>NC_142166.1:43327630-43641202 GCF_029865625.1 Vigna umbellata
AATTTAATTTAAAATTTAAATATTATTTAATATAATTTTATATTTTAATAATTATTAAAATATGATTTATATCATAATAATAGTTATATTAAATATATAAAAATCAAATAACTAAAATAAAAATAATAATGA
The DNA here is from genome assembly GCF_029865625.1 of Vigna umbellata. Taxonomy (NCBI): domain Eukaryota; kingdom Viridiplantae; phylum Streptophyta; class Magnoliopsida; order Fabales; family Fabaceae; genus Vigna; species Vigna umbellata. The sequence goes on from NC_142166.1 coordinate 43,327,763, forward strand.
TAAAAATAAAAAATAAAATAATAATAACAATAATATAATATTTGCTTTAATATATTCAAATATATTAAATTATATTAAAATATTACAATAAATTAAAGAGTTATTAAATTTTAAACAAAAACAAAATTTTTAAAAACTAATTTATTGGATAGTTTTTTATTTAAAATATAATATATATTTTTATAATAGTTTTATTAAAATTACTAAAAGTAATAATAATAAAAATAATAATAATAATAATAATATTTAAAATGATATTTAATATATTTAAATATGTTAAATTATATTAAATTATTAAATTAAATTAAATAATTATTAAAATTAAATAAAAAACAAAATTTTGAAAACTTCGGATACCCATATCCGATTCATATGTTATCGGATTTCTATATCCGATTAACAAATTTTAAATTTATTTTCTATTTAAACTTTAATAATTATTTAATTAAATTAACATTTTAATATAATATAATATATTTAAATATCTTTTATGTGATTTTTAATACTATTTTTATTTTCATTATTATTAACTTTATTTTAGTTATTTTATTTTACTTTTTTAATAAAATTATTATAAAATATAAATAATATTTTAATAATATTAAGTTAGAAAAATATAATAAATAATATTATTATTTTTAATTAAATTAAATATTTAGTAAATTTTAAAAAAAACTATTAACATATTTTACGGTATCCAATAAATAAGTTTTTGAAAATTTTTGTTTTTATTCAAAATTTAATAACTGTTTAATTTATTGTAATATTTTAATATAATTTAATATATTTGAATATATTAAAGCAAATTTTATATTATTGTTATTATTATTTTATTTTTTATTTTTATCATTATTACTTTTATTTTAGTTATTTGATTTTTATATATTTAATATAACTATTATTATGATATAAATCATATTTTAATAATTATTAAAATATAAAATTATATTAAATAATATTTAAATTTTAAATTAAATTAGATTATTATTAAAATGGTGCAGAAGAACTTTAATAAGAAAGAGAAAAAAATAAAAATGTATTTATTAAAGTGTGTTTAATAAGAGAGAGAAGAAAATAAAAATATATTTATTAAAAAATAAAATTTTTGAAAAGTTGGAGGTGCATATGTCAGAAGGTTAAAAATGGAATTTTTGGAGGTGCAGGATGAGATGTTGGAGGTGTAGGATGAAACACTCAAGCATTTTTTGTTTGGACTTTGGACAATCCAGCAGAGAAAGTGCAAACTCTCTTTACAAAATCTTTCTATTAGTTTGAAAAAGACACTACATGTTTAAGTCTCATGTAGTGAATGCATCTATGTATAAGTTTCCTAATAAAAGTACTTTTAAATAAATAAAATATGTTACTAATTTAAGTTTTCTTTTTTGGACGCAAGTTTACAGCAGAAAATAAGTTCAAAGTTTTTCTTAAAAGCTTTTTAATTCTTTATACTGAAGACTGTACTAATGTTTTTGGGTCCTCTGTGTATCGTTAAATTACCCATTTAAATGCATGATTTAAACCAATAAATGCATCAATAGGTTGATTACTATCATTGTCTATTTATAGAATTTCATACTAACCTATAATTGTTTAATTTATTGGTATATATGAAAAATAATATAATATATACCTTTGAAATATTAGTTCTTTTGATTATATATCATTGCTATATATTATTTTATTATAATTAATCACACAGATAATTAAAATAATACATGGTAATTGAAAGAATTAAAATAATTTATGGTAATTATTTCATACATAATTAACTTGTGTTAATTGGCAAATTTATAAATGAAGACTTAATTTATTACTATGTTCATTTTAATTTTTCTTTTTCCTTCAAGAAATATAACTATTTATGGATAGATAGATTAATTTCGCAAACCTTGCACCGGGTACACTCATTTTTTTTTTCTGAAAGAAAAATATAAGACCATAAGAAAATTTGAAGCCTTTATGAAATTTTCGGGCTTAATATATTTAATTGATTTGAGCCTAAAAAATGAAAGAAAAAAGAACATATATTTTTCAGTAAGTTTTTCAATAAGGAAGGAATATGAACTATTTTACGCCTTCCCCTGTTATGCACTGCCACACATTAACATAATAATGACTACAAAATAGATGCAGTGACGACTTGAATTATAATAACTTAGGTCAACGTTAACAAAAGTATTCAAAAGTGAAGGCCTAATCATTTACTTTTAAAAGTAATTAGATTAAAAAATTAATATTTGAAACCAAAATTTGATATATTTACAAGGTTAAAAATATACTTAATGATTATGATAGGTATATGACCATGTGAGTTGGATCACTACTAGTCTACTAGTAGAACTCAAAAGTATTTGAATAAAAAATACATTCAATGATAGTTTTTTTTTTCACGTTGTTATTAATAATAATTTAATACTTTTAAAATTATAAAAATAATTCCTGATTGGTTCACATTATAATTAAGACTTCTGCACTCATAAAACATCTATGTTAAATTCAAATTATTTACCATCCAAATTTAAAAATTAGAGACTAAAGTCAAGTTCTAAAATATTTATAACAAATAAAACTTGTTTAAGTTTTAAAAAACTGATAAAAATATAATATATCTTCACTTTGAACCAACCGGTGTTTAATCCCAAAAAAATTCATCACATGTCGCAATTAAACTTTTAGCTTTTATTTCAGACTAATTTTAGAAGGAAAAATAATACACATATACCTTCATTTTATATATTTTTTAAAACACTTACTTTTTTCTCTTTCCTATAACTTTTGTTCTCACTGATGTACTACAAATGTTAGATCAATATTTTAATTTTCATGAATTATTTTTCTCTTAAAAGTCCTTATAATTTTAGTCCTTACTAATGAAAAAGTTTAAGCCACATAATCATGTACATCAAAAGAAACAAATCAGAAAGCAAAAGTAATTTTGAGTTGTTTGAAATTCATAAACCATAATGACTGAATGAAATTACAAAATCGTAATTAAATTAGTGAACATATGATACACTTAGACTTTTCATTTAATTTAGTTTTAATAGACTCAAGCAGGAATATGATCCTGAAACATTCAACGTCAAATTATTTATTAAAGGACCCGATAAGTTCACAACGCAAATTTGATAATATTTGGACAATGACAAGTGTCAGCATTGTATTGGGTCATTTTGAATATTTTTTTTTAAGAAATCTGATTTTGAAAAAGGGATCAAGATTCCAGATCTCATTATTCCAAAAGCACCCATCTTCGTTCAACATTCTCTCTCCTCTCTCAATTTTAGGATTTTCATGAGTTTCATTTGAACTTCTCTCTCTCCATTTTGTGCATTTCTCTCTTGACGTTCAACAATCTCTCTCGACGCTCAGCAATCTCCGTCGTCGCTGGCCCCATTCAAAGTCTCTCTTTCTCTGTCGAGTTTGTGATTTCGACGATCTATGTTCACTGATCTTTGTCGTTGGTTTCTTCAAAGTGTCTCCTTCGGTGTCGATTGTGTCGAAGTTCTGAGCTTTTTTTGTGCAATGGGTTCGTTCGCTGACATAGGTTCTCTGAACAAGGTATGTACTTTTTTCCTTTTCCGTATTCGTATTTTGGGGTTGGGCTTTTGCTTTTGGCTTTTGTTGATCATTTTGGAAGTTTTTGTTGGTTATTTGTAACCAAAAAATATTATTTTTTTCTGCAGTTTGTTCGTCATTCATTGAGAGGTGAGGTCCTACACCATTGACATAGGACAAATGCACTTGTAATCGATTACTGGGACCATGTAATCGCTTACCAGGGAAAAATTCCCCTTTTGTACTGAAAGTTGACAAGAACTACCCAAGCCTGACTTAAGCACTCCCCAGGGTTATTTTGGAGTCCTTTTGACTGTGTTTTGAAGGTTTTATGGATGGATCATTACTGGAATACTTCAAGTTGGAATACTTCAATATTAAACAAATAAAAAAGGAATAATGAAGGGTATTGAGTAATGAAAAATTATGACAATATTAAAAACCACATACATTAATAGGAAAATTTAACAACAGTTCATCAAACCACAAGTTTTGAAATTAAAAAGTACATAACAGTATTAAAAAACGTACATAACAGTTCATCATACATTGGTGCAGTAAACAACTCATGACCATTAAACTCACTCAGCCATCTAAAATAACAAACATGAAACAATACCTTGAAATGAAACTCATTTATGAAGCTTAGAAAAACGTATTTTGGGGAAATTAATTTCACCTAGTACAGTGGTCTAAATATTCGGAGTTAGTAGTCATTCGAAAGCTCTTTGAGTCTAGATTTCAACAAAACAAGAATCAAGTCATTTGAAGTTCGGTAGAGAAAGTTAAGAACAAAACAAGTAACAAAGGTCAGAAAAACAGAGTTGGGGAGTGTTGTTCATCCAGGGGTCTTGTAATCGATTACCAGAGGAAAAATGGTCATTTGTACAGAAACTTCAACTGTACTCCCCTGCTAGATGAACACTACTCCCCATGCTCTATTTTTGTTGAATTTTTCATTTTTTGAGATGGGTGAGTGATTTCAATGTTATTGGATGTGCTCCCTGCACCAATAATGAGGTTAGGTCATTTATTTCTTAAAAAAAAGTCCATTTAGGTGGTTTTCTCCAACTGAGGTGAGGTGCATGACCATTGTTGTAACACCCCTTCTCGGAGTCACGTAGTAAAATTTTTCATTTTATTAATTAAGAAATATGTCATCTAATGTTGTTATAATGCACAAATTTTAAAAGGCATTTTCAATAAATAATAGATTTGTCAACAAGAGGGAAAAATATACGTATAAGATAACATGCTGTCAACTTTGACCTTTGCTGACTATTTTAATCATAACTTTTTCCACAGACCTCCAAATGATATGATTTTTTTTTATTAGAAAGTAGACTCAAAACTCTTTCCAATGACTACTAATTTATAATTTTTGGACATCTGAGTAGGTGCAGTTAGTTCCTTAAAGTTAACGTTTTATATATTTCTACCACCTCTGACCTTTGCTGATTGTTTTTCTCATAACTTTATCCATTGAACTCCAAATGAGTTAATTCTTGTTTTGTTGGAATGTAGACTCAAAGATTTAAATGATTACTAACTCATAATTTTTAGACCACTTTAGTAGATGCAGTTAATTTCCCCAAAACAACGTTTTTCTAAGCTTCCTAAATGAGTTTACTTTCACGTTATTATCTCATGTTTCTTATATTATTCTAATTTATTTTATTTCTTTATAAAATTCCAATAATTCAAGGTAAATAGTAGTATAATTAAGGTGTAATGTGATTCTACTAGCACAAGCCAAACACTTATATGACTTCACCTACCTTGGTTTAAACACCTATATGAACTACTTTGTCCACAATTGAGTGGGGTAAATTGTGTTTTGATGCAGTTGACACCATCAATGATTAGCAAAATGAGACATCCATGCAAAAACTGGAAAAAATCACCCATAAGGACTAAAAATAACACTGGGGAGTAGTGTTCATCTAGTTGGGGAGTACAATTGAAGTTTTTGCACAAATGACCCTTTTTCCTCTGGTAATCGATTACAGGGGTCTTGTAATCGATTACCAGAGGAAAAAGGGTCATTTGTACAAAAACTTCAATTGTACTCCCCAACTAGATGAACACTATTCCCAATGGTGGTTATTGCTCTTGTTTGTGACTTTTTTGCATTTCTTGTGAATGGGTGACTGAGTTCCATGTGAATGGATGTGTTCCCTACACCAATGAACACATTAGGCCATTGAATATATGGAGAAAATGTGATGGATCTCATCTAGCTTATATGAAAGCACATAAACGATCTTTTTTTTCAACAATTCAATAATCTAACGTGTCCATTGGTGCAATAAAAACTGCTCATGACCATGAAACTCACTCATCCATATGAAAAATTGGAATAAAGAACCCAATTGAATGATGAGGGAACTCCCTCTTCCAAGGAAAAAATATGACAAAGCTTTGGAGAAATGGTGCACAGAAAGCTACTCGTAATCGATTACACACGCACAGTGCTCGGTCTTCTACTAGCTACTCGTAATCGATTACACACGCACATAATTGCCTATTCCTCTTCCTCACAACACCACTTGGATGCAATCATAAGCAACCAATTTTGTGGACACCCTAAGTCCTTTCAACCACTATTAAGTACATCCACACATCCTTGGTCATAAAAATCAACCAACCAAGTGAAGATCTTGCAATAAATTTCACCAAATTAGGTCCAACCCCTCAATGGGGAGCTCTTCTTCCACAACAAGGGAGTGGCGCTACACTTTCGGTACAAATTCGTGATTTTCCACTGGTAAGCGATTACAGACTACTCGTAATCGATTACACACGCACATAACTGGGAACAATTGTCTTCCAAAAACAGGACTTCCAAGCAATTAACAACAACCAATTTAGTATACCTATTATTTCAGTCCAACTCCTCATCAGTACAGGGACACATCAGTTTTGACCCAACAAGTTAATGATTAAACTCACTCAACCAAAAACACAGACAAAGAAAATGAATATGAAGAATAATTAATCAAGAATAGTTTAGCTGTATTCATTTGCTATAATTCTATAAAAAAATTTAATAGTATAATTCTGTACAATGTCTATTCATTTGCTATAAAATAAGAATCTAAACCAAGAACGCATTTCTAATGCTATAGTAATCCAAAATGTTGCAGCGTTTGAAATCTTCGGACGTTGTCCTCGTTTAGGATCCAGTCACATATATACTTCTTCCTAAACGCAGCCAAGTCCTCCTGAAATGAACATTTTGGAATTTAGAAACAATATGAAGACAACAATAATGTAACATTTACAAATTCATAATTTTACCTACATTTGTATAATAAGGCACATGCACTAAGAACTTGGAGAAATTAAAGTGAGGGAAGAGAAGTTAAGTCATGAACTACTTAAGGGAACAACTAGACTCTACATTTTTTTCGTTAATGACACATTATTTGAAGAGAAAGTCTATGAGCTAGCCTATGCATGTGAAGATCTTGAACCTAAAAGCAACTTTAAAGACATGGAAAGTGAAATATTCATAGAAAGAGTTTGCAAGTTGGAAGGGGAAAATGGGTAACCACATCCATTGCACCATACATAGTACAAAGAAAGGAAGAAACCATTGACAAACCAAAAAACCACAGGAACAAAGCGCGATACAGTATGCAAATAAACAATACCTTTGGATAAAAGACGAAAATCATTGCTTTTACAAAGTGACCACCGCACTCAACCGACGAAGGACTAACGACGACGGTGAAAAAATGAAACCTTTCGACAAATGATGCCAACGGTGGACCCAAGCGAGGCTTCCTCCCAGCACTTCAATGGCGGACCGACACACACGACTTCGTCCAGATAGAACGATGGACCCAAGAACGATTTTCACAGCGGTGGACAAAGAGCACTTCGTTGGTGGAGCGAGAGTTTCGAATGGAGAACGAAAAATTGGTGAGAGAGTTTCGTAGGGATGAATTTCACTTTGTGAAAGGCGCCAACAGGTTTCAACATTTTTCTTTCCAAAAACACCCTAAAAAACAAAATTAAACTTTTTAAAAAAATCATTTAAAACAACAAATGATAGAACAACACGTGTTGTTATCAAATTGTTGTCAAATTTGAGTTGTTGAAGAAACGTTTTCCTTTATTAAACCAAAACCATTCATATACTCTTTTCAATATTCATGTTACTTTTAATAAATTTCAACTAATACAACGCTACAAAGCAATAATAGGAAAAAATGTTGCTAACATTCAATCTTATTTAGTTAACCCAGGCATTTGTAAAATTATGCTATGAATGTATGTAAAAAGTTACATCAGTTAACCTTCATGTCTTCTACCACTTACTAATCTATAAAAATAATAAATATTTCACTTATTTCAAGACAAATAATATGTCCATATCAGCTTTCTCCCAACGTCCATGGTGAAATGTAATGTATTTTTCTAGGCTTTTTAGGAGTAATTTGTTTTTCCTTTGTATGTTGAACTACTATTCCTTATAAACATATAGTACAATTTATTGAGGTTAAAGAAACACTAATGATAAAATTTTAGTTTCTCTCCCAACTCTTTAAGTTGATATCCAGAGCCAACCGCTTGGGCTTTCAATTCGTGTTGTCATTCATTGTGACTGTTGCCACCGCCATTGTCTGTTGTTGTCATCGCCGTTGTCGCAACTTTTTTTCCAGCAAAGTCAAGAGTTACGTGCGCCTCGAGGAACGCGACCTATCCTGGTGGTTGCTGTTTCATTCTCCTCCCGACATGTCGTCACACTTCGCTTCTTTCCAATTAGCCTCGGGCATGTGGGCTTCACACGCCACCTTCCCCGTGCCAAAACATCACCGTGCCACTACCGATCGTTTTGCCTCAAGCTCCTAAGTTTGTTATGGTCCCTGTTTTTCTATTTCGTTGACAATAGCTTAGATCTAGGGTTTCTACTCTCAAAATCAGATTTTCCCTCTTCTATTAGGCCTTAAAATGGCTTCTGGTTTTGGAACACCTTCTCTATCTGCTACTCCTACCATTACTTCTCCAAAACTCAGTTAGAAAAACTATCTATCTTGGTCTTCTTCTGTGGAATTATGGTTTCTTGGTCAAGGATACCATAATCATCTTGAACAAGATATTTTCACTATACCTGATGAAGAAAAATCTCAGTGGCAAAAGCTTAATTTTCAATTATGTGCTGTCTTATGTCAATCTGTCAAACAAGAAGTCTTAAAAATTTTGAGACCTTACAAAACGTGCTCCTCTTTTTTGGAAAAGAGCACAAGATATCTTTGTTAATGATGTGCAACATCTCTTTGATGCAACTCAAAGAGTAACTTCCCTCAAACAAGTTAATCATGATATGATCGCTCACATAGGAAAGGCTAGTGCTACTGTAGAGGAATTGAAGAATTTATTTGTGGTTGATTCTTTAGAAGGCATAAATAAGAAACATGGTCCTAATTCTAAAAAGTCTACACTCATATTTTGATCATGTTCGTGATCAAATGTTAGCTAGTCATCAAGTCCTATCAATGGATAACCTAGTTATTTGACTTCTTCGGATACCTACATTAGTTAAAGACGAAAATTCAATTCATGGTATTGAAACATCAACTATGGTAGCACCATAAGGAAGAGGAGGAGGCATAAACAAACGAGGAGGATGTGGTGGTCGCAATATGCATTCTTAATGCATATATTGTAAGAAAATAGGCCATAGTCGGGAGAAATGTTATGCCTTACATGGATATCCAGGAAAAGATGCTCATGTTTCTAAATATGATGATCTAGAATCCAAAATTTCAAATGAAGAGTATCAAGAATTTTTGAGGTAAGTATGGAAAATCTTTTAATCCTGGCCAATCCTCCTCCATGTCCAATGTGTCAATTCTGCAGATCTCAATATATGGAAGGTCATAGTCCATGGATCCTTGACTCAGGTACCTCAAACCATATATCTAGTAACGTTCCTTCATTTTCTTCCATGTCCTCTCCAAAAATCCATTATTTCATTATTGTTGCCAATGGATCTAAAGTGGCATCTCACGAATTGGCAAAGTTTCCTTATCTCTTTCATTAAATTTAAATTATGTTTTGTATGTTCCATATTGTCCTTATAATCTAATCTCCTTAAGTCAATTGACTCGTTCCTTAAATTATTTTGTACCTTTCCTGCTAATTCCTTTATTATACAAGAAAATGGTATTGTTGGAGAAAGACATGAGTCTCAAGGACTTTATTTCTTAAAAGCCAGCTCTTCAGTTTCCTATTTTACAACTTCTTCCCCAAAACTTTTGTATGATTGTGGGTCATCCAAGTTTGTCCAAGTTGAAGATGATGGTTTCAAGTCTCAAGAACATTTAAGTCTTAGATTGTGAGTCTTGTTAGTTAGGAAAACATGTTAGATCTTTCTATCCTAAAAGGTTTGAGACACGATGTAATTTTCCTTTCTCAACTATTCACTCTGATATTTGGGGACCAAGTTGTGTTACTTTGATTGATTTTAATTATTTTGTAACATTCACTAATGAATTCTCTCGATGTACTTGGGTTTATTTAATGAAAGAGATATATGAACTTTTGTCCATATTTATGTCTTTTTTAATGAAATTAAGAACCATTTTGGGAAGACAATTAAAATCCTTTGTAGTGATAATGCTAAGGAATATTTTTTTGCAGCGTTTTCTTCATTCTTATCTTCCCAAGGAATTTTACATCAGTCAACATGTCCTCACACTCCACAACAAAATAGTATTGCAGAGAGAAAGAATAAACATCTCATTGAAATTGCATGTTCCCTAATGTTGAATACTAATATTCCTGCGTATCATTAGGGCGATGTCGTCCTCACTTCTTGTTTTCTAATCAATAGGATGACTTCTTCCTCTCTTGAGAAAATAATTCTTCACTATGTCCTTTTTCAAACAGTACTCTATACCATGTCTACCCACATATATTTGGGTTTACGTGTTTTGTCCATAGTGTTTCTCTAGGTCTTGATAAATTCTCTGCAAAAGCTATTAAGTGTGTTTTCTTGGGATAATGTTGCCTTCAGAAAGGGTATAAATGTTATTCTTCCTCCACCAAGAGATATTATATGTCTATGTCACATTCTTTGAGGATACACCTTTTTTCTTGTCCTCCATGGAAGATCATTCATCTGTTCAATAAATGTTTCCTTTACCATCATGTGATCCTTGGTTATTCCTGCTTTTGTACCTCAAACTCAAAATGCGAATAACATTGTTCCTCCACCTTTTCTCACATATCAGCGTTTGTCAACAATCTCAAACTCAGAACACTGAAGATCCTCAAGACTTAGATACTCCACCATCAGATCCGTAGACCATAGATCCTTCATCCTCCTCGTCTTCTCTTGATTCAGATGATAATTTGCCCTTCGAAAAGGCATTTTCTCTACTCGTAATCCATATCCTGTTTATAATTTTTAAAGATATCATCGTTTGTCTCCTCCTTATTTCTCTTTTGTTTCCTCCTTATCCTCCCTTAAGGTTCCTATTAATATTCATGAAGCACTTGATCATCTTGGATGGTGACAAACCATGGTTGATGAAATGCAGACACTTGAACACAATGACACTTGGGACCTTGTCCATCTTCCTTCTAGTAAGAAGCATGTTGGTTGTAGCTAGGTCTATGCTATTAAAGTTGGTCCTACTAGTGAAATTGATTGTCTTAAAACTCGTCTAGTAGCCAAGACATATACTCAAGTTTATGACCCTAACTTTTTCTCCTATGGCTAAAACCAGTACGATTCATATTTTGCTTGCTATGACTGTTGATGAATCGACAAGTGTACCGAATCGCACAAGTAATATAAAATGGTAAGACCAAGTATCGTATCCCAAAGGACTCTCGACACTAGACAATCGTGTGATAACTCGATTAATTAAGACTTAAAGAAAACGAGATCATTGGTTTCAGATGCAAAGACAGAAAATTAAATATGAATGCAGTTTGATCAATAGTAGAATAACACAGTGATGAACGAATGTTGTTTTTAACATGAGATGAGTATGTTGTTGGGGTTAGATTTCACCAAGTTCCCTCTCATGTATGTAAGAATTCTTCTTTATGCATTAATGTTAACGTTACTCACTAAATCACTTAAACCCGATCCCTCGGCGAAATAAGCTTGTTCTTAATCACCAGTTCATGCAAATCCTAGCATTCTTAGTAATTAAATGTGAAGATTAAGAGCTTTAAGACGACCAAGACTCATACCCTCATCCTTGAGAAATATTACTCTTGGGAGTAATTCAACAAGAACCTGAATTGTAAGGAACCTCCCGACACTCATGCAATTCATACATCATGCTATGAATGAGTTAAACAAAACATGTAATAAACACAGATGAATTACTCTAACAATTAATGAAAAAACATATGTTATTAAGAATCAATTCAAATACATGAGAGTTCACAAGGTTACATCATCCCCCAACAACAAATAGAGTTTAGTTCACCATAGACATGGTGAAACTAGATGAATAATGAAGAAGAATGAGATAGAAAAACCTAAAAGTAGAAGATGGAAGCTCCCGCATCCAAATTCGCCTCCAGAGGGTGAAAGAGTGTGTTGTTGCCCTCTTCCAGCCAAAGATACAAAACCTAGGACGTTTGGGTCCTTTAAATAGAGAGAAGACAGAACAGAAACAAGGCCCAGGCCCGTGTCACTGGCATTCAAGCGCCCCACTTACGGCGCCTGAGCGGTGAGCGATGGTTCCCTACGCTTAAGCCTCCAAAAGGGGCGTCCGGGCGATGAGCGGCACTCTTCCGCGCTCAAGCCTCCAAAAAGGGCACCCAAGCTTCGAGCACTCCTTCCTTCTGGTGCTTTTCTAGGCCTTTCTAAGCTCCATCTCCATGACACTTCATCTCTGCTTTCCATATTATCTCATTTCCTGTCAAAACAAGACAAATTAGGCATAAAACCATCAAATTCAACCTCAACTCTTATTCACACAACTTAACAAAAAAACATGATTCCAAGCAAGTTTCTAAGAAGAAAAGGATGCATTAGTGTCAAAATTACATCACAGATAACAGTATTTTCAACTGTTATCAATGATTGTCATTCGTTAGTGGCCACTTCACCAGTTGGACATTTTTATGCATTTCTTCATGGCGATCTAGAAGAGAAGATATACATGGAGTAATATCCTCGATTCGTTGCTTAAGAGAAGTCTAGGTTAGTTTGTAAGTTACGTTATTCCCTCTATGGCTTGAAGCAATCACCTCGAGCTTGGTTTGGTAAATTTAGTTGGGTTATGCAAAATTTTGGACTAAAACGATGTGATACAAATCATTTAGTGTTTTATGCTTATTCTTCTTCAGACAAATGTGTTTATCTCATGGTGTATGTTGGTGATATTATTATTACAGGGAATGACGTCACTAGAATTACTCAATTAAAAAATCATTTGTTCACCCACTTTCAAACTAAAGATTTGGGTCGTCTAAACATGGTATTGAAAAGAATGTGTATCATTTCACAAACGAAATATACTCTTGATATTTTAGAAGAAACATGCCCGACAAATTGCAAGCCCATTAATAGTTTTATGGACTCAAATCAAAAGTTAATGAGAGATCAAGGTAAATATTTTTCATACCCAGAGAAATATAGAAGGTTGGTTAGAAAACTTATCTATATTACCATAACAAAATTTGATCTTTCTTATATGATGGAAGTTATGAGTCAATTTATGCAAAATCCACATGTTGACCATTAGAATGCAGTTATTCACATTCTCATATGTAAAAGGAAACACAGGACAATGATTGTTGTATGAGAACAAGAGAAACACTTATAACAAAGGATATTATGATTTAAATTATGCTGGTTGTCCAATTGGTCGAATATTTACTACATGATATTGTGTTTTACTTAGAGGAAACCTTGTATCTTGGAAAAGTAAGAAACAAATTGTCGTTGCTCAATCTGGTGTTAAAGCTAAATACCTATCTATAGCTTTAACTACACTTCATCTTGTGTGGATCAAACAACTTCTTCAAGAATTGAAATTTTGTGAAAATAAGCAACTGAAACTGTATTGCGACAATCAAGTAGCCCTTTATTTTACCTTCAATCCAATGTTTTACAAAGAACAAAACACACAAAAATTGACTGTCATTTTATTAGATAGAAGTTGTTGTTCAAGGAACTTGTTACTAAGTTTGTCAATTCTAATGAACAATTCAAAGACATTTTGACTTCAATCCAATGTTTTATGAGAGAACAAAATACATAAAAATTGACTGTCATTTTATTAGAGAAAAGTTATTGTTCAAGGAATTTGTTACTAAGTTTGGCAATTCTAATGAACAATTCAAAGACATTTTGATCAAATATCTAAGGGAGTCTAGAATCAACTTATATGTTCCAAGCTTGATACATATAATCTATATAATTTAGCTTGAGAAAGAGTGTTGAAATGTAATGTATTTTCTAGTAAGCTTTTTAGGAACTCTGTGTCTTTCCTTTTTATGTTGAACTACTATCCCTTATAAATAGGATAATAGGATATATCACGATTAAGAGAACACTAATAATAAAATTCTAGTTTCTCTCCCAACTCTTTAAGTATATCATAGGTCTTGCTTCTTAGTGATCTTGTTTCTACTTCTAGTAATCTCAACATTCCAATATTGTCTTGGTTCCGACCAATTTCGTCGAACTATGAAACCATATTTGGTCGACACTTTTTAGTGTTGACGAGGTTAAACTAAAACCACGATCACTGAAGGAGATCAAGTTCATTTTTAAAATTCCAGTTTTATACTTATAAATAAACAGTTAATGCAACTGATATGAGTATATAAATAGACCTCTTTTGTACGTGATAAGCCATTTCCGAGTCCAGTTTGTACATTCATAGATAAACAGTTGATGCAACCGATCCGAGTATAGGAATAGACCTCTTGTATTGATGAGAACTTTTCTATAAACTGTACATTCTATAGGTCAAACTGAATGGGACTACTATAAACCTGCGAATGTCACAGTAAAAGACTAGCATTTTCTGTGAGTGAAAAACTCAACGATCAGATACCAAAGCTTTGTTATCATTAACATGATTGTCATGTTGTGCAGGGATAATGCTCCCACAGTCCAAGTCATTATTATCACCCACACCAACCTGTCATCGAGTGCAGATGCGAAAAAAATATGCATTTATTAACACACGGAGGAGTAAAAGATAACCTGATATAATAAACGAAAACATTACATACCTGCTCAAGTGGCACAAGAGAGAGTTCTTGGTTTCTCTTAGAAAGATCCCTCAAAGTGCCCTGCAGAATTACGGCATCAGAATGTTGGATTAAACAACAATCAAATTCAACATTACTGAAAGTAGCAAATTTTAGATTCATAGTTGAGCAAATTTGAATTTAATGCTCGAAAGAATTTAGTTGCACCTTCCTTGACATGCTTTGAAATGGGAGGGAAAGGAAATTAAATTAACATCGGATGCCTCTAAGGAAATAGTACGATACTATGGTAGCAAACTGATAAACAGAACATCCCGAGATTTTGATAATCAGATTCAGTACAAGAAAATATCAAATAAAATAATTTACCGGAAGAAACATAAAAAAACTGAATATAAGAATCATGTATAGGGGTCTTCAATGTCTTTGCAAAATTAAACAACCAACTTAGATAATTCCCAAATCTGTTAAGCATTTTCAATAGAGAAGAATATTGGAGAATTCTGTGTACGAGAATATGACTTGATGCAGAGTCCACTCTTATGTCATAACAGTCTAATGAGGGAGAGCCTCTGCTTTAAATGATTTATGTCTCACCTCCAGCTGATATGGGACTTGCTCCTACAAATCCAATCTGGCACGAAAGAGTGGTTCGTCCACCCCACAAGTGAACAGGCCAATCTCTAATTAATAATAGAGATGTCATAAACTACCAAGGGTTTTAACCCATAGCATTCAGGTAATAGATGAAAGAATGGGAAGGAGATCTAAAGAGAGCCAAATGATACTTCTTTTTTGTCTATGTTTTTTTCAAGTCAATTAGACTAAATGAATGTATACATACTAAAAAATAGAAAACAAGATGAGCCAGGTATCCCCTGCCCAAAAAAAAGGTTACAAATCATATTAAGAAATGCTTACCCTGTTTGCCCAAAAAAGCCCGCAAGCATTGCAAAGTGACCTTGGACCAGAGGGCCCCCTTCGCATCATTGGAGTGGATTTTGAACTTGTTCCACAATGCGTACAACTATACATTGATAATCATAAAATACAAGAGATAGTAAAACATCAAAAGGCATGTCTCAAGACTCAAATTTAATCACTAGAAACCAGTCAGTCACAGAATAACATCGGGATGAAATAAATATTCATGTTTAAACATTGCATAAGTAACATTAAGAAACTTACGAGGTTTCAGATTGAACAGCCTCCTGTCCTGACTCTTGGTCTGAACCCCAACTATTAGCTCCATCTTGTTTCTTAGATGAAGTAAATTGACCCTTGTTACGATGCATCCTACACATTAAAAAATAAGGTAAGATATAGGCACTGAAGCAAATAAAGTCAAACAGCTAAAACGGTAAGCAATAAGAATAAAATGTGAACAATGACGATGTTCAATAGTCCTTCAAAAGATGAGAGCTTCAGAATTTGATAGCACTAATTTGACAGCACCAATACTTCACAATATAACATAATTCATATATCTCAGTATGACATATATCCCCTATGTTTTGCGTGAATGGTTTTGTATAAAAAAATCTAATATTCTTACTAAAAATCCATTGTACTTGCATGTCATATTGGATGCTTCTACCAGTAGACATGTAAGATAACTGCAAACAAAAATCCTTTCAATCCTAATATTTTAGAATACCTTCATGTAAACCATGCATTTAAAGAGGAATAATAGAATTGATTTGGCATATATCTCAACACAGGTACACTTGTTTCAACTTTGAAGAACAGATTAATGATGACATAACTTCTCTTCAAAACTTTTTTGAGAAGCTGCTACTTTTAACTCGTGAGAAAAGCACTAAAATACCGTTTTTTTAGGTAAAACTTATCCAATTATTATAACTTTTAAAGTTCCTTTTATCAATAAACTGTTTTTTCTTGAAAAGAAAGCACAGAAAATAGGCCCTAAATAAGAAAATTCAGGTTCCTGATAGGAGTGAAGTACAAGAATCCAAAACACGCTTATATTTATACAGAAAGAAGCAAAATCAGAGTGTGAAAAACAATGCTTCTCATAAAACCCGTCAAATATTTAACAGTTTCTTTGACAATTAATGTTCTTGAATCAATATTTATTGTTGCAGCATAGCATAACAGTGTCAATATAAATCAGGAACCAGTCCCTCAAAAAATAAAAAAATACCGGTTCAGCTGGCTGCTTTATAATGGCAGTTTTGATATTAGCCCAATCGATCTAATCAATAACTATCCCTCAGAATATGTCATCACTAACTAAAACTACAAAACCTATACATTCATGATGAAATGATACTTTTTTCAAAGCAATTATTCTTAACTATTTTCCATACAAATAACTAATTTAATATACCCAACAATACACGTATAAGAAAAATGGTTCAAGAAAAGAAAGGTAAATAGTTTGGTAATTAAACTCAAGATTCTAACTGCAAGTAGAAAGCTTACTATCAGATTCAGACCTGAGTGCAACTTCTTGACGTACACTATATCTAACTTTCTTATCAAAGCACCGCTCTTTCCTCTTCTGACGGAACCTATTCAACGATGCTACTCGCTGTGGTAGACTGCATCTTGCAGGAAATTCTGCTGCACCCTAAACCCATCATCAACAAACGTACAACCAGAAAATACCTTCAGAAAGGCTTTAATGGGATAAATTTCACCATAAGTTAAAATCAACTTATACCCTTTAACTTCTAAAGAAGCTTTATCTTTTAAATTCTCCAAAAAAATAAGGTGATTACTCCATCTTATCGAGGTTCAATTCTACACGTAAAAGTGATTTTCAAGAAGTTTATCAATAAAGGCTTAAAATTCTCTGAGCTTCAAGTTCTACGATGAAACGTACCGCATGATTTTGAGGGGATAGTTCCTCCGCACATTGCGAGCCCGAAGTCAGTTCACTTCCCCCTAAGAGCAATAAAACTGCTTGGACCTGATACGGCGTCGTAACAACGAAAAAGAAATACAATTCAGTTCATTTTCAAAAGAGAGCGATTTAAATGAAAAAGAGTGCAAACAGAAGAAAACAAGAAACTGCCTTATCAGGTGTGACGGCATCGAAGACATAGACTTGGCCCCGAAACGAGAGCGTGAGCTGGCTAGAATCGTGGATAGAGATTTCAGGGGGTGGAACGTAAAGGGAGTCGGAGGAAACGTGTTCGACGATGGCGCCAACGTCTTCTATACTGTGGGAGCTGTAATGGATGTGTTGGTCGGAGGCGTCGTTGTCTTCGGCGGGAACGATCTGGTTCATGGGATCGTACATTGTTGGTGGTGGGATGATAGAATTTGGGGTTTTGGAAGTGTCACATTTTACGCCGGAGAGGAAACTAACCCTAACCCTAATTCTACTTCTAATAACTAACCCTAACCCTAACCCAGTTGGATGAGGGAGAGAAGGTGGAGTAAGAAAGATGGCTACAACAGTGGAGATAACTATAAATATGTCTGAGAATATGATGTTGCCGCTGGATTGTTATCAAGAAAGATTGGGAGAAAGAAATACACTGAAAATTTGACCATGAACCTTTTCATATTTACGAGGTTGTCCATCTTTTGATTTAAATTACATTAGTCACCTCCATAAATTTATACATAACATGTGGAGGTGTCACTGCAATACTTTTCAAATTCTCCTATTATTATAAAAATATAAAAACAGAGAAATTTTTTGTAATTTCATTAATTTTCAAATTACAATTTACTTTTAGATTAACGACAAAATTCTTCTCCAGTCCCACAGAATCTTTTATAACATCTTTTAATTTGTTATTATTTGATATATATATTTAAGTTATTTTTATTTTTATTTTTTAATGTGTTTTTTATTTAATTAATGTTTTGGTTTTAATATTTATGAGATTAATTGAACGTAATTTCTTATTTTCTCCTTCTCTCCCTTTGAGTATCATCCATAGTCCCCTTTCTTCTTTAACGTCCTCCTTAGTTTTGTTTTTATTATACATATAAATTCCTTAAATGTAAATTATTTTTAAGATTAAAACCCTCAAATTTATGATATTAATTTAATGTCATATGTAGTTTGTACTTTTTTTAACTTTTTTAAAACTGTCATATATCAATTTGCAACGTGAAAGAAAATGTGTCACTGATAAATAAAATGTCATATAAAACTGTATTAAATTTGGTTTCATTTTAATTTTAATAATAATTTCGTTCCTCTCCAAAATAACAATTTGTATCTAAGGAATCGCTTTATTTATTTATTTATTTAAAAAAACAGTTATCATGGCACGAACAAGAACATAAAAAAAGAGAGAAAGAAAGACCCATCCGTGGGTGATACGGGTAAGCAAGAAGTAGAAAGAGCAAAAGCAGAATTAAGAGATATGTTTAACTATAGAAACAAAAAGTTCTGTTTTACAAGATATAAATTTTGTTTGCCGATATTTTCAGTCCGTTGTTCTCGGTATGATATCCTTAAATTTCATTTCATGGTTCTTAAATGATCAATATCAGCATATACAGGACATGGTGGAGGGTTATCTTTTGCCGGCATTTCAGGCCGGACTGTACAATCCAAGTGTCAACAGAGAAACCCAAAAATAATAGTACAGCTACAGTTTTAGTGCACAAGAATCCTAGTAATCCTATTGATGAATTAACGAATATAATGTACATGTATGGACAAACCCCCAAGGCCTTACTTCTGTATGTAATCTAAATCATGAAAAAACAGGTTTCAGGAATCTAATTAGCTCACGGGGTTTAGAAAGTAGATGACAATTTCAGTTCTTGTATTCCAATGTGAAGAAGTCGATATGCTTTCTATTTTCAGATAAAGCCGGTACTCACTCATTCAAGGAATCCACAAGCACCTCATGGGAATGATACTCAAAACAGTCTAAAGGAAGAAAATGACAATCTCACCATCTAGTGATATTAGCAATTTAGCATAATCCAAATATAGTCACTAGTCAGTTGTTGCACCTGTGAGACCTGTAAAATATATTTCCATATAAGAAACATCATGGTACATTTTGGATGTTACTTGCTAAGAACAGTCATCAAATACTTTGGATTATTCACACACACAGATACACATGCAGAGAATGACCCATGTTTTGAACAGCAAGCTGATTTAAAGAGTCAAGTTTAAATTATTAAGACTCTAGAGTACGATAAGTTCAATAAAGAGACACATTCAAGAACAAACTGTCACCTGTTAGAAAACAGAGAAGGAGAAGAAGAGAGTTATATTATGGAAGGGAGGAGACAAACAAAAGAAAGCTGATCTTGTTGTATTCTTGATTGATAATATTGTTGAGCGCATCATCAAGAGTGGTAAATTTCAGAGAAACGTCTTGGCCTTCCTAAAATCGTGTGAGTTGAGTCCCTGAACAGTGGCTAAAACTTGTTGCTATATAAGGAAGTTGTCATCATCCAACTCTAGGATATAGGGGTATTGAAGGTGTGAGGAAGAAAAGGAGAGAGAGCAGAACAATTTTCGGAGTACACAGTGAAAGAAGAACGAGAGCTGGAAGCCATGGTCAGATCAAAGAAGCTATAAATACCATGTTAGAAAACACAGAGAAGGATAAGAAGAGAATCATATTCATGAAGAGAAAAGAAGCCTACGATACAAGGCTTTCAATATATAAGACTGGAAAACATAACTGATATAACAGACTCTGTTATATATCAGTATCAGTTTGTCTAACATCATCAACCATATACAAAACGTGCATTACAAGTAGTATGGGTGTTACTTCGGATTTTTCAAGTTTAATTACAAGTTGAGACAAAGTCTTCCTTAACTAATTACAACTAATAAACAATAAACAATCAATTACAATAATTCAATTGATAAATGTTTTTCTTACACGGTTAATATGAAATTGAGATTGATTATTTAAAAATCAAATGCGATTAACAATACTGCTGAGATTAGAAGCAGCAGAAATGTAAATTTATAGAGCAGCAGTCATATCACAGATGAAACGACTGCCAATGAATGACATGACAGTAATTGCAGTAAGGAACAGCGGGAAATAGACATATTGCCAATCATGTATAACTAAAATGATTGGGAAGTAGTCTATCAGAATTTTATTTGATTGATAGATATAATCAAGCAATCTGCAATGAAGAACAAATACTAAGTATTGGAGAAAGGAAAAACAAAGAACCAAATAGTCATAATATTGGCAGTGCTGTACCTGAAACAGTCATCATGTGGGCAGCTCTAACTGTCAAAATTCCACATGCACCTTCTACAAGCTATTGCTATATTTTGTGTTAAGTCAGTTTTGATTTTGTATTCTTGTTGTGGCTAGTTTTACGAATCTGAGGATTTTCAATCGAGTACACTAGGAGGCTTCCATCTTTTGTGCCAGCCAAGAAACATTCTTCTGGGGTTACTGCCAGAGATGTCATAACCTTTCCAACTCCTTGATATTTCTTAACAACTTCAAGGGTGTACATAGAGCGAACAACAATTTGCCCCTGGTCACCTGCACCTACCAAAAACTCACCACATCGGCTCAATTGAACTGCATTAAGGCGTCCATTGGATTCAGAGGCAGCAAGATATTTTCCATTGATTGAATACAGGTGCAAACTAAGATCATCATCAGCATAAATTACAATCTGGCCCCGCTGAGACACAACAAGCTTTGTTATTGGACTGCCTGATGGATGACGTAAGGATCTAACATATCGACCTTCTCGCAGGGTGTGGAATACACAAGTTCCATCTTTTGATCCACTAATTATAATATCAAGTTCATGACTAACATATAAGCAAGTTATTATATCATCATGCCCACAAAGGATGTGACATGGAGTTTCAATTATGACATGATTCTTCCGGGCTAGTTCAGATTGACTGTTTCGAATTCTCTTCTCAGTGGTTTTACCACGAAAGACTTCCCAAACCATTACTGTTGTATCATAACTTCCAGTGGCAAGGATATTTCCATCAGATGTAACTGCAGCACAAATACCATTCTCTAGTCAGACAGAAGCAGAAAATAGAAGGCTGAACATCATAGTGCAATACTACATGTTAACCGAAAGCGCACTGAAGGTTGTCAAATCAAACATTTATATATATGAAACAAATAATAAGTACCAGTACAGACTTCAGATACACATAACTTGCAATTCAATAGGTCAACCAATAGCAAAGCAAATATATTAGAATAAAATGAAGAGATCGACTATTCTAAAATTGATATTGACTAAAATATATATTTCAGACATGTTATAGTGATCAAAAAAGACAGATTAATAATCCCCTTTTTGTATATTTGTACTAGCAACTTAATTCTAAATACCTTTAAATATGCTTTTGACCTCCACAATTTTTAATTTTTCTTTAGATCTAAAACTAAAATTTCTCAACTCTTTTGTATTTTATCTTACGTCTATGTTAACTTCCCATGCTACCATCAGATTAAAGGTTTGATATTTTTTTTTTTGAGGACCAAAACGAAATTCTGAAAATACTTCAAGGATCACAGACACTATTATAGTAAGAAGTAGAAAAAAATATTTTTTTGGAAAGTGAGATGATACCATATTGCACTAGCACAACTAAAAAGAAAAGGGTAGATGATGATATGTGAGGGAGGTAAGATGCTTATTTGGTAACTTCTGAAGCATTGATTAAAAAGCATATCAAAGCTTATAATAAACCAAATATATGATCCTATCAAAGCTCATGATAAAGAAAATATAGATACTTGTTGGAAGTCCCACATCGACTAGAGATAATGCCAATTCATAGTTTATAAGTGGGTGCAAACCTCACCATACAAGCCGGTTTGTGGGGTTGAGTTAGGCTTAAAAGCCCACTTTCTAACATGGTATCAGAGACATGGTTAGAGCCTATCTTAGCGATATTTGTTGTTTGTTGGGCATATTGTTCCACCCGCTATCGGACCACCCATTAAAAATGTCTAATCTCACACTCGAGATGTATATACCTTGGCATGAGGGGTGTGTGTTGGAAGTCCCACATTGACTAGAGATAAAACCAATTCATAGTTTATAAGTGGGTGCGAACCTCACCCTACAAGCCGGTTTGTGGGGTTGAGTTAGGCTTAAAAACCCACTTTCTAACAATACTCATATCAAAGCTTATGATAAACCAAATATATGATGTTTATTTGTATAGCCACTTGAGAGTGCGATGAAAAGAAGAAAAAAGAGAACATTATGACTTAGTGATCAAATAGATAGAGATAAAAAACAAGTGAAGTAAAAATATATAAGTAGATGTGTGTGTGTGTATACATTTGTGTTTAATTGTGAACGTGTGTAACCAATAAATATCTTAAATTTCTATTTGAAATCTAACTAATATATTTGCTATTGAATTTAAATCCGTTTTATTTTAGAATAAAGAGATTCTTTCATTCATAATTATGTCCATGTTGAAGATAAAATCTCAACCTTTGATTAAGATATACAAGAGGTGAACATTTGTTTATATTTTTACAGCCAAAATATTTAAGAAGTGAAATACAAGAAGTTTTCAAGGAGCAAAAGGTAGAAAAGAACTTACTAGGTATGTTAGATGTAACGGGCTTAGGCCCATCTCTTTCTTTTGTATTTTCTTATCTATAAGTGCATAACCCTGTGTTCTACACACATTAGGAATTTAGCCTATTCCTCTCTCTCTCTCTCATTCTAAGAGTATCTAGAGCTAGGTTTAATTCTTGCCTCCATTCGATGAACTTCAACAATGCTAAATGTTTTTCTGAAAATTGTTTCTTGTCATTTCTAGCATTGTTTGTAGTTTCTTTTTCAACCATTGTAGCCATTGTGCCTTGACCATTGTGATAGTCCAAGATAAGCAACCACCAAGCTGCAAATATTGAGGCGGTCGAAGCTGTGACACGCCTGCATGCACCACCCCAACTCTCGTTGCCACCGTTGTCACTTCCCACAACAACCACCAAGGTTAGACTCGTCTCTGCATTCTTTTTCGGGATTTGTAACTTTCATCTTAATTAGAGTTTGCTAGATTTTTTATTTATTTTTTAGGGTTGTTTCTCTTTCCTGGTAAGTACTTTCTCTCTCTACAATTATCTAATCCTTCAACTACATCTCCATCTATCAAGTCATTATCCTAGTTGTATGTGATCCTCTTGTTGTGACTAGTGTACCTACATATCCCTCGCCTCCACTAACTCTTTATGTGTACCATTGATAGGATATGGAGAGTCTATGAGAAAAAGAGAAGAGGGAATGAGGAGGTAAGGAGAGTTAATGAAGCCTAACTGTTTTGACAGTTAGGGGGCGGAAAAAAGATCTCTTATAAAGAGCTGGGCTATTCTTTGTAATAGTTAGTTTTTGAACATTCATTGCTAATAGTTAGTTTCTGAACATTCATTGCATAGACATGACTCTTTTATCCTGTGGAGGGGGAATTAGGCTCCCTTGGAGGTTTTGGGTTGTACAGACTAAAGAGATTAATACAGAATACTCTGTTTTGCTATCTTTCTTGTTGTTTGGTGTGTGTTAGTGTTGTGTTTAGATAGGTTTCATACTCATAAACCTATCAACCATGGTCATCAAACTCCCTATCGTCCACCATATGACTATCTTCTAGTGCCAATTGTTGCATCCCTTCCGATTCTAACACTTGAATCTATATGCTTTATCCGTAATCCCTCTCCCCATAGTATTGGTTTGAGTTATCATAGGTTATCTCCACCAATTTATATTTGTCTTTTGTCTATTTCTTTGTGTCAATTCCAAAATCTGCAGGTGATAGGAAGTTGAGAGTGTATGCAAGGAGGAGGAGAGGTTAGTTAACTGTTAGTTAACAGTTAGAGGGAGTTAGTTGCCTAACTGTGTTAACAGTTAGGAAGAGCGGGAATATACTTTTGTATAAATTGTTGAGATGGGGAGAGGAGAGGGACTTTTGGCAATTGAAGTGTATAAACAGACGGTTAGTCTTGTTGGGGGAGATTAGGCTCTCAGATTACTTCATTCTTGTATTCTTTCTTGGAGATCAATAAAGTCAGAGGTTATACAGAACTTGTGCTCTGTTGCGTGTGTTAGTTGGGTGAGAGATAAGGTTTCTTTATCAGAAACCTATCAATTTGGTCCGACCTGCCGGATCCGAATTGGGTGAGAAGTTACGCGACGTGAGAATGGTGAATGATAACGAGGCAAGATTAGAAGCGATTGAGATAACGGTGGAGGGAATGAAGGCGGAGTCGACGGCGGTACGTCGCGATCTACAACAAATTATGAAAATGCTGGAAAGACAGGGAAATCACGCGGAGAGTAATTCGGAGGATAGCTCCGTGAATGATAACCGACACAGAGGGAATGAGGAAACTCGAGGCGGTGGAAACAGCGAAAGAAGTGGAACGCCAAAGCCTTGGAGGAAAAGGGTTGAGTTACCTACCTTTGACGGGGACGAACCACTCAGTTGGCTCAATCGGGCAGAAAGGTTTTTCGATATACAAAGAGTGACGGACGATGAAGAAAAGGTGGAGGTCGCCTACGTAAGCATGGAGGGCAGCGCGGCGTACTGGTTCACTTTCTGGAAAGCGAAGGCGAGAAACCGAACGTGGAATGGGTTGAAAGAAGCCATGATTAATCGCTTCGGTGGTGGATTCAGGGGGACCGTATTCGAGCGACTGGCTACTCTGCGTCAGGAAGGAACAGTCGAGGAATTCGTGCGTCAATTTGAAGTCTTGATGGGGCAGACAACGGGGATTCCAGAGGAACAGGTGATGGGTTACTTCTTAGCCGGGTTGCGGGAGGACGTGAAGGGTCAGGTGCGGATCCAGAACCCATCGGCGTTGATGGAGGCGATGAGGATTGCGCGCGACGTAGAAGATGCGATGATGAAAGCGCAGGGAAGCCAAGCTAGTGGATCCAAGATGAACCCATTAGGTGTTCGATCAATGGGTATAGTGACGCGATCGGAATCGGCGAAAACAGCGACGAGCCCGTTTGGAAGAACCGAGGGTGGAGGACCGGCGAGGAGAGAGGGAGCGGCGGTTAACACCGCAGCGAGGGGAAGCACGGCGATTGGGGGCGAAGGTCGAGGCCGAATGGTTCGAAACTTACCCTACCCCGAGTTTCTTAAGAGAAAGGAGGAGGGGCGTTGCTTCCGATGTGGCGGGCCGTTTGCACCAGGCCATCGATGCGCCGAGAGGAGCCTACGGGTGTTATTGCTGGCAGAGGACGAAGGCGAAGGGGAAGAGGAAGAGGTAAACGGCGACCAGGAGGAAAAAGTGATGGAGCTGTCCGCGTGCTCGGCAGAGGGGTGGACCAACCCGGGAACCTTGAAGTTGACGGGGAAAATTGGTGAACGGAGGGTGGTGGTGCTCATAGACAGCGGAGCGAGCCACAATTATATCAGTAAGAGAACCACGGAGGAGCTGGGCTTGCCGGTAATTGATACGGTACCATATCCAGTGAGTTTGGGTGACGGATGTCGACGGATCACCCAAGGACGCTGTGAAGGGGTGATTATCCGACTAGAGGGGGTGGATGTGGAGGAAGAATTTCATGTTTTTGAGTTGGGGGGTGTTGACGTTATTCTGGGGGTTGCATGGTTGGCTAAATTGGGAGAAGTTCGGACGAATTGGGGTAGCATGACAATGGAATATATGGTGGGGAATAAACCGATCACGATCAAGGGTGATCCAGCCCTATCGCGCCAGCTGGTGAAAGCCAGATCTTTGTGGAAGCTGGGAGATAACGTTGAGTCAGGAGCATTGGTGTGGGGTCTAAGTGCAATAGAGACAGCTGAAAGCTGTGAGTGGGGAACAGATGTGACAGGCCCGCAGCAGGCTAAACTGGAAAAGCTGCTGCAAACCCACTATCGCTTATTCCAAGATGTGCAGGGGCTGCCTCCAATACGTCACATACAGCACCGAATCAAATTGAAAAATGGTGTAGACCCTATAAATGTGAGGCCATACCGCTATCCTCACATTCTGAAAGGGGAAATCGAAAAACAGGTGGATGATATGTTGAAGGCCGGGATCATACGCCACAGTACGAGTCCGTTTTCCAGCCCAGTCATCCTCGTGAAGAAGAAGGATGGGAGTTGGCGCTTCTGTGTGGATTACAGAGCTCTGAACAAGGCCACTGTATCGGACAGATTTCCTATTCCGGTAATAGAGGAACTGCTGGACGAATTAAGAGGGGCCAAGTACTTCTCAAAGATCGATTTGAAATCTGGGTACCACCAGATCAGGATGGAGGAAGAGGATGTAGCCAAGACCGCTTTCCGCACCCACCTGGGACATTTCGAGTTTCTCGTAATGCCGTTCGGACTTACGAATGCGCCGGCCACTTTTCAGAGTACAATGAACCAGGTGTTACAACCGTATCTTAGGAAATGGGTGCTGGTGTTTTTCGACGATATTCTCGTCTATAGTCCAAACTGGATGGATCATTTAAAGCAGCTGGGTATGGTGCTGCAGCTGCTGGAACGAAATGGGTGGGTGGCCAACCGGAAAAAGTGTGATTTTGGAAGAAGGAAGATATGTTACTTGGGCCATCAAATTTCCGAACAAGGGGTGGAAATGGACGGTGATAAAATTAGAGCGGTGGTTGAATGGGAAGAACCTAGAAACTTAAAAGCGTTGAGAGGGTTCCTGGGGCTCACCGGTTACTATCGGAGGTTCGTAGCGGGCTATGGTAAAATAGCAAAACCATTGACAGAGTTACTCAAAAAGGGAAGATTCACGTGGAATGAGCAGGCGAAGCAAGCTATGGATGCTTTAAAGGCAGCTATCACGTCGGGGCCTGTGTTGGAATTACCTGATTTCAACCAGGAGTTCCATATTGAATGTGATGCCTCAGGAGGAGGAATAGGAGCAGTGCTGACCCAAAACCAGAGGCCCATCGCCTTCTACAGTAAGGCTTTGTCGGAGAACACCTTAAGTAAATCGGTCTACGAGAAGGAGTTAATGGCTTTGGTGTTAGCCATCCAACACTGGAGACCGTACTTGGTGGGAAGAAAATTCACGGTGCACACAGACCAGCGTAGCTTGAAATATTTGTTGGAGCAGAGAATAACTACCCAGAATCAACAAAACTGGTTAGCGAAGTTGATGGGTTATGAATTTGAGATTCTGTATAAGAAGGGTAGTATGAACCAAGCTGCCGACGCTCTTTCGAGGAAGTATGAAGGAGAACGGGAAGAAAGGGAATTGCAAGCTATCTCTAAGCCATTTTGGCCAGACTTCCAAGAGATCTTGAAGGAGGTAGAGGAGGATTCTGAGCTACAGAAGGTGATTGTTGGTCTGACACGTGATCCCAACTCGCATGGGGCGTACACTTTAGAGAACGGAAGATTGCATTATAAAGGCCGACTGGTAATATCTGCAAACTCAACTTGGATCCCTAAGTTACTTGAGGAATTCCATGTGACAAAGACTGGGGGGCATTCGGGAGTCTACAGAACTTATAGAAGGATAGCCCAATCCTTGTATTGGGTGGGTATGAAGAAGGAGATTACAGAATTTGTGGCGAGTTGTGCAGTGTGTCAGCAGCACAAATACGTAACAGCATCACCCCAAGGCTTGTTACAGCCTTTACCAATTCCTCAGGCAGTGTGGGAGGAAATTAGCTTAGACTTCATCGTGAGACTACCTAAGTCACAAGGATATGATGCTATTATGGTGGTGGTTGACCGGCTGAGTAAATATGCTCATTTTTTGGCATTAAAGCATCCGTATTCTGCAAAGACAGTAGCTGATGTATTTGCTAAGGAGGTAATAAGGTTGCATGGGATCCCAGTGTCGGTGGTGAGTGACAGAGATCCCTTATTCTTGAGCATTTTTTGGAGGGAGCTGTTTAAAATGCAAGGGACTAAGCTCAAAATGAGCACATCTTACCATCCGGAAACGGATGGGCAAACGGAGGTTGTGAACCGCATAGTTGAAGGGTACCTGCGGTGTTTTTGTTCTGAACAGCCCAAGAGTTGGTATCCAATGTTACCCTGGGCAGAATTTTGGTACAACACAAGCTACCAAGGGGCAGCAAGATGCACGCCATTTGAGACCGTATATGGAAGGCCCCCTCCCTCTTTCAGTCGGTTTATTCCAGGAGAAACACAGGTTGAAGCTGTAGCACAAGATCTCATGACGCGAGATGAGGCCCTGAAGCAGTTGAAATATCATTTAAGCCGTGCACAGGATTTGATGACACACCAAGCTAATAAAAAGAGAAGAGAAGTGGATATAAAGGTGGGGGATTGGGTATATCTGAAAATAAGGCCCCATAGACAGTCTTCCATGCCGGTGCGACTACATCCCAAGTTGTCAGCTAGATATTTTGGACCTTTCAAAGTATTACAACAGGTGGGCAATGTGGCTTTCAGGCTGGAGCTTCCCGAGGCAGCGCGAATTCACTCGGTGTTCCATGCTTCTCAATTAAAAAAAGCGGTGGGAGATCAAATAGTGGAAAAAGGTTTACCCGAGGAGTTGCAGGCAGCAGGACCTGCTTTTTGGCCAACAAAGGTCCTGGAGCGCAGACAAATACAGCAGGGAGATGAGGTGTGTCAACAGGTGCTGGTAGAGTGGCAGACCGGGGGTGTAGAAGGGGCGACATGGGAAGATTTAGCAACAATAAAGGACCAATTTCCAGAGTTCAACCTTGAGGACAAGGTTGAAAATGGAGGGGAGGGTAATGATAGGAAGTTGAGAGTGTATGCAAGGAGGAGGAGAGGTTAGTTAACTGTTAGTTAACAGTTAGAGGGAGTTAGTTGCCTAACTGTGTTAACAGTTAGGAAGAGCGGGAATATACTTTTGTATAAATTGTTGAGATGGGGAGAGGAGAGGGACTTTTGGCAATTGAAGTGTATAAACAGACGGTTAGTCTTGTTGGGGGAGATTAGGCTCTCAGATTACTTCATTCTTGTATTCTTTCTTGGAGATCAATAAAGTCAGAGGTTATACAGAACTTGTGCTCTGTTGCGTGTGTTAGTTGGGTGAGAGATAAGGTTTCTTTATCAGAAACCTATCAGCAGGTGATGCCTTACCCCATCCTGATCAGTGTCAAACCACACTTGATGAAATATGTACTCTTTAGAATAATGCAATTTAGGAACTTGTTCCTTTACCTTCTAAGAAATCTATTGTTGGTTGTAGGTGGATTTTTGCTATCAAAGTTCGCCTAGTGACCAAAGGTTATACATAAAGTTTTGGGTTTGACTATGGTGACGCTTTTTCTCCAGTTGCAAAGATGGCCTCTGTTCGCTTAATCATAGTCATGGGTGCTTTTCGACTTTGGTCTCTTTATCAACTGAATGTAGAAAGTGTTTTTCTTAATGGTGATTAGCAAGAAGAAATTTATATGAAGGAACCTCCAAATTTTGTTGTTCAGGATGAGTCTTCTAGTGTATATTGTCTCTACACATCATTATATAGCCTCAAGAAGTTTCCTAGGGCTTGGTTTGGCAAATTTGATATGACTCGCATTGAGGCAGATCGTTTAGTATTTTATCATTGTTAGATATAGTGGGCTTAGGCCCATCTCTTTGTATTTTCTTATCTATAAATGCATAACCTTATGTGATCTATACACATTAGGGATTCGACCTATGCCATTCTCTCTTTTATTTTAATAATAGTCACTCGAGTTCTCATTGTATCAATCTAGTAATATATGATGATGATATTGTACTTATAGGCACCATGACATCTCACAGATAAAGCAACACCTTTGTCACCACTTTCAAACCAAACAACTCGGCAAACTCAAATATTTCTTAGGGTTAGGGTAGCACATCCAGCAATGGAATTGTTATTTCTCAAAGGAAGTATCCATTGGATATTTTGGAGGAAACCAGGGGAGCCAATTGAACCATCTTACAATTACTTGTCCTAACATTTTCTTTGTAGTAAGTGTCGCGAGTCAATTTGTTAATTCTCTAAGTGCAAATCATTGGGATGTTGTCATTATATTAAAGTACATTAAAGGTTCTCCTAGACAAAGTTTGTTATATGGACACAACAATCATAATAAAGTTATATGTTATTTAGATGATAATTGGGCAAGCTCTCCTTTAGATAGGAGATTCACTTCTGCAGTGGCAGATCTTCAAAAAATATTGAGATTGATGGCCATTGTATTCAAGAGAAGATTGTACCTAGAGAAATCAAGATTTTGTTAATTCTAATTGTTAGAAGTCCCACATCGACTAGAAATAAAGCCAATTCATAGTTTATAATTGGGTGCAAACCTCACCCTACAAGCCGGTTTTGTGGGGTTGAGTTAAGCTTAAAGTTCACTTCTAATATGGTATCAGAGCCATGGTTAGAGCCTATCCTAGCGAGTTCTGGGCATTCTATTCTTCTATTCCACCCGTTATCGGGCCGTTATTGGACCACCTAATTTCTACTATCACGCACGAGATGTCTATACCTCGGTGTGAAGGGGGTGTGTTAGAAGTCCCACATCGACTAGAAATAAGGCCAATTCATAGTTTATAATTGGGTGCAAACCTCACCCTACAAGCCGATTTTGTGGGGTTGAGTTAAGCTTAAAGTTCACTTCTAATACTAATGATCAACTGGTAGATGTTTTTACTAAATCATTACGAGAACCTAGAATTGATTATGTTTGTAACAAGCTTGGTACATACGATTTATATGTACCAACTTGAGGGAAGTGTTAGATGCAATGGGCTTAGGCCAATCTCTTTGTATTTTCTTATTTATAACAGCATAACCCCATGTGCTCTATACACATGAGGGATTCAGCCTATGCCTCTCTCTCTCTCATTCTAACAAGGTACTAAAAGAATTACTAGAGTGTGCCACCAAAGCAGTGTTGCTAGTAAATTGGCAAGTAGGTAGATCAACTAGTAGTGTAGAAGTTTGAGCAATATTAGGTGAACAAGAGGGTTTCCCATGCAGCTTCCAACACTTATGAATTGTCTATCCAGTGTGGTAACAATGTTTTTTGGATGATTTTCAGAATTACCCGTGCGAAGTTTCCATAATTATTACTCAGTGATGCAAAGGTAGTATTGTCCTCTGCAGGTGAAGTATGTGTCTCTGTGTTTATTTCCTGAGAATACGGAGGAGTGTGGAAGTTGTAGAAGGGTTCACTGGTGATCCCAAAATCTGACACAGGTAGCAACATACTCCCAAGTGCTTCTAGTTGGGTTGTTTTGGTCAAAATTTCACAGGGAGGACATCAATAAAAATCACTGCAACATTATAATCAAAAGAGGAACCTTCACAGTCTATGAAAAATCAAGCCAAAAGGTCTAGAGAGGGTCACCGAAAGGGTTGGCAACTTAGCTATCCTGTACGATAGGTCTCCTCCCCAGAAAAGGGTACACATGTTCATCTGGTGTGCAAGTGAGAAACACTTACCATTGAGAGACAATGCATGAGAATGCACGTGGAGATGATTAAAAGTGGGATTACAAGTTTTGAAACTTAAAACTGCAGTATTTTCCAGAGGATGCTAACTCAGGTTGCGGAGGCATAGCCTTTAAAAGAGGTCAGCAATAGGGAAACGGGACATATAGTAGTTGTGAGTTGTACTGTTCATCTGATAATTTCTTGATAGAAAGGATCCAAAAACCAAATCCTAAATTAGTGATACCATATCGAAAGAATTTATCTCAATGTTGTGCATTGCATGTCCACGCATACATGTTATATATAATGACATATTAGAGTACAATATAATCTGTCAAAATTCCTTCTTATGTATAATTGCATGTTAGAATACAATAGAAATCAGTAAAAAATACACAAGAATAAATCAAATCCCTTAATTGTAGAGACTGATCTCTGATTTCTAGCAATATCGATTTCCATAGTTCACAAGTAATCAATGCGCCACGTAATAAATACAGTATTAGATATTTTCACATAGTACAACAATGATCATAATGACTATGCAAGTATGGCTCTAGGAAAAAATCTATATATCACCTCATCGAGTATGGAAGATAACAAAAGGTAACTGGATTAAGGAATGCATGCCACTCTTCAGCATATTAGGAATCCTATCCGAACCATTATACATACCTGCAACGCAGCTCACCACATCCTTGTGCTGTCGGATACTCTGTACCAATCTGCCATCACTTAAGGATATAACCTGAAAACTGTTTTCCCAATTACCACATGATATTAAGAAATTCTCAGAGGGTGTCTGCATTGTTGCAAAACATTGAGCTCCAAGTTCAACGTTTTCAGGCACAGGAATCCCAATTTTGCGAGGAGAAAGAATGTCAGATCCGCCAACTCCAAAGAATGGATCCTGCTGAAAATTAGAGATTGTTTCATTACTCTTGAAACCAAACATAAATTTAATAAAAAAGTCCTACTTTTTTAAGTTTCTAATGACACCAAGCCTAACCTGGGAACCAGAAAATGTAAAATTTCCACCAGACTGCAGCTGAGTTGTCAACCACATCTTAACAGACAAGTTGAGACCCTCGTTTACTATGACAATATTTGTATCCATCAGACTAACATACAGTAAAGCAGATGGACATTGACTTGCATTACATACAATGGAAGTCAAACTGATAGAATCAGGAGCAAAGTACAGAGGATGCGCAATTGGAATAGGTGGCCCTCTTCTTGGGTGCTTCTTGCGAAATATCTGGATTGGAGTCTGACCAAAGTTGGCTATCTGGTCTTCAATAGCTGCTCTTTGCAAATCATCTTCCATTGTTTCAAGATCAACAGCACCTTCATAAGTCAAATAGTAGAAGATGTTCGCTGCCTATAATCCAATGTTAAAATTTTAACAACCCAACTAAACAGAATAATTTAGTTTTTCCAATTTTAATTTACTTCTGATTGCCATAAAATTTGTTTATCATGATATACCTCTACTGCAGGTTTTCCACGTTGCTTGTAACCAAATACCAAATCTATCCAGTGGTGAAGATTTGAGCTAACATACTCACTTTCAAGGGCCTCCCGATTTCTCCTAATGAATTCTTCAGGTGAACCCTGTGCAAATAATTTATAAATATTTGGCTTGTATTGTTCTGTTTGATGTAAATATTTCAGAATTAAAAAGATATAATAGTAACAGAAACATGCATTAAAGAGGGTTAATAATAGCTTCATCTTCCAGTGCAAGAAGAGAACAAAAGAAAAAAAGATTTAAACATCTAATATACTAGCACGTAGATATATAATATTGTATGTCCAAATCTAGCACTTAACTAAATACCATATATCCAAATCTGTCCCCAAGAAATGATTAGTTAGCAAATTGACAACTCCAGTGCGGTGAACCTATTAGCAATTTAATACTATGGGAAATACTTTGTAATGACAGAACTTTCAGAAATGATAGTAAAAAAGAAGTAACATGTTTACAGAACCAAACAGTATATTTTAATTATTGTTGTTGTCATTATGATCACTTTATTTTACATGTTTTGAGTTGAACATGTTCTAATGACAATTTTAGATTGAAAGGCACAGCTCAATCTGATAAGGCACATTTTTCAAGACACTGCACAAAATTCAACACAAACGCTGCTGGTTTTCATGAAAATTACAACGCATGCAATCAACTCAGAAGCAGTAAAAAGCCTATGCTTAATAAAAGAAGTAAAAAATGACACTGGGGAAAAGTGGTGAAACAATTTGACACCTGGCTTCTATCTGGATGATATCATTACACTATTTGATTGATTACTGTGGAAAATATGATGTACATTCGGATTTGGGAAAAATAGAAAAAAGGTATAAATAGAAGACAAGGGAATAAATCTGTTCATTAATCTATCACAGAAAATCAGGGAAATAATTATCCCTCTAAATGCTCTAACTAAATAAGGAAATATAAACTAACCTTATTTAACATTAAATCCTATGATAGGCTGTACAAATTAGAATTGAGTGATTCTGATTGATAACGCTCATCTCAAACACTCCCCCTCAATCTGGGTGGTAGATGTCTATCATTCCGAGATTGGATTTGTTGAAATAAAAGAGAAAAAGGCATAGGCAGAAATATGGAGCACATATGATTGTATATTTATAAATAGATGTTAGAAGTCACACATCGGTTAAAGACAAGACCAATTTAGAGTATATATGTGGAGACAACCCTTATCTTACAAGTTGATTTTGTAAGATTAAGTTAGGCTTAAAGTTCACATCTAAACATCGTATCAGAACCATGAGTTTGAACCTATTTTAACGAAATTTGTTGTTTGTTGGGTCTATTATCCCACCCCTATCGAGCCACTATTAGACCACTTATTAATGTCTAGTACCACACTCAATATGTATATACCTCAACGTGAGAGAATATGATGGAAGTCTCACATTTCCAATTTAGAATATATATATATATATATATATGTGTGTGTGTGTGTGTGTGTGGTGGGGGGGCAGGGGGAGGGTGAATGCAAACTTCACCTTACAAGCCGATTTTGTAAGATTGAGTTAGACTTAAAGTCCACTTTTAAACAATAGAAATATACAAAAAGATCGGCCTATCGTTACATCTAACAACTTTAATAACAAAAATATGATAAGCCGAATAAGGAACATCCAACAATCCCCTTCAAGTTGGTGCATATAAGTCGTATGTACCAAGTTTATTACAAATATAACCAATTCTAGGTCCCCATAATGATTTAGTAAACACATATGTTAGTTCATCACTAGAATTAACAAACTGAGTCTTGATTTCTCATATACAATCTTTTCTCAAATAAAATGATAACTAATTTCAATATGTTTGGTTCTTTCATTAAAGACAAGATTTGAGCTTATATGAAGAGTAGTTTGATTGTTTCATATAAGTGTCATTTGAGTGATCTCTCCAAATTGCAATTCTTTAATTGTTTAAGTCTGTTAGAATAATTACTAAGTCTACTTGTTAGTGTAGTCAGTAGGACTAAAATAGGGGGTAGTGTGTTGGGTTATCTCTAATAATTGTACCTAGCAATCTAGGACAGTGACTTGACCTTCTATCTCTCTATTGTATCAACTCTTTATCTATATAAATAACAGAACATGAGAGGTGTCTTTCAAGCCCTCAAGAACATATTTTTATCTCAAGTAAGTCAAATAAGCTCACAAGTAGTTGAGGTCATAACTCTATGTTCTACTTTCACACTAGATCTTGCTACAACATTTTGTTTCTTGCTCTTCTAAGAGATCAAATTATAACTAAAGAAGACATCATATTTGGAAATGGATCACCTATTATAAGGAGAGTTTGCCTAATCAATATCTGAATAACAAAGCTTCTAGAAAAAAATAGCATCAGTGGGTTCACCGGGAGACAAGGATTAACCCTAACTCTCATACCATGTTGAAATAAAAGAGATGAATCCCTATTGTATATGGAGCACATAGGGTTATATATTTATAAATAGGAAGATATAAAGAGATGGGCCTAAGCCTGTTACATTTAATAGCTTTAATACCAAAAATATGATAAACTGAATGAGGAATATCTAACATGATCTAATGTTCTCATGTGTTCCTTGCAAGATCCTTTGCTTGGATGTTTGTTGTTTGTTGTTTGTTGCAAAATGGAACATGGTCAATTTTACCTTTAATAAAGTGGTGGTCAATCTCCACTTGCTTTATCCTATCATGGTGGACTAGCTTCTTTGCAATGCTTACAACAACTTTGTTGTAACATAATATCCTCAATGTAATTGGAAGGAATTCTGATTTTATCCAGCATCCACTTAAGCCAGATTCCTGCACAAATACCTTGAGCCATAAATCTGAATTCAGCTTTTGCACCACTCCTAGCCAACATAGACTATTTCTTGTTTCTCCAAGCACCATGGTTCCCCACACACAAAGGAGCAATAATGTGAAGTTGATTTCCTGGCAGAGGGGCATCCTGCCCATTCTGAGTCAGTATAGACTTTAATGCCTTTATTTGAGTTCTTCTTGACGTAGAGCCCTTGACCTGGTGTACCTTGAGGTACTAGAGGATTTTGTTCGCCGTGTTCCTGTGGGCCTCAGGTAGGTTAGATTTTGTTAGGAGTCCCACGTCGACTAGAGATAAGGCCAATTTAAAGTATATAAGTGGGTGCAAACTTCACCTTACAAGCCGGTTTTGTGGGGTTGAGTTAGGCTTAAAATCCACTTCTTAATATGGTATCAGAGCGAGGTTAG
Source organism: Vigna umbellata (assembly GCF_029865625.1). Lineage (NCBI taxonomy): Eukaryota > Viridiplantae > Streptophyta > Magnoliopsida > Fabales > Fabaceae > Vigna > Vigna umbellata. The sequence continues at coordinate 43,364,626 of NC_142166.1, forward strand.
AGCCTATCCTAGCAATATTTGCTGTGTTGGGCATATTGTTCCACTCGCTATCAGCCGCTATCGAACCACCCATTAATGTCTAGTCTCGCGCTCGAGATGTATATACCTCGACGTGAGGAGGGTGTGTTGGAAGTCCCACATCGACTAGAGATAAGGTCAATTTAGAGTATATAATTGGGTGCAAACCTCACCTTACAAGCCGGTTTTGTGGGGTTGAGTTAAGCTTAAAGTCCACTTCTTAACAGATTTATAGCGACTAGCCAAGCTCATACCAAACCCAATCTCAGGCCTAGTGTGAGTTTGGAAGATTAGCTTCCCAACTAGGCTTTGATATCTATCTTTACCAGCTGGTGGACTTTCTTCTTCACCTCTCTTTTCCTTTCTTTGATATTTGCTCGAACAAAGTATTTGCTACCTAGCACCTAGGCTTGTTGGTTCCTTGAAGTAAGTCCATTGCGTATTTTCTTTGTGATATATAAATATCATTCTTTATTCGAGCAAATATCAATCCTTAGAAAATATTTAAACTGAACCAAGTCCTTCACTTCAAATTCCTTGGCCAAAAGTCCCTTCAGATGCTTGATTTGATCATAATCGTACCCTGTGATAACTATATCATAAACATAAATAGTGAAAAAGCTACCTACCATTCCATGGAGTGTTTGACAGTGTGATTTAATTAGCATTGGTTGTTGAAAATAGTTAAATATAATATAGGATTAATTCCCTTATGTAGAATATACACATAGGGTAATGTAGTTATGATAAAGAATCATACAAAAAATATGGGATAAGCCCAAATACAAATGATATTATAACTAAAATATTCTAATGATACCATAATAGTACCAAACACTCTCCTTGAAGCAATTGCATATATATCATATGTACCAAGTTTGTTACAAATATCATCAATTTTAGGTCTGTAGAATTAGTAAAAATATATACTAATTAATCATTTGAGTTAACAAACTCAATCTTGATGTCTCCAGATATAATCTTTTCTTGAGTAAATGACAATCAATATCAATGTGTTTGGTTGTCTTTTCATGAAAGGCGAGATAACAGTTAGTATGAAGGGCAATCTGATTTCATATATAAGGGTCATTTGGGTAACATCTCTAGATTTCAATTCTTTAAGCCAAATAAGTTCACAAAGGACTGAGGCCATTAGATCTTGCCACAACATTTTGTTTCATGCTCTTCAAAGAGATCAAGTTATTATCACCAATGGAGGCAAATCTAAAAGTGGATCTTATATTAGAAGGAGACTATGCCCAATTAGCATTTGAATAACAGGATACTTTAATATGGTTATTGTGACCATATAACAAACCTTGCCCAATAGATCTTTTAATATACTTTAATATAGAGATAATTGTGTTCCAATGATTTGCACATGAGGAATTAATCTCATCACACTCGCTGCAAAGAAAATGTTAGGATGAGTAACAATATGATAGTTCAATTTAAAAACTAAACTTTTGTATATCTCATTATTTGAGAAAGGCTACCCCTAATTAAGTATGTGTTTGGTATTGGAAATAGGTGTGTCAAAAGATTGAGTTCAAGGTGGTCACTACCTATAAGAACAATGTCATTAACATATACTATCAAATACACACATCCAACGCTTGAGTGAAGGTAAAACACTAAATGATCTGCCTCTTCGAGTCATACACATTGTTGAACCACACTGCTAAATTTGCCAAACCAAGCCCTAGGAGATTGTTTCAAGCCATATAAAGATTTGCAAAGATGATGACATACAAATCCAAAATACTCCCTTGAACAACAAATCCAGGAGGTTGCTACATATAAATTTCTTACTGTAAATCTCCATTGAGAAAAACATTTTTGACATCAAGTTGATAAATAGACCATTGTTGAAGAGCAGTCATGACCATAAATAAACGAACAAAAGTCATCTTTGCCATTGGAGAAAAAGTATCTTCATAATCCAATCCAAAAACTTATGTGTAGTCTTTGCCTACAAGTTGAGCTTTGAGACAATCAATAGTACCATCAGAACCAACTTTGATAGCAAAAACCTACCTGGAAGCAACAACAGATTTCCCGAACGGTAATGGGACAGCTCTTAAGTTCCACTATTCTAAAGAACACATAGTTTATCTAGCATGGCCTAACGCCAACCAGGATGGGCTAAGGCATCCTTGACAGATTTAGGAATTGACATAGAAGAAATAGACGAAAAGCATGTATAAAAAGGTGAAGACATTTTATGGTAACTCAAAGTAATATAACCTGGTGAGGGATTACGAGTAGAACATATACCTTTACGAAGGGTATTGAATATAGTGAAAAACTATATTTGGATTAATCTCCCTTGTGTAAAATACACACATAGGGTTCTCTATTTATAATAAAAGAAATATGGGCTAAGCCCAAAATACAAAAGAGAAATAATAACAAACTAACTAAAAGATAAAAGATATAATATATCTAACACTCCCCCTCAAGCTGGAGCATACAAATTGTATGAACTAAGCTTGGAATAGATGAACTCAGTGTTGAACTAGATGATTTGTCTTCAAGAGTGTGAGGCAAACATAGATGGACTAACAGCAGCTTGTGAAACTTCAACTTCAAAAGTGGATGAAGAAGAGCAGTGGTGGACAATGACAAACTACAAGGACTGATTCCCAATCAATGATGGATGAGTGACGGGATCAACAGTGGTAGCTGAAAGTTAAGAGCTACAAAACTGCAGGGACTACACTAAATCCTCATCAATGATGGATGGGTGATGGGATCAACAGTAGTAGCTGAAATCTACAAAACTGCAGGGACTACACCCATATATATGTGACTTGTAGTGTTGTCTTGGAACCATACTCCCCCTCACTGTAGGGACTAAATTGCCATTACTGACTGATGGGGCCTGCAGGGACTAAATTGCCATCACTGACTGATGGGGCCTGCAGGGACTAAATTGCCTTCACTGATTGATGGGGCCTGTAGTGGCTGGAAGCGACAAAACTACAGGGACTGCCATCACTAACTGACGAGGTGATGGGGGCCTACAGTGGTTGGAAGCATACGGCGCCTGGACAGCGGCAAACGGCGCGGACAGCGGCAAACGGCGCGACAGCGGCAAACGGCGCGACAGCGGCAAACGGCGCGACAGCAGCAAACGGCGCGACAGCGGCAAACGGCGCGACAGCGGCAAACGGCGCGACAGGGCAAACGGCGCGACAGGGCAAACGGCGCGACAACGGCAAACGGCGCGACAACGGCAAACGGCGCGACAGCGGCAAACGGCGCGACAGCGGCAAACGGCGCGACAGCGGCAAACGGCGCGACAACGGCAAACGGCGCGACAGCGGCAAACGGCGCGACAGCGGCAAACGGCGCGGAGCTGAGAAGTGGCTCTTGAAACCGGCGTGGTTGGCCGTCGCTCGAAGAGACGGTCTAGATCCGAAGGTCACCTGTCGAAACTGTGATGGTGGCCGGCGGTGGCGACGGCGACAACAGCGGCGACGACGGTGGCCGGCCGCGGACAGAGGTTGGAAGCGGACAGTGGCTGGCGATGGTCGACAATAGAGGCGACTGGCTGCACTGATATTGACTGTGGCACAAATTTAAGAAGAAGAGAAAGGGCTGCCCACTGAAATTTTAGGGCTGCCGGCTGAAATTTTAGGGGCTGCCGGCGGCCATGGCGGCTGGCCGCCGGCAGACAGCAGAGACCCCGGAAGAAGATCAGAGAACCTGCTCTGATACCATATTGAATATAGTGAAAAACTATATTTGGATTAATCTCCCTTGTGTAAAATACACACATAGGGTTCTCTATTTATAATAAAAGAAATATGGGCTAAGCCCAAAATACAAAAGAGAAATAATAACAAACTAACTAAAAGATAAAAGATATAATATATCTAACAAAGGGCAATGGGAAAGTTAGACTCAGTTGTCAGAGTCAGAGGAGACGAAATAGTTGGCACTTGAAGTGAGTCACTTGGTGGTTATTGAAGACATGTCTTTGACTATAAACCTGAAATGGAGGTGGAAGAGGAGAATCAGATGGTGGACTAAACACAACTAGAGGATCATAGATAGTAGGAATATTAACTGTAGTGGATGGAGACACAACAGAAGAAGGACCCTCATTGAAGGTGACATCTACGGAAATAAAATAATTTATATCCTTTTTGTGATCGAGTAAATCCTAAGAAAACACATTTGTGTGATCTAATAGATAACTTATCAAGACCAGGACTAAAATTATGAAAAAAACATGTAGACCCAAAAACTTTAATAGGTAAGGGATGTAGACCCAAAAACATTGTGTTGATAAATGAAACAACACAATCAAGAGAATGGGTTAGAGAACTAATGGATAATAAATTAAAGGGGAGACCCAAGGACATAAAGAACATTATCAATGGTTAAAGATGGAAAAATATTAATAGTACCATCACCATGAGATATGACCCTAGACCTATCAACCATTGTAACTGTAGGTAAATTATCCGAAGAGAATACAGAAGAAATCAAATATTTGTTATCGGTAATGTGATTTGTGGCACATGAGTCAAGAACTCAAGGTCCAAGAGAAGAAGGTTGAGTTAGGCCAACAAAAGATATACATGTGCGTGCAGCAAAAGTAGTGGAACTAGAGTTCTGACAATCCTTATACCATTTGAGAAATTCCTTGGAAAGAGCAAGTTGGTTTGCGCTATCAGAAGAAGCAACGAAAGAAGCCATGTAGAGAGAAAAACCCTAAAAAAACAAGGTTCTCCAATCAAGGCAACAAGCACAGATCCTGAAAGATATACTTGTGCATGCAACAAAAGGAGTGGAACTAGAGTTTTGAGGATCCTATACCATTTAAGAAATTCATTGAAAAGAGCAAGTTGGCCTGCACTATCAGAAGAAGCAACGGAAGACAGAAGAAGCCATGTAAAGAGAAAAACCCTAAAAAAACAAGGTTCTCCGAAGCAACAAGCATAGATCCTGAAAGAGGAGAAAGAGGCGACTTCAGCACAGTTGATCGCTGCCCAGATTATATGATCTTATCCAGGAAAGAGTACATTCGATTTTGCAAAGAATGTGGAAATAAGACAGAGATGAAGATGTCACAATCTAGTAGATTCATGAGTCAATAAAGATTCACCACAAAATTCTCAGTCTTTGATAAGAACATGTGTTCTATAACAAGAACCAAGAAAATTCTCTCTCAATGAATTCAAAATTCAAATGTTAAATATAGTAAAGTAAGGTATAGGATTAATCTTCCTTGCATAGTAAAACACCATAGGGTAATATATTTATAATGAAGAATGATACAAGTATATTTGGCAACCAAACATAAATATAGTAAATAGAAGATATTGTTAAAAACAATATCATCAATATCTACCAATATCAAACAATAGCAAAAGTTTGTGTTTCCCTAATTAACATAAAACACAATATATCTAACAATTATCTAAGACCAATGATGGCATATGATTAATAAGATAACATACACTAAGAACAACATCACCCAAAAAACGCTAAGCAACCTCACCATGGATTAAAATTGTACAAGTTGTTTCAACAAGATATCTATTCCTGCCTTCGGTCAACCCAATTTATTGAGGTGTATAAGCACAAAGTTTGGTTAAGAATGTCATGAGAAACAATAATTGAAGGATTCTTTGTTGAAGAAGTTCTTGTTGATTAATTGTAAAGTGCTTTATGCAAAGGTAAGCTTTAAAAGGATGTCATATCTTTCTTTTTTTTTACTTTTTTGGGTGGTTAGAATTTCTATAATCTTTGAAAGTATGAATTCCAAATCTCTCTTCTATCACTTGTATATAATAAATTTGGCTGATAAATAAAAAAACTTGTATATAATTTTTATAGCAAATTTGAACAGGATTATTCATCTCAAATCTTTTTGGTGCAAGCTTCCAGTATGTGCTGAAGCTGTTTAAAATTTCATTTGTAGGGTTAGGGTTCAGGGAATAAGTGGAATTTTTGCTAATATTGATAATCTAAACCAAAACAAATAATACTGATCACCTTTCAGGTTTTTGAATTCAAAATATAAAATCCAATAAACCTTGATGAGGAAACACGACGGAGGTAGTTGGGAGAGGGGAGTCATCACAAATAGACATTGTATAATTCTCATCATACCATGTATAATAAACATGTTTCAATCTCAGGTAAGATGGTTATATAAAAGATACATATCAATAATTACATTAGGTCCATTTGCTGTGCTTATCAGAAAAGTGACTGTAAAGGCTGAAGAAAAATGCATAAAACTGCCTGGAATTGCTTCAAAAAAGCAGTTTTCTTTTTAATTTTTTATGCTTCTTTTTAATTAAATTTTCCCAAACATGAAAAAATTGCTAATAAGTGATTATTTTATTAAAATAAAGTACTTTTTTCTTTAAAAAGGTTAGCACAAACAGACCTACTGTTTGGCCATTTAGTTAGTTTTACAAAATTTATGTACCTTAGCCCAGGGAGGCAGCCCAACATCCAGAATAGGTTCACCATCCTGTTTAACTCCGAAATGATAAGAGTTTGAATTGACAAGAAACTCTGGCATGTAAAAGAATTCAGGTATTAACTCCTTCACATCACTAGTATTTGTAAGGCAATTTCTGTAGGTGCTCTCAACGCTTTGAAAAAGACGGTCAGCGTGATCAAATTTACCACCCTGACAACAATGATCACGCATAAGAAAAATTAATCATGATATGCAGCAAATATAGAAAAATGAAAAGAAAGCCAATACAAAGCAATTGACAAAACAGGCAGAAGGAAAAGAATGTAGCCATTGTCTGTCATAATTAAGCACCATGAAAACAAAAGATTCATACTAAAAGGGCATACGCAAGTCACTGTAAATAGGGGATTATTGGGATAAAAGTATCCCAAAATCTCCATTGTAATTGGAAAAAGATATTCCTAGAATCTTCACATTCATTCCATCATATTTTATTTCCCTTTTTAAGAGAATGTGATTGTTACAAATAGAGGAATTGAAAATGTAATTAGCATTATCGTTATTACTAATATATTTCTTTATTCCCTCTCATTATTCAAGTTGATTCCAAAGCTCTTGATATTAAAGGCTCTATTTCGGCTGCCACTGCCGTACTCAAAGATAGTGGAGGGACAAAAAGGTGTCTCCCATACTGACGATCACAACAACAACAATTACGTCACCAATAAAAAATGTCACGCTCCACCATCATCAGCGCAGCTCATGGATAATGCTCCAACTACAAACACCCCCACCGCCACAAACAAGGTCACAGACCCTTTGAGTCCATCCCAAGTTTGCTTTTTTTTCTTCAATGGCTGAGGCAATAATCCTAATGATCTTATAAATGTGGTGGATCCCTACTGATTTGATGGCAAAAGTTATTGGAAGTGGAGCTAGTACCTTTGAAGGATTCTAACATGCCAATCAAGATCAAACTATAACAGTGGAGGATCAGGATCAAATGACACTAATTTTGAGATTTGGAATAATTAAGATTCATTTATCATGAGTTGGATGTGAAATTCCATGGTTCCCAAGATAAGCCAAAATTATATTTTATTCCTCTGTTAAAGAAGTCTAGATGACTTAAACAATACCTCGTCTTTGAAAAAGGATTTTGTTGCCTATTATGACCTTGAAAGTACAATGTTTAATACTACACAGGGTCCTTTCTCTATATCACATAATAAACTGAGTGCCAATAATTGAAGATGTGCAAATTAGAAGCCACGTGTTAAAGTTGTTGAAAGAGTAAGCCTTTTTAAATTCCTGTATGGTTTAAAGGACGACAGTACATTGATTGCAAGACATTTGTGACTATACTAAAAGTAGTAGGCAATAAAATTTAAAATAGGTTGTTAGTTGTGATACCTGCAGATTACGGTGAAGAGATGTAAAGGGCTCTAATCTAAGAAGGTAATAAAGCACAATGCCCATACTTGAGTAATGAGACCCATAGTAGAAACTGCATCAATAGACAAACACTAATACATTAGACAAAGTTATCTATCTTATATACGCAATAAAAAAAGGATCACTAAAGTTCTTAGATCAAAACAGACCAATTACCTGGGTATATCAGGATCACAAAAATTACGGTATCTATCTTCAAATACCTAAATATAAGAAGCATACAATAAGAATGATAATAATAATGATAATAGATCAAACTGACTTATATTTTAAACATTAACCTCAAATCGTTTTGTATCAAGTGCTCCAACAGGCTTTGAGAGATCTCGAAATGTAGATGACTTGTTAAAATCAAGAACCTCTGATGAGTGGTCAGCCAAGACCCAAGGAAAAACGGGATATTGGGTCAAATCATTGTAAGATCTTCCAGCAAGTGTGTTTAGAATCATTAAATACTCAAAGTTTGTTATTTCCCTCCTCCTCCAGTTTTCTCTGGCAGTTTCTGCCATTTCCTGTGCCACTCGCCGATCAACAAAACTTATAGATCCACTTTTATCCCTTCCACTTCCCTTGGGAATTGAATATTCGTTTCTTGTAGTAACTATCAAGTTTCCTATATCTTTTGCATCCTTCATGGATGCAAAGTTTAAAAACACAGGGGCAACTGAATCGCTAAAGAAAATCTCTATGGCAGTGTATCTGAGCAAATACCGCGTCCAATGAACAGCTTTTATCTAATAAGATCATAACCAGACAAAGAATCATCCAAAAGAAAAGGAAAAAATAGATAATCAATATTCAACAAGTATAATGCAATAGAACATGCAAAGAAAATGAAACCAGCAAACCAACCTTGGCAACACTCCATCTTCGATGCCGTTTAACACATCTCATAAGTTTAATAGATCCATTTCCATTTATCAGTTCTGCATGACCAACTGCTGTTCCCTTTTGGGGATCCATACCAGAAACATGCCACTTATATGATCTATGTTTTACATCAGACTTGGTGAGATCAGAATTAATTGAGGCATCGAAGTTTTTAAAAACAGATGACCCACCAGTACCCTCTACCAAAAATTGAGCAGAGAAATGTAAAACATTTTTCATCACTGCCAAATGACCAGCTAATTTTCTCTTTGGGGTCACAAGAACACAAGGAATTGAAACAAGCACCTGAAAATCGAAATTAGGCATGATATCAGCAACAGTGTTTCAGACAACCTATCAATACAAAGAGACCATATTCCTTCCTACCACATACCTCACTAACTTCTGTTTCAGGAGAAGAGGAAGTATCTTTTCGTTCTTGCACAATATCCTTTCTGTCACTGATATCTTTTGTTAAGTCTGAGGATTGGCATTCTGAATGATCACCGGGAGTCTTCTGTCCACTTATATCAGTAGTGGCGTCATTTGTGTCTGAAGTTCCCTCATCAGTTATTTTTCTTATCCCTTTCAGTAAGAGCTGCTTCATTTGGTCAGGTATAGTAACCACAAAACCATGATTACTCTCATTAACAGGAGTAGCAACCCCACTACCAGTGGCAGAAAGAGGACTACACAGATTTTCATCAAAATGATAATTTTGCCTTAGTTTTGGCCTGCGTCGCCATGTGTCTTCTATCTTATCAAGTTTCCAGTGTGTTACAACAGTATTTGGGAAAGGTTTAGCAGACCATGGACCCCTCTCATCAATTAAAGAACGAAACATGTGTATCCATTTTTCCTGTATAAAAGCAACCCTATTTTTTAACAAGCATACTGATTAAATTTAACATCTTTTATAAGAAAAAGCAGGGTTAACAAATGCGTAAATGAAAAACAATGAATATTATGCCTACAGCGACATTTTGCTGCTTTTCCTCAGAAGTCAGCTGGAATTCAGCTATTCTGCTATCATCTGAAGCAATAACAGAGTTCAAGCTGCTTTGTATATCATCTTCAAAAACTTTTTTGCAGCTAAATTCTCCCGAGGAGTTTTCATCTATTCTAGAACGAAGTTCCTGTATCTGCTGGGAGCGGTCCATATTAGATGTCTTAATATATTTAGCCTCATCATTGACCTGCAAAGTTTAAGGCATCAGATGACAACAAAATGCCTCGTGCAACAAAACATTCATTAACCATAGCCAAAGTAAATAATATATCACTCATATTTAAGATGACTTCATGGATCAATGGTATAGAATGGAAAGAAACTAATAGGTAATATAAAATTTAAAATTGATCAGTAGATTAACAAGTATGAACACATTGTATGCGTTGTTTGACCAAAGGTTTTCAAATGCATTTCAGTTCCTGGAATGACCTTAATTAGTTTATAACTGATAGTCATCAAATAAGTTGAATGCTGATAACTTAATATACGATATATTTCTTGCAAAACCAATGGGTTAATTTTGAACCCATAGCTTAGAAATGTCTTGTGCATTAACACACTTTCCAAATCATTGGAAACACAAACACATAATCAACAACATATATAAAATTCTATCAATGAATTTGACAACACCCGCTCCCCTAAAAAAAGAGAGAAAAAAGTATCAAAGAAATAGATGTAAGTATTTGACAATATATTTTCAGACATACCGCTGTCAGAACTCGATCCTTTTGTATTATATTTTGAATAGATGATGAATCTTTTGAATTGTAGCTAGGATCTGAGGCATCGTCTCGGCTAGCAAGGCTAGTAGCAAGCATTGATTTTCCAATATTGACCGTCTCCCGTATCAAATGTGATAAGAGATGGAAACGAACACCGTCATCCAATGTTCCATACTGTGTCCTAACAAAAAGCAGTGTCCTACAAACATCCAAACCAGAAGTTAATTTTTAATATCGTAACCAGAGAAATCACTTTGAGTCTGCTTTTTGTAGAATTTTGTGGCCAGAAACACCCTGCGGCATTACAATCAGCAGGAAATATATCTTGTTGAGGTCAAAATTCCCAATTGGAAAAATCTTCCTCCCATGAAAAAACACATACTTCAATTGTGTATTAGGGGTGAAAAGGCTATAAACATGATGTAAGTATTCAGTAGAAATGTTACCAGATAATAAGTTGCAGCCTGCTTTTGCTTTGCTCGTCATCAGCATTTAAAAGGCAAGGTAAAAGTGAGATAAACTGGTGAACACACCGTGATGCCCTTTCCAAAGAAGACTTACACAAATACAGAATAACAAGGCGATAAATAATTCTAGGACACCTCTCCCCTCGTAAAACCATAGCTTTATCAACACTTTTGTTAGGCTTTGCAGTCAAAGCAGTACCAATCCCTCCCGCTACAACAACTGCAGCCACTTCAGCAGCAGGAATGTTTAAGGACTCAACCAAACCACGTGCCCTTTGACCAAGAGACGGTCCAACCAATGCTGATGATTTAGCTAACATATTGCTGGATCCTTTACCATTCATCTTGCCAATAACAACCCACAATTTGTCATAAAGATTCCACCATTTTTCCTCCATTGTATCATCTTTTGGTATTGGCTGATTAGAATTCTGTGATTTACTGAAAGCGTACAGAATCCAATTGTAAAAGTACTTTACATCATGCATGAACTAAATATTCGTTTTCATTGGGCAAATAGTGCCAAGGGGAAACAAAGATCTGCATTTTCATACCTAGATGTTTGAACGTCAGCTTCTTCTATCAATACTTCCTTTAAGGCAGTACTGTACTCCTTGTGTTGTTCCATTTCCAAATCAACATGAAAATCGAAGTCACTTCCAAGAAACTGTAAAAAAAAAATAGAACTCTTCTAAAACATGTTAAATGGATTACACACATCAGTTGTACTTTGAAATCAAAGTACGATATGTTACCTCTATACTATTATACAAATGACAATTTCATTCTGCAGGCCGAAAGGTTTTATAGAATAGTATCTTTAGATGTATATATATGATAATGAAGTTTGGAGAAAAATTGATTTTACTTTATTTCTTAGCTTCAAACATACATTGAGAAGAATCCATCGTTATTTTCAGGACTTGTCCATAAAACCTCATTCATTGTCAAACATTTTTTGTGATGGTGCACTTGTGACTCCCAATGTGCAGTTGATTACCTAGCTTTCATACGACTGTTCTTCTGTTTCCATATTTATATGCTAGTATGTTAATCGCAGTTTCAAGAAATATGCCCAATTTTGGATTATGTCACACTGATTTCATTTTTTTTCACAATGCTTTTGTAAGGAAATTCCACCCGCCACGCATAATATAAAATCAAATTTATAAAAACAATGAATAATTCAAACATAAAGGAAATTGCAGGCAAACCCTTTACCGGGAGTTCTTCATCAATTTCAGAGATCAGCATCTCATCAATCAATCTCAGAAGGTATAGCGTATTGTCTCGACAGGGTTGTGAAATGAAAATACTGTCAACAGCAGCTGATAGCTCTACTAGATTCTGAATCAAATCCTCATATATATCACGAAGAAAACATCTATATGAATGGCCACCCTACAACGATTAAAAATAAGATATTGTAACCATCATTACACATTCTTGCATCATTAAAATAAATAATGTAAAGGTGTAGTGAGATTCTCAACGTACTTTCTCAAAGTGCATAAGAAGGAAATTGACTGTCTCTTCCATCTGTTGCCAGCCACCTTTTACAGAATGCAAATAGTGACTGAGAACAAGGGAATACAAATTCCGCACCAAGTGCAGCTCATCCCTTTCATTGTCACCTTTATCAGATAATTTGGCATTATAATCTTTTAACACATCAAGCCTCAGAGATGATGTTAACCAAGCATTCCACCCATATTCCTATTAACAATATTATCAATTAGAAAACAGTTTTTCACCTATTAACAATCAAGAGGACCTTTCAGAAAACATACCATAAAAGCTTCAATATTTGAAGCATTTGAATCAAGAAGGTCAAGTAAATCTTTTATTACTTTCATTCTTGCGGGTGCATTTTTACAGCCAGACAGATATCTGAAAATCAGAGGTAACATTTGAGGAAGTAAAAAATGACTACCCTTGCTCCTCACCCTCTCCAAGGGGTTATGTCTTTGTAAAACCTGTAAAGAAGAACTTCCATTAGAATTGGCAGTGAGTGACCATAAATAAGAATCATAATGACTAAGGGCTGGCTAGGAAGAAACTTCTCCATGAGCAGATTAAATTACCTTGTACATAATTTGAAGACCAGATTTTGGAGAATCTAATAGGAAATAGCTTCAACAATTTAGATCATGCTGGAACTAATTTTAGCTTATGGACAAGTTAATTTCATTTTTTTCTTCTCATTTTGCTAAAAGTAACTTTCTTTGCCACTTAATTCACTTGAACTCATTATCAGGCACACAATTTAATCCTTGAAATACTGTTTTGCAAATGTCAGAACTAACAGAAAAAATGAGGGATCTACATGTCCTATACCTGTTTAGGGCTAGCACCACCAAGAAGAACATCAAATAAAGTGGCACATAGAATGTCAGTCTGTGGAAAGCAGAACAGTCTATCAGATATCGCTGAGAAGATTGGTTGCATTCGGATTTTCCTTTGGCTATCGGAAATAGATCTGGGTCTTCCCATTGGGAGGTTAAAGAATCTTGACCCCTTCTTCTCCGCTGGAAGGCCAACCAAAAGCCTTCCTATGAACTGTAAGCTCAACAATCTAATAGATTCAGATCCCCTAGGACAAACCAAAAATCAGGAGCACTCGTAAGAACCAAATATATATTAACTGATTTCATAGAACTATTTGTTTAACCTTCAATCTACATGTTAATGTACAAACTGAAACTTTAGACATAACTTTCATAATTTCTTCATAGAAAAAATGAACATTTTGTTTTCTTAGAAAAAGAACTTTATTGAGGTAGAAAAGTGCCAAGGATATTGTTGTTTGCAAATGTTAAGAAGTGAACTTTAAATATAATTAAACCCTACAAAACTAGCTTGTAAGACGAGGATTGTACCTACTTATTTACTCTAAACTAGCCTAATCACTAGTCAATGTGGGATTTCCAACACAACCACCTCATACAATGGTATGATAATAGCCCGATAATTAGTTTTTTCTCTAGTTGATGTGAGACTTCCAAAAACAAATATCCGAAATGCAAGTTTTTGAGCAAGATAAACTTAATTTTTACAAGAGGATGAACTCAACAAGAAAAAGAATGGAAAAGGGACAATAAGCATAGTAATTTGTCTCCAGTTTAGAAGAAATTAATTTCTCTCTTATTCAGTCTCATTACGTACACACATACATATATACATATATATATATATATATATATATATATATATATATATATATATATATATATATATATATACACACACACATATATATACACATATATATATATGTATGTATATATATGTGTGTGTATATATATGTGTGTGTATATATATGTGTGTGTATATATATGTGTGTGTGTGTATATATATATATATATATATATATATATATATACATACATACATTGATTGGATCAGTTAGGAAACAAGCACGGCCTATTCTAGGAAACAAATCCATGACATTGAGGAATTGATACACTAGTAATAAATTAAGATGCAGCCAACATACATAATTCAAACCAATAAGAATAAAATATGAAACTTCCAAAAATATCTTGACAACAAAAAATCGAAAATATTCACTAAAGGGCTTCCTTAAGATATATTCCAAGATCTTGTCAGGAAATTGAGAATCACTAATATTCACTTACCAACTTGAGGGAAAGTGTTGTAAATAGCAGATTATTAGGATTAAAAACTATTCTAAATATCTCCATAGGAAATAGGAAAAAATATCTTCAACATGCCTCTGACTATTAAGTCAAAGTTTAATGTATAATGCTCAAGTCTCATAATTAGTGTCATCTAATTTGTCAATTGATAGATGTCTATTAACATAATTAGTGTAGATTCACAAATAAGACGAATTGGTGGCAACAGGGGTAATAGTAGAGGTTGAAGTCATCAAAACCATGGATGAAGAGGAGAGAGAAAAACCTAAAATTCAAGGTTCTCCAATCAAGTCAACAAGCACAAATCCAGAAAGAGGAAGAGGAGGCGATCTCGCCACAGGTGATCACTACTGGAGAGGAGTAAAGCACTGCCATGTACGGCAACAAAAGCGAGCAACTGCATGGCTTTGAATGGCAAGTGAGGGTGCGTGGATGCTCTAATGAAGGAGGGTTTTGTGGCGTGGCGGTCGTCTGACCCAGACGATTTGATTAATCTGGCGGCAGCATTGATGTTTATTCTGGCGATTGTTGTAGTTGTGATTACCAACAAAAAAAAAATTGTGTATGGATTACTAAAAAACCCTAGCTCTAGATACTATGTTCAAAGTAGTGAAAATTAGGGTTAGGGCTAATTCCCTTGTGTAGAAAATACACATAGAGTAATATATTTATAATGAATAATAAAGAAAAATATGGGCTAAGCCCAAATACACAAGATATTGTAACTAACAATATCTGACAAGGTTTATTATTGCACTTGCTATGGAGCCGCTATCGAACCACTCATTAATGTCTAGTTCAAAGTTCAACATATAGATGTCTTGGAGTGAGGAAGGTGTATTGCAAGTTGTTGGAAGTCCCACGTCAACTAGAGATAAGGCCAAATTATAATATATAAGTGGGGTGCAAACCTCACCTTACAAACCGGTTTTGTGGGGTTGAGTTAGGCTTAAAACCACTTTCTAATATAGTATCAGAGTCATGGTTGGAGTCTATCCTAGCGAGATCTATGTGGGCATTTTGTTCCACCCGTTGTCGGATCACTATCGGACCACCCATTAATTCTACTCTCACACTCGAGATGTCTATACCTCGGAGTGAAGGGGGTGTGTTGGAAGTCCCACATCGACTAGAGATAAGGTCAAATTATAATATATAAGTGGGCTGCAAACCTCACCTTACAAGCCGGTTTTGTGGGGTTGAGTTAGGCTTAAAACTACTTTCTAATAGAAGTCTCACATCGACAAGAGATAAAGTCAATTTACAGTATATAAGTGAGTGCAAATCTCACCTTAGAACCCAGATTTGTAGGATTGAGTTAGGTTTAAAGTCTTTTTCTTAACAACACAGATTCAACCACTATTTGAGTATGAAGTTGTTTTGTTCTTAATTGTATCTTTGCATATTTATATATCTTATATATATAATAATACATTGAATTTTTTAATGTTTATGAATCTTATGATTCACGGTATGAAACAATTCATGATTCAAAATTTAAGCTCTCCATTACATAGTTTGTATCTCGATTCAACTACCATGATTGTAATGCATAGTCAAAGTTGTTAGTTATCGCTAACAACTATCACATCTAACCTTTCATAGGTGGTTAGCTATCCTTTTGTGTTGTAAGTAGTTAGCTCCAAATGCTTCCATAAGCTTCCCTTTTCAACAAGATGATTAAAAGAATACCATGAATGGAAACAGAACGAGGAGTAGGGGAATTTCTTATGGAGCAAAATGGTAACCAATTTAGCGAGTGGGTGTGGGACTAAGAGAGTGCTTATAGTTCTGTTCATTTGAAAAACAAAACTAAGACAGTTCAATTGAAGAAACAAAACTAAAACAATTCCGTATTCCATTATGTATGGGACCACAGTAGTAGCTGCCTCCGGATTCACAGTATGCATAACAAATTCCTCCAAATCCACAATGCTATAGTGCCACTATAACTGCTACTTAACATCAAGAAAAAATCATGCAGAGAATGACAAGGGTGACATACCGTTGGAGAAGATTGACAAAAATCTGACAACCACCAATTATATTAACTTGTTCAAGGAAAGAAGACAGTAATGATATCTGGGAAACAGCACGAATAATCATGTGCAAGACATCTTCAATACAGGACATATCCTGACTTTTCTCAAAAAATGCTATGAGAGCTTTTATGTCTCCAGCAGCAATGTTCTGTCTGCATATCCCAAAAAATTGAAATGAAAATTGAACAGATTACAGTGAATGCCAGTTGAAAGGACAAAAGATGAAACCGTACCTGAGACTCATTTCACCAAGACTTAACAAAAGAAGACGGATCTTGTGCATTTCTTCTTTGCTAGGGATTCCTCGTCTTTCCTTGGTAACTTGTTCAGAAACAGAAAGTTGAAGAGGATTACTTCCAGCGAATGATTCATACTTTACATTATCACAATAGAATTGATGAATTATATCAAGGACACGCGGAAGCCGGCATAGACTCTTCAGTAAACGAGGATCATTGTCAAATTGCTGGATCAGAAACATGTACAGTTCACGTTGGACCTTGTAAATAGTGCAAACCCAAATATGAGGATTAAGAAATATGTTAGATATGGCCTCTTTCACAAGCAGCTCCGCCAGTCCTGAGAAACATTTAAAAGGAAAAGAAAAAAACAATTTTTAAGGCAAAATAAATATATCACCAAACGAAAATTAGATGCAGAACACATGGGAACAAATTACGCACCAGAATTGGAAACAACATTAAAAAGATGCCTCAACGCAGAAAGAGTTTCCAAATTTAGTTGTTGCGGAGGAACTGATTGTAACAAGAATCCCAGCACAGAAAATCCAGACACAATATGCATTTGTTGTTGATTTGCTAAATTATCGTCTAAAAGAGATGCAATAAGCTCAATAACTTCAGTTGTCACCCACTCCCTCATGGTCTGTGTTAGTGGTACACCATTTGCAGATTCTCCATCTTCTTTTCAAATTTAGAACACTGAGCAATAAGAGGGAAAAGCACAGATACACCACCAACACAGTATATTATCTGTTGTAGTAAGCGTCTTGAGCATAGCTGTGTACCACCAATTACAGCTGCTTCAAAAGAATTCTTATCTAATTGATGATGACTCGTTATTGGTGAAACGTTAAACAGCATTCTTCCAACACTTGCCTGAAAAAAAATTGAGAAACATATTTGAGTATTGGCATTGATGAAATATGGCTCAAAATTTTCTTTTTTATGAGCATTACTAAAGTTTAAGAGAGAGAAAAGAGAGATAAATAAAAGCAAATCAGTTTAGAGCGTAAAGGAATTCAACCAACTTACAATATGATAGGTACATGTATTTATATGTCAAAATCCAAGTAACTTACAAAAATGTAAAGAAATAAGGAGTACAATTATACTCCAATAGCCCGCAAGCTCACAAGGGGTGAGCAGCAGGCCTTGAATCCACCACTTTAAGCTTGAAACACAAAGTGCAGAACCTAGAAGGAGAAAGACCTTCTATAAGAATGTCACCACATTGATCAATACCAGGTACATGAAAAAAATTAATAAGCTTGTTAACAACCTTTTCTCTAACAAAAAAAAGTTCCAATTCCATATGTTTGGTTCTGGAGTGAAGAACAGGAATGTGTGCAAGAGCAGCAGGGCTCAAGCACATCAGGAGTGGTGTGACAAACTTGTTCTGATCATATACTTGAATCCAAGCAACTTCAAGAGCAATATGCGTCACATTTCTACATATTGCTTCAGTGCTAGATCTACCAACAACAATTCTCTATTTAAACCATCAAGAAACCAAATTAAGTCCAGAATATATTTAAGCACCCGAAGTAGATCTCCTATCATCCAAATCTATTGCCCAATCTACATCAGTCCGCATGAATAGTAAAAGATGTGTTGTAAGGAGCACATTGCAGATGAAAACCAATTTAAGAGCTCCTCTAAGATAATACTTATGTAAGAAAATGGAAAACTATTCTATTTGTAATAATCACATCTTTAAAATAAGAAAAGAAAAAAATAAGAAACTTAATAGAAAGATTCTAAAGATATTTTTTCCTAATTACTATGGAGATATTAAGAATATTTTAATCCTAATAATTTGCTATTTACAACAATCTCCTCCAAGTTAGTAATGAATAACAATAATTCCCAATTTGGCTACAACATCCTAGAATTTGCCCTAAGGAAGCCATGGAGTGAATACATCTCCTATATGCAAGTCCTACACCAACATGAATTCATACCATCTTAGAAAGGGGACTTTAAACCTAACTCAACTAGATAAAACTAACATGTAAGATGAGGTTTAAACCCACTTATATATTATGATTAAATCATATCTCTACTCAATATAGCATCTCCAATACTATTCAATGTACTTGTTAGGAACCTAGAAACAATGATGATAGAACAAGACAAAAAAAGAAGAAAAGAGTCTTGCACTCTATTATTCATTTTACACACAGTAAAAGCCAAAGCTTCCAAAGGAAAATTGCTTTCCTTTCTCTCAGGGTTCTCCTTGTCACAAACATCAATTCAAAAAGACTCCCCTAACTCTCCTTAACATGACAATATATAGACTTTTACAAAAAGTGTTCATCACATATCAGATAACATCTAACTGTTAACCAATTAACTACTTCTGTTTTATTTTTCTTCCTATGGTATACTTTCAAGAGCTCCTCCTTTTTCCCTTGCCTATCAGTATTCTTAGTCATTGACACAATAATTGTTCCCAAACCATCAAGTTCCTCTTTGTATGCTTTCATAACAACCAATGCATAGAAGAACATAAAAACAAGACCTAGTTAAGATTCAGTAATTATCACTTTCATTCATAACGTAGATAACATGTTTGACAAAGGTACAAAACATTAAAATATACTCAATCAGGAGTCAACTGAGATGTCATCACCCCATGGAATGGGCTTAGGAGGTCCCTACGACCGTATTAGTGGCAACAGGTGCACTTTCAAGGCAATGTGTGGGCAGCACACATCAATACCAACAATGACACGAGATAGTGTGTCAACTTTGTTGATGATGCACATGTCGGTATTGTTAATGCGGAAGTGACGCACACCTTTCTAGCCTACCAATAATCTTAACAACGATGGCAAACAACGGCAAACAACGGCAGTGGTGGTGGCGGCTGTTAAAGAAGCAGTAGAGACAAGGCTTCCAAGAAGCATCAAAACATGCTTAAGATGTAGTGTATGATAATTTGCATATGCCAACACTAGGAAGCATAAAAAACTTCCTTGTTAGTTTTAACAAAAATATCCCAATTATATATCGAGTCAATATAATAAAGCCATCAAAATAATTATTAACCTCAATCCTAGAAAATAGTTAAGAGTGACAAGATTAAAAATCTATAGTAGAACATTAGTTTAATACCAAAACTAAAAGTCTTCAAACTGATTGGGTCGGTGAATTTAGGTCTTGCAAATCCTTTCTTGCAACTAATGGTATCACACACCGCATAATTTCTCCTCACACTCATCACCAAAAAGGTGTTGTGGAACAAAATCACAGACATATCACTGAATTAGGTCTGACCTTATTACATTATGCCTCTCTTCCCTTAAAATTTTGGGATTTTGCTTTCCAAATTGTTGCCTACTTGATTAATAGGTTACCCACTGCTTCATTGCAATTTCGGGTTCCCTACAGTGTCTTGTATTACAGTCCATTTGGTTGTGCTTGTTTTCCTTTCGTCCTACCATATAACAACCATAAACTTGACTTTAGCTCTCGAGAATGTGTTTCTCGGGTATTTCAATTCTCACAAGGTTTACTTGTGCCAGTCCAAATTTGGTCACATATATACTTCCAAAGATGTTCTTTGCCTCCTAATAGAAAAGTTGTTGCCTATAAATGGGCGTTTCACATCAAAGAGAATCTCGCTGGTAGTGTTAACAAGTACAAAGCAAGTTTGGTTGCTAAAGGCTACAATCAAGTTCAGGGATTTGATTTTAAAGCGTAGGTGACAATTGTAGTGCTTCCAAAGGGGATTTTGAAGGAGGAATAGAAGTTACTGGTTCACCATCCATGATCAAAGCAGAGGATTAGGCCTGGGAATTTGGGATTGCGAACAAAAGGAAAAGAGGATTGGACTAACTCTGATACCATACTGAAGTTTGAGAGAAGAGATATGAAAAAAAATATAAGAAATTTTGTTTAATAAAAAAGAATTAAACCAAAACAAAATAGGTGCATGCATTCATGTCCATAAATCTAAGTAACTAACTAATACCCGACTGACTAACCGACAGCTTGAGACAAGAAAAAGAAATATTCTAACTGTTCTAGATCAGTACAAGAAAGTAAAAGGAGTAGAACTACACTCAAAAAGAGAAATAAATATTAAATAAGCATGGCATGTACAGTCGTATAGAAGATTAAAAATCATTGACCTGAGCATTGAGTCCAAAGATAATTCTTGATACCAGACCATCTTTGGCATCAAGAATCCCGCTTGGTACTTTATCTCCCGAAACCGGGAGAGGCAAAGCTTCATTATCAAGGAATGAATACATATAACTTGGTCCAAGAGAGTAGATACTCTGTACTTGTTCAGCAGAAATGGCATCATTAAATAAATAAACAGGGCCAATTTGGCCAAAAAAAGGGCACGAATCTCCAATTGATT
The DNA here is from genome assembly GCF_029865625.1 of Vigna umbellata. NCBI lineage: Eukaryota > Viridiplantae > Streptophyta > Magnoliopsida > Fabales > Fabaceae > Vigna > Vigna umbellata. Next base: position 43,385,939 of record NC_142166.1, read on the forward strand.
CAAATGTGAGCACACTGTCTTCATAGTGAGGCATCTTGATTTTAGCACCAATCATGCAACTTGTTAATGATTCACTGACCTTTGCATACCTGAATAAACAAAGCATAAAAATCATATCAGAGTATCACAAAAGAAATTTAGCAATTAATCACGAAAATAAAATCATTTAAATAGAAAACTACTAATTAGCATGGTTCGAACCTGCATTTTTCAGATGAGACAAGCTCCCCATCCAAGTAACATCTCACCAAGCTACCGGCAGAAAAGGCTCTTCCTATGCTATGAGTTAAGCAAAGAAAATGCCATCTCTTCCTGACTAAATTAACACGTAGGTCCACCCGCTGTCTCTTCAGATTTATTGACTGCAAGGGCCAGCCAAATTAAGCCAGCAAATATTATTAATTCACTTAACGTAAGGCTAAGTAAAGCAACAAAAAAGTGTCAAAGAACAATACACAGCTTGACAAAAGAACTAATTTTTCATATCTATTTCCAACCTCATAAGTAAGCTTCTCCTTTGCGAGCACGGCCAAGGATCCTCTCCCATTTTCAGTAAGAAAACTGAAAAGACCCATTGCTCCATTTCTAGGGAAATTCTCAATCCGGAGCCAACAGGAAAAAGAAAAACCCTTATTCAGAGGCCACTGTAGTGGAGTTTTCAGAATGATACCCTGCAAGAATTTGAAAGGAATGAGATAATAGAAGGCATAAAATAATGAAGCAGTAGTGTTACATTTGGCAACGAAAACATGGTTCAACAAAGAACTATAAGCAGCGAATGAAACAAAAATTACTTTTACAAGCATCATACAGCATCCATTAATTAACATAAAGATTGTAGCCCATACACCTGAGTGTATTTGTAATTAACCAAAAGCTCATTAAAGTAGAGCCTCCCAATAACTGTCTTTAAGTATTTGTAAAAATATTCATACACAGTCCGTATTATGCCAAAATGATTTTATCCTTCATATATCAAGATTGACAAGAAATAATTGACCGCAGCTTAGTAAGATATGGCATAGATTCTGATACCATTTGTCATAGCTCCTATTGAAGATAATAGAATCACCATAACTCAATCATCACATATAACAGCCGTTCACCAGTATCCATACTCCATGAGGAATTCATTGATTAAGCTAAAGAGGCTTCTAAGAAGTGATCTTTGTTAGATTTGATGGATTACATCGTTCCTTCACTAATTTCCCTATCTTAGGTTCTAATATTTATAATAACATAGGTAGTTCATATTCAATAAATGATAAGGAAGAGTAAACAATAAGAAATGTCACATCTAGAGTCTTAGGTACATAGGTATAGCACAAAACAACTTTTCTATTCAATTATCACACCTCATCTTTACTTTTCCTCCTCATCTTCACCTAATAATCACACCACAAACTAATAATCACCTAGTATTAGCACCTATTCTCTGTCTCAAACCTACCATTGTCTTCCATCTCTTCCACTAGATCACTACAGGTCACTACATTTCATTCTTTAACTGCTCAATCTCTTACCTCACCTATTTCTAACCAAAAGCACACTGTTTCTCATTCTCCTCCTAATACTCACCCAATGCAGACTCACTCCAAGTCTGGTATTGTTCAACAAAGAATTAATACCTCTTCCTATTGTAAATGTGGAACCAAAGAGTGTCAAAACTGCTTTACACGATACAAAGTGGTTTTCTGCTATGCAAGATGAATGTCTTTAGCTCTGCTTCCTCCTAATCACCATGCTATTGGTTGCATGTGGGTGTTTCGTGTTAAGAAAAACCCTGATGAGACTACTCATAAATACAACAACTAGATTTTCTTCCTTTCACCCAACTTTTTATAGGTTTGTTGTTGATACTCTTCAATATGTAGGGATTCTTTTGGAAATAGAACAGTTTTTTCAAGTGAAAAACAAGGCATTTTGTTAGGATAACATTACCCCCAAAATAATGAACAGACATATTTGCACCAAGCAATAAGGTACAACTAGTTTCAACCATATGTCTATTCTCCATTTTCCTAAGGTGTATAAAAGCAAGTATATTGATGCAAAATGTTGTGTGACTTGTTAAGAAGTCGATTTTAAACCTAACTCAACCCCACAAAACCGGCTTGTAAGATAAGATTTGCACCCACTTATATATTACAAATTGGTCTTACCTTTAGTCGATGTGAGACTTCCAACACACTCCCCTCACGCCGAGGTATGTACATCTCGAGCGTGAAACTAGACATTAATGGGTGGTCCAATAGTGACCCGATAGCAAGTGGAACAATTATCCACACAAATCTCGCTAAAATAGGCTCTAACCTGGCTCTGATATCATCTTAAGAAGTGGACTTTAAGCCTAACTCAACCCTACAAAACCGGCTTGTAAGATGAGGTTTGCACATACTTATATACTATAAATTGGTCTTACCTCTAGTCGATGTGAGACTTCCAACATGACCTTATGAGTATAGATAGATTAAAAGAAAAATATTCTTTGGAATTATCCGTTAGTAATATTTTGTTTACTTTTCCAAACTGATTTTTGGTTCCATCAAGGAAAGACATAAAAATAGACAAAAGTTCACAAAAAATATTTTCATTAAATCCAACTTAATTCATCAATGAAATAATAAAATATCTAAAACCAAAAGATGACACAAGGTTTGGCCCCCAAATGTCATAATGGATGATAGAAAAAGTAGAGTCACACCTATATTCAGAATGTATAGGTCAAGGAACATGACATGTTTTCCCAAATAGCATGGTTCACATTCCAAAGTTTGGAGACTACTAAGTTCAAGAACCATCTTTAAATTTGTATGATGAGGATTGTCCTAAGTGTTCAAGCAACCATTTAGGATATGCATATGGAACAAAAGATACAGATGAGCTAGTACCAAGGTAGTATAGAACTCTATATTCATGTCCTCTAATCATCCGAACCATAGCATGTTCTTCTATGTTAAATTTGATGTCGTGGAACTGGACTCCCATCTTCTAACTAATCATGGAAACCTTGACCAACGAACCAAATTTCAACTAAAGCAAACCAAGAAAGGTAGTTTTCTCGAATTAATTTTTGAGAAGTTATGGAAGGAGTTCCAAAGAAAGAGGAAATAGTCCCTAAAGGCATGTTGAACAAGGAAAGGACATAGTCCAATGGTGCAACACAGAAGAGCCGAAGACAACCTAGGGAAGCTTTTAGAGAGAGAAACCTAGAGTTTCAAGTGAGAGAAATTGTGTTCAACACTAGGAGACTCACCAAATGCTCCCCGAACGAAGATCAGAGGGTAGAAACAGGCTCGGAATGCTCCAACTAGTCATACCAAGGTGGTCCGTGAAAATTCCAACCACTGGAAGGTGACGCATAGGACACATGCACACAAGGCAATGTAGCGGTTGGTCGGCGAGTGATGACACACCGGTCGAATTTTGGATGTGCGACCATTGGGGTTGTGTCTCACTCTTCGCGATACACTAGACCCAAGTGTCGGTGGACCAAACTCTAATGATGAACAATGTGAAAAATGACCAATAGGCAACTCCTTTGTTGGACAGTGAGGCAAAGCGGGACCAACGCACTCAAATATCAACATTAGAATAATACAAAGGAATTAGAATGAATTTTAGAGAGTGAATTTCCCTCTCCTAGGATCTCATTTATAAAAACTTTAGATACATCAAATACAATGTATGAGAGGGAAGAGAAGAGAATCTAAAAAGCTATATCTAGGAACTAGGTGCAGCACAAAGCACACAGTACCTTTACAATAAATTCTGAGATTATTCATTCTAACAGAAGAAAAAGTCTACTTGGAGCCAAGTACTTCAAAAATAACTAAAGAAGAATTAGGAGACCTAGAGATACATCTATAATGGCTTCAGAACTTACAGAATCAATTCCATCAAGATCAAAAAATGCAGTTGGCCCCTTTTCATGTAGCATTGCCAAGAGACTTGTTAACAAAACAGAGCAGTACAGCCTCCTCATCCCAACTTTCTCACTTCGGAGTAAAGCAAAGATTTTACGGATGTCCTTCCCTGATATGCTGTGCCCACCAATGGCTTGAATTAACTGTGAAATCTGAAAGATCACACTGTCATTATCTTCTTGAGAAAACCAATTAAGAAGAAAATCAAGCATTCCTGCTCTGACACAAGAAGCTCTGTTAGAAATGGAATCTTTTAACAGTTGCTGAAACATCTCCAGTCCATGATGCTTCAAAGACTCACTGCTCTGCCCAATCACAAATAACAACCAAAAAAACAGATGGCATTATTTTCTTAAAACAAACTTTAACAACTACTAAAATAACTATTGAAGAAAATAATTTATTAGAAAAAAACATAGGCAAAGGAATTGCAAACCTTTTGCAGTACAATCAGATATAATATTATTACATCTTCGTTCTGAAATCAAAAGAAGGAAAGCAGAAAAATAAGAACACAAAAACAAGATTTATGAAATGAAGAGTTCACAATACTAAATAATATAGCATCCGGCAAACACCACTTGCAATAGTTTTTTCAAATAGAAAATGAAACAGTGCAGATGGATCAAATAATTTATGGAAGCAAGACCTATGTACCGGTACATCACCTTTATCATAGGACTCATTTTGTCATCAAATTTTCCATCAACAAGCATATCAAGCAAAGCATCTAAAAGGCTTTCACTTGAATGCGACTGGCAAAAATCCAATAGCAAACTCTGCAGAGTCTGGTAGCCCTTTCCAGCCAGAGCTCTAAATGCCGCCTGCAAGGGATGATAATACAAGAAGCTTTTAAATTGGAATGCAATGGTACAATGCTCGCAGCTTCAATAAAACATACAAATCCAATATAGATGCAAACCAAAAAGGATGACACCTCAAAAGGCAATCAGCCTATACTTAAATTTTATAACCACAATACAAAAACTAAAGATTTAGGCTCGTGCAAGACCTAATGTGTATTGTTTTTCACTGGAATTAGCACCCACCAATTTCTCCTAGCTGACATAATTTTCCATGAGATATGGTAGGTACAAGGATCAGTGAACCTCTTTGCACTATTTGGATTAAAATGAAACAAAGAGAAAAACAACAAGAGAGTAAGAAATAAGAAGAATGAAAATAGCATTGTTTGGATAGATAAACAAAAAAATGGATAGATTTCTTTCAACTTGTTTGGATGAAGCAAAGACGGTAGAAATAAAAAAAAACAATTACATTAAAAAGCTTTCTGCACTAATAAAAAAAATTGTAAATGGAACCCATGGAAAAAAACTTCCTTCCTATTGCTCCTCTCAAACAAATGGTGGAAATTTGTTATTTCCATCCTACTGTCTTCCTCTTTGTTGCCTTCCTTACTAACTAGATAATTCAACCAAATAAAAACAGTTTCAAGTCTATAGTACTGGCAGTCAGTCTAGTAACCTACATAACAAGATGAGTTACATCTCCATTAAGTTCAGATGCCAGGTGATAAAACACATTTGAATACAAACATCTCAAGGATGCTGAACAAACCAGACAGTAAAGGCTCAATAAATTTAAAACAAGACAGTCCTGAGTCACTCCCTTCCAGTTGTTGAACTATTGTACCAGTTGTTATCTAACAAATATCAAACTACTCACAAATATGTAGTCTTATGCTCAAGATGTTCAATCTTCGACATGAGGAGTGCATAAAGTTCCCATGTCACTTACAAATATTGTTAAAATAGACCACATGAATGCATATGAATGGATGCAAACCTCATAAGTCAGGTTTTTAGAATTGAACTAGGTTTAAGATCATTGATACTTTTCCAGGTAGCCTACATATTTTGTGTAGCTCAGTTCAACGCATCTTAGGAAGCAAAGAATCTTAATTGTTATCTTGTAATGTGCTTTGGCTTTTATATATCTTTCTAATACCCTTAAATATAAATAAGTCCATTCAGTTGGATGTAAAAAACACTCAAGCACATTCAGAAAGACCATTACCACAATTGCCTATATAGATACTTAACTTGTGGTATAACATCTCCAATGTTAACCTTATTTTCTTGTTTATTTCTAAATTTGTAGTGTCTTTATCGCCTCCCACTCAAGTGAAACCCTTTGAATCCATAGAAAAAATTTGCTCTGAATCATCTTTGTGCATAAAGAAGAAAGTGACAACCATTTTGGAGTTGAAGTTTCCAAACCTTTTGTTCTTCAATTTGACAAGTTGTTTAACAAAAGAACAATGTATTAAGAGTAAACCAGCAAGGATTAATCCTTTTAAGAGATCTAATAAACATATTGATATTCCTTTACAGCTTTGGGAAAATTATTAAAACCACAGTTACAAAGATCCTTTGACAAAGTAGTTAAGAGTATGATCCTTGTCAACCTTATATTCTTCATGAGATCTGGAGTATAACATAAAAATAGGCCAGCATATTGCGCTTGCCCTAAGCCTGTAGAGCTCTTCAGTAAGATGTGAAATAATGTTATTCATGTGCTTACTCCAACAACTTATGTTGTTTACAAAACTGGTTTGCAACGAATCCAAAAACAGCTAAAGGGCAACAAAAAAAACAACTTGGAGTAAAATATAATTCCCAAATGTTCTTAACCAAATCAAAACAAAAACAAAAAATAAAAATAGTAACAAGAAATAATAGTATTACAGAACTAGGGATGAAACATAGCAGAAAACAATGAAGTTACCTTCGAGGCATCATTACTTGCAAGCAAACAAGTAAGTGTTTGGAGTACATTCAAAACCAATTTCTCCCCATTTGCCCCATCAAGGTTGCTGTTCAATAAAGATACAACATGCAAAAAGCATTCCCCATCCCGAAATAAAGTCTGATAGTACTGAAGCAGTAAAGCATCAAAAGCAACCCTTCAGTTAAATATGAAAATGCATTTGAAGACATTGAAGTAAATAAAGTAAAGAAATAAATCAATGTCCGACACATACTGCTTGGTTACTCTGGAGCGTATCTCTCATTCCTACCAACAAATCAATAGATAGATCAACAAAACTACTCTCCCGTTCTTTTAATTGAGTAAACATTTCTAAATACTTAGAGCATAACTGCAACTTTGCTTTTTTATCTTCCTCAGAAAATGGCATGATCTGAAAAGAGATTAGCCATGTTAACAGTGGAAAAACAAAACTCAACAACAATTATGACTCAGAAAGGCAAATTCAAGCAAATAGCACGTAAAGTATACCTTCATGAGATTGAGTATATGTCCAAGCACATCATCTCTCAAACCTTCCACCCAAAATAAATCAAATAGGCAATCAATGCATGTAAAACTATGTAGTATCAGCTTGGCATCTTTAGCTGCTGCTAGAAACTTGGCAAAGAACTCCATGCACACTTTCATGCAATTAAAGCAACTTTGTATAGTCACATGTAAATTGCTTTTACATTGATCTTGCAACGATACTGATGCATCTGTGGCACTTTTCTCATTGGAGGGATCCATGCTTCCTGGACTTCTATACTCATGTGCTTGAACACAGGCAACTTGTAGAACACGAGAAACTGCACTCAAGGCCTTAAAGGAAGCAATTGTTCTCTCAGGGGAAAGCTGCAAGATGTGAACCAAACTCCTCACAAGAACACATGCAATTTCAGGATTACAAGCACAATGCTCAAGTGCATCCAGCAAAGAAGACAATTCCCTCTGCAACAGAAACTACAAATAAATACTTGGAGAATAATCAAATCATTGAATTCAATCATACAATCACAAGAATCTAAAAAGTATACATCCATGAAAGCTTGATACATTTGATTCATATGCTGCAGCTTGAGAGGCAATATTACAATTATAGAAATATGGACCTGATCTTATATAATAAAAAATATTTAGACTATAGACTTATTATTAAGAACATTTTCATTTATACCCGTATTGTATCTCCTTTATTTATTGTATTGATTTATTTTTCTCCGTACAAATGTGCTATCTCAGAAACATATGGTTATTTTTAATTAAAACTCATGCTAGGAATCACTATGATCATTGGCATCTCAGCTAGGCTGACATTCCAAGGAACATCTATCATTTGTTATCACATGAAAATATCATTAAAAACAAAAAGAAAGATACACAGAACTCATGGAGGGACCCAACCAAAACCCATGAACAAAAAACAGGCCAGCTATATAAAGCTATACACAATCTAAGAAGCCTTATACATAGGAAAAAGAATCCTATTATGATAATAGTCCAAACTTATAAAAGTTGGCTTAACTTTCTACCACTTAAACACTTCTCTAGAAGACAGGCCTAAACTTATCAACTTGTCAGCACAATGATTTCCTTCCGGAAAAATGTGACACCTTAAAATTAATACCATCACAAAACTTAAAGAATTTCCTCCAACAGCCTCTAATAGACCACTGTACAACCTCTTGATGAGAGAAAGCTTTACACACCAAGGTCGAATCACGTGTTTCTCTCTTTCTTAGAGTTGAGCACTTAGAAATATACAATTTCAATGCGTTTATGAGTATGAATATAAATTCATTCAAGCAAATTTAAACATATATTTTGAGTATATATATACACACACATATAGATGAATAAATAAGAAGTGGGAAATAAAAGAACCAACCATGTTCTGTGTGTTTCCACTACATGTTGCAGCAAATTCAACAAATGAAATTACTTCCATCTGTAGAGAATTAACCCCATTAACTTCTGCTGTATTACTAGTGCTCCTTAAAGCATACAATATCTCAGACTTCTCATTGTATCCAAACATCTTTCCAGCAGATTCATCTGAACCTGATGCGAAATAAAAGAAATTTTCTGAAAACATAAGATCCCATATTCCCTCTTGGCGAAAAATTTCAAGTGACATGGGAGAAGAAGAGAGAAGGTTTCTAAATGCATTCAGAACTGTGTTCTGTAGAGCTGAAACAAAGATCCTGCAACATTGAAAGAAAATCAACATATCAAATATTAGTTCTATGCATGAAGGTACTACTTCCGAGATACATTAACAGAAATACTTCACAGCACTTTTTTTTATAGTATATTAGATTTTTCAGGCTATGAAAAGGAAAAACACTGCAAGTCACTGGTATAGTTCACCTTAAATAGCTAGGCAAGTCACTGTGACTTGAGCAAGTTTTTATGCAAGGAAATATTGTAAATAAAACCCTCATGACCCATTTGATTGACAATTCATAATATGCAGAGGAAACAGGCAATGCAAGTCGACCAGAAGATACTTGGACATGAAGAGATTTTGAACCCTCCGGAGCTAACAGAAATGAACAGAGACCGCTGCTCAACATAACAACATAATCATTCCAAATATCAGAGAAAGAAGCATGGGATGGAAGGCCCGAAGAAAGCACTGCTGCATCAGATTTCACATAATTCTCATTTTCTCGAATGTCAAGACCAGGCATACCAACAGCATGCTCTACAGTAGAATCCTTCTCCTGTCCCAAATCTTGAAGCAGAAAAGCTGGTGAACAAAAACTATTAGCAAATTTATGCACCCTACCATTTTCACACAGAAATTGCAAGCTGATCATATTGCCAAAGCTGTACCAATGTCAAGGTCTCAAGCACCACTTTTTCTTTAAATTTTAATGATATTCAAGTAGCAATCAGTCAAAAGAAAATCAACAAGTGAACAAAGAACAGCACTGTTCTATCTGCCATAATAAAAATTCAGGGAGGAATATACCTAAGAATGGCAAGCAAATACATCTCTAGAGAAGACACGCGTGAAATGTTTAGAAATGTCATTAGGCAATGAACTGAAAAATTTTATTTTTTCTTTTTTATTATTAGCATATATCTGTGCGTTGAGGTATGAAGTTCAAAAAAAGGAATATTCTAAAATTCATAACATCAGCAAATTGTGAAGGATACACTGCCTCCCTCAAAACCTCCAGAGAAAGAATATGAAGTTGAAATATTTTTTGCAATGGTTTATCATCCCTGCAAAAGACAAGCAAACCACTTTATCAAAGAATGCAAAACAGACTGTATATACTAACCATATAGATAATACGGTATTATCCCCTCGGAGAGAAAGAAATATGATGAGAAATACAAAATACATTATCTTACATGTTAAATTGATACAAGCTAAAACAAGTTGACGGGATAACATGTTAAGGCCAAATATGTGTATTGTATACAGCAAACTCAGATTGTGATGAATGAAGTTTGCAGATTCACCAACGTCAAGCTAGTCATTAAATTATTATCCACAAACTCAAACATCAAGACACATTGATTCCTCAGAAAATGCAGATACAGCAAGCGTAAAAAGAAACACCACCATATCTTCCAATAAATAAAATAAAGAATAATAAGCTTGAGATATACCCAACAATACCTGAATCCATCTGCCAAAACAAGATTACGGTAAGTTTTTGCATAATTTGATGGAAATCCAAGACCATCCAGCAGCACTTCCAACCCTCCAATACTTCTAAAATGATTCTGGCCCCGAAGATTTGCAGATAAGGCCAATGAAAGAATTTTCAAGCACAAATAGAGAAGTGAATCGTCCATCAATAGTTCTTTCAGGCTAAATCTTCTAATGACACGTAAGAGCTCTGAAAAATTAAGTTTCGTGAATGGAAAATATATGATAATTGAACAAAAAACATAAAATAAGTCTGAAAATCTATTAAGCATGGAATTTCAATATACCATGAAATTCAATAATCATGGGATAGACAAAGAAAGGAGTTACAGTTGAGCTATTTAAGGATAAGATAGGTGTCATGAAAAATTAAGGCTCGCGTGAATGTGAAGCCCAACCTTTCATCTTTATGTCACCTAGATAATTTATATTAATGTTTAATGTAAAAGATATTTGGCAAGACAAAAAGAATGAATTATAAAGAAAAAGGATGACAAGCAATCATCCTAAACAAAAAAAAAAACAGAAAACAGAAAACCAATGTAATGTGCTCCCTAATCCAACAGCATAACAGCTACTGAAAACCCATTAAAAAGACATGTGTTTTTGTTAGGTTCCTTTATTCAAGGAAACCAAACGGTAGCTTCTCTTCTCACTCACACACTCAACAGCAGAAAGAAACTGTGTGTATATGTATTTTTATTTACTCTGTAATGTGTAAAAAAAGAAATACAAGTATAGATCTCCCCCAAGGAAACCTCCCTTCCTCCACTGGCCAAGAGGTCCAGTCTAAACCAAAACAAAATATTTCCTACCCTCTCTCTCTATTTTGCTTGTTTATTTATACTCTCTCTCTTCTAACAAACTAGCCTCTCTCCTCTAACAGACTAATCCTCCCTTCCCGCCTCTAACTTTCTCTCTTTTTATTCCTCCTCACATATACCTTTAATTGTCTAACAGTTTTACACCAAATAGACGCCAAAATCCAAATCATAGTGATGTGCCAAAATCCCTCAATAGCCATTAGAAAGCCGCAAAGAATTGTTTTTTCAGTTTCCTCTCACTCAGATTGGGGTAACAGCATCTGGTCAGCTGCTGTTCCACCAGCAAAGTCTTTGGTTTTATGGAAAATTCTGCATAACAGAATGCATACTGATACAGCTATGCAGTGCATGGGTGTTCATCTTTGTTCAATGTGCTCCTTGTGTAGAAAAGAATACGAATCGTTGTATCATTTGTTTTTTGAGTGTTCTACTGCACTGTAAATTTGATCCTGGCTGAAGCAAATTTTAGATGTTCTGAATTTGGGTTTTCCAATGCTTCTGATCAATTTTTTAAAGCAAAAGTACAGCCCTCTGGTTAAACTCATCAGGATGGCTGCAGTTTCTGCTGTTGTTTGGATGATTTGGCACATGAGAAATCACTTGAGATTTCAAAATCCTTTTCATTTAAACACAGCAATTCGTTCTATTACAAATTTGGTTAGACTGGCAAGTAATTTTTCAACAAAAATGATGCATAATACTGTATATGATTTTAAGGTTCTAAAATTTGTTGGCATCAATACTCAGCCTGGGAAACATCTTCCTTTATGCAAGTTATAAATTGGATAAAAGTTAATATTGATAGAGCGGCCAGTGTCCAGGGTTAGCTGTTTGTGTTGATATGTTTAGAGGAAGTAGAGAGGAATATATTGGCAGCATCTCTTCTTTTATATGCATTCATAATTCCATGTATGCAGAATTTATGGGAGCTATTTATGCTATAGAGCATGCTTGGAATGCTGGGTTTACTAAACTTTGGATGGAGTGTGATTCAGATCCGGTTTGCCAAGCTTTTTCATCCCCATGGATGGTTCTTTGAATGCCAAGAGGAAAATGGAGAAAATGTTTTAAGTTTTGTAATATAGAGTTTAAAATTTCACATATTTTTAGGGAAGGGAATCACTGTGCTGATAAATTGACTAATTTAGGCTTGGATAACATGGAAAACTTTAAATGGTACATTGTTATGCCTCTTGTTATCAATTTAGACTTTTTTCATCACAGATATCAACTTCCTATGTTTGGGAAAGTTTACCTTCTCAGGAAGTTTGGTCTTGTATTTTTTGCTCAAGGGTTTGGTTTGGCCCCCATGTTTTTTTTTTTGTTATTCTTCTTTTTCTTTTAATAATATTTTTCATGTCATGGAAAATGATAGATGTACTTTGGAATGTCAGCCTAGTTGACATGCCAAAGTATATAGTGATTCCTAGCACAAGCTTTTATTTAAAAAAGAAAAGATGGTCATCAGCCCACACACCTATTAAAATTTTAGCATATATTCACAAGTAAAGAGAAAATTTGAAACAACAGGGGCCTATTTTCTTTTTATGAAACTCATATTAGGTATCACTATGTACTTTGGCATATCAGCTATGTTGACACCCCAAAGGACATCTATCATTTGCCATCATATGAAAATTTATTCAACAAAAAGAAAAACAAAGAACAATAGGGGCCTATTTGTATGTTAGTGAAACTATAGTAACCAAAAGAACAATTTATTTAGCCAGCAGCATTTTAATAATATACTTTCCGAATTAATTGTAACCTCCATGCATCTATATTTACCTAGTGCACATATTCATGCCAAATTAGAATATTAGTAACTAAAACCACCAAATTCCAAATACCCTCGAAATATACAATAATAACAGATGCCTACCTTACCTACTAACCAATTTAGGCCACCAGCTTCCATCACAGAAACAATTGCTTTCTGCCGCCAATGTAACCTTGCTTCAGTAGACAAAACCTTTGAACTATTTGAAGAGATGATTGGAGTCTCAGTATGTGAAATAAAGCCCAAAAGACTGCAGAATAACTCATCCTTTTTGTCTACATTTGAACCTAAATCAATGAAAATATAAATTATTGACACAACATATGTTAATATTTGTTGGAGCAGCTTGATTTTCTCAACAGCAGAGTTGGAATAATTTGCATCACCAGAAAGGGTTTGACTTATGGTTTTAAGTTGGACCACAGCCCCTGTAACAAATTGAACACAAAAAAGGAACTTCCATTACTTTCCGCAAGAACACAGATATTCGAGAATAACAAAAGGCAATTAATGATAGAATCAAAGTTACATTTTCAAAACATAGGCTTATGAACAGCGAAAAACAAGAATTGGAAATTATATCCTACCAAAATTCAGGGGTTGATTTCATAGTGTGTTCATAAAAAAAAAAGTAAATTAGAAGCAGATCCATGCTTTGCACACGGGCAGGGGAGAGAAAAGGAGCATGTCGTATTGATAAATGGGAAAAAAGCACAGTGAGCACAAACTACATGTGGAACTGACACATGGCAGTAGTTGGATGCTTTTCATAGTAGTATACAAATTAAAACATAATTGTTGTAAATAGGGGATTATTAGGAAAAAAATATCCCTAGAATTAACACATTCATTTCAGCAGATTTTATTTCCTTTTTGAAGATAATGTGATTATTACAAATAGAGGAGATGAGAATGTAATTTGTATGATGGTAATTAATAAAATATTTCCTTATAATGCACAGTAGTATATCCTTTAAAGTGAGACTCAGAAATAAAAATAAAGAACGATGACCATTTGTTAAGCTATAACAGTGGACCACGTAGGTCTAAAGCCTTTAGCATCATAAGAAGATACTATAAATTTATAAAGAAACAATATGCAGATTACACTAACATCAGTGAAAATTTCTTATAGTTTTCAGCAAACATCATCCACAGAAGTAATCAAAATCATGAACAAAAGAAAAAAAAATTATTAGTCATATAGCATTAATTGTACCTTTCATTAAGGCAGTAAGTTTTCGAATTCCACCATAGTATCCAAAAACTCTGCAATTGTATAATGAATGGGCAATAATTTTCAGCGCATCCAAAATTAAAAATCCTTCAGAAGTAATAAACAATTTAGCAGCAGCCCCAGAAAGATCTGTCGATAAGTGCCCCAAGCTGGTGTTCACTGAAAGGAAAGGAAAGCATGAATTACTGCAAATAACATGTAAGCAGTAACAGTTTTCGTACAAGTAACCAAATATACCATTTCAAGATTCTTAGGTTAAACATCATCTTGTATTAAGAGAAAAGGTCTGTGACTACAACAAACAAAAATTTAAAAGGTAATGAAAACATTTGATACCATTATAAGAAATTTCAATAAGTATATGTACTCCCTTCTTACGTCTATTTTACATATAATGGTTCCTAACTTTAATTTGATCACATCCATAAACTTATTTAAACTTCCCAGTAGTGCAAACGACTTAAGCTTACGAGGGCAGAAAGTGAAGAAAATTATGACGTCAATGGCAATGATTGGCAACTTACAATCAGTAACTAGTGAGATTAACTGTGTGACCTCTTCTGTTAATATCCGAATGACTTCAACAGGATGCCCAGCCGAGCAGCCAACAATCACATCATCAGAAGATGACAAACTCTCAACAGAAGCAGACTCTAATAATATGCCAGAATTCACAGGTTCCCAATCTTTGTAGTGCATTACAAATTGCCTGATGAAAACATTAAGAAGTCTCTTTTTCTCCACCTAGAACATTAAGATCATATGAAGCAAGTTTACTAAATAGACAACTAATTTAGTGAGGGAAAGACATATAAAGCAAAGCATTTAGCACTATTCTTGATCAATGCAAAAACACACAAAGAATGTGTGATAATTTATTTTTAACAATAGGTTGGTAAGCAACACCTACAGAAAACATATATACCTGACTTAAATGCATATATGAATTTGTTAAGAAATAGTTCATATGAAGTTCACCAAGCTTCAGAAAGTTAAGTATTTTATAAGTATAAATCCCACCATACCTTATCATCAGCTTTTTCATATCGCTCCCAGAGTGTATTTACAATTGCCTCATCACCCGAATCACTGGAAAATGTAAAAAATTAAACAAACTCAAGTAAAGGAAAAATGGATTCAAACATTGTTGAAACAAATGATTCCCTCTCCCTCTGTCTTGTTCTCTTGTAAACCACCCCCAACCCACTTTTAATTTCACAATTTAACCCTCTTTTAATTTGCAATTATTTGGTCCAGATGTTCGCATATTTAAGAGTGCTATCTCGCCCAAAATCTTGCTCTGGAAAGGCTTGCAGTGTTGCTTCTCTATTGTTCTGAAAATGTTGTCTGAAGGGACCAGCCAATGCTGGTGACATGAAAAGGGATTGGGCAGCATCACTGCATTCGTAGTTCCTTTGTTGTCTTGTTTTGTTTTTCTTTGCTTTAAAATCTTCTAGCTCTTAGCCACCTTATTGTCACCTAACCCCAATTGTACTTTCACACCTTAACAAAATATCTTTATATAGACCACCACTACCCATAAAAAATATCTTATGAAACATCAGACAATGTTTGGCAAGTCTACATTATCATGTATGCATGAAAGAAACAAAAAGTAAAATAAATGTCACCATGCCTTGCACCTAACAAATATATATTTACGTAAAAGTAACTCATGTGTCATACCAGATAACAAAATCTAACAACATTCTCTTCTATGATCTCCAGCAACATCAACGTTACACCAATGAAATTCACCATACATATCAAAAATGTTGAAGGCTTATATATATTATTAGAATATTTACCCTATTTATCATCATTATATTGTGTCTAGGGTTACCCTATTTATCATCATTATATTGTGTCTAGGGTTATTCTATTTATCATGTACTTTCTATCAAAACTTTTTTATATATAGAATGAGAGTGAGAGGGATCTTTCAAGCCCTCGAGAATTATTTTACAGTTTCAATCTCAAGTTGGTAACAGAGCGGGTTGATCTTGCTCTGGTTTCTGTCTAGTCTCCAAACCCTAGTTGTTGTCCGCAACTATCCAGCATTGTTTGTTGCTGTCTGACGCCTTTTGCCACTGTCCACCATCGTCTCGCACTGTTTTGCCACTGTGAGAAGTTGTCCACTGAAGCTTGTCACCATCGATCTCTATATGGCCTCAAGCAATCACCACGTGTTTGGTTTGGAAAGTTTAGCTCCATTGTTCAAAATTGGGCTAACAAGCAGGGAAGCAAACCATTCGGTTTTTTAGTGTCATTCTTCTCTTGGGAAATGTGTTTACTTAATAGTATATGTTGATGATATTGTTATTACAGGAAATGATACTATTGGAATATCTCAACTGAAAGAGTATTTATGTAGACATTTTCAAACCAAGAATCTTGAAAGTCTCAAATACTTCTTAGGCACTGAAGTAGCGCAATCAAAAAGATGGAGTTGTAATCTCCCAAAAGAAGTATGCTCTTGATATATTACAAGAAACGATGATGATTGATTGCAGACCGGTAGACAGTCCCATGGATCCAAACCAAAAATTAAGGACAAAAGAAGGTGAATTATTCTCCAATGCAGAGAGGTGTAGAAGGCTAGTTGGAAAACTGATTTATCTCACTGTTACAACACCAGATCTATCCTTTGCAGTTGGAGTGGTTAGTCAATTAATGCAGGCTCCATGTGTTGACCATTGGAATGCTCTCATTCGCATTCTAAGGTATGTCAAAAAGGCTCCAAACAAGGATTGTTATATGAAGATAAAGGAAGCATTCAGGTCTCTGGGTATTGTGATGCAGATTGGACAGGTTCGTCTATTGATAGACGATCTACTACAGGATATTGTGTTTTTCTGGGAGGAAACATTATTTCATGGAAAAGTAAGAAACAGAATGTAGTAGCTCGATCAACAGCTGAAGCCGAGTATAGAGCGATGGCGTCACTAACATGTGAACTTATATGGGTGAAACAATTCCTTCAAGAGCTTAACTTTTGTGACATCCATACTATGAAGATGTATTGCGATAATCAAGTTACTCTCCACATTGCATCAAATCCAGCGTTTCACGAGAGAACTAAACATATAGAAATTGATTGTCATTTTGTTCGTGAAAAGTTGTTGACTAAAGAAATATGTACTGAGTTTGTTGGGTCAAACGATCAACTCGCAGATGTGTTGACCAAGTCTTTAAGGGGTCCTCAAATTGAGTTTATTTGTTCCAAGCTTGCTACATACAATTTGTATGCTCTAACTTGAGGGGGAGTGTTAGAATATTTACCCTATTTATCATCATTATATTGTATATAGGGTTACCCTATTTATCATCATTATATTGTGCATTGGGTTACTTTATTTATCATGTACTTTGTATCAAAACTTTCTTATATATATAGAATGAGAGTAAGAAGGATCTTTCAAGCCCTTGAGAATTATTTTACAGTTTTAATCTCAAGTTATATAAGCAACATTTAGCTTTTAAAGCTCTAACATGCACTAAAACAAACTATTTAATGTGGTATTTAAGTCGTGAAACACTCTCTCTTAATGGACTAGTCATTAAATCCGACTCTCCTCATGTGCATAAATCCTAACAATCAATAATTTTGCCATGAGTTAGGCTACGAAAAGGAAAACCTACAAGTTGAAGTAAGCTGAAAGCCAAATATTGATGGATGGGTGATTAACATAAGGTACATCAGATCAATATCAATAGAATGAAAATCATTGCAGAAATAATCTCTTAAAGGGGGTGGCATTGTTAAGAGTGTCACATTTAATAGAATAAAAGGCTTGATGTGGTACTTAAGCCTTGAGGTTCTTCCACCTAATGAACCAGTTTATCGGATCCTCTTAGCCCTAAGAGCACTCCAAGGTGCCTTCTCAAACATATCATATGCCATACAATAACAAGTTTCAAAAATATCCAAAATGCACAAGATAATCAAGGGTAGTATTATTCCAAAAGATAATAGTCATTCACTACATGGGTTTCCTTCTTTGGTACAACTCAACAAAATTATTATATTTATCATTTAGGCTATAAAGCAGTAACAAATAATAATCTTAATAAAGCAATGTGTCTGTCCTCGTTTTTTACTAGAGGACAAATGTTCCATTAAATAATCACGTAAATTCACAAACCAACACACCCAACCTCAAGAGGGATGACACCTGCAAGCCCACTGCTACTTATGGCATATTAGTAAAATATTATATTAATAGCCCCTAAGAGTTTGTCTAAGATACTTTATTCTTTGTGCATCAGAACACTAAATGAAAGATTACATATATGATGAAGCTCCTATTCTGAAACTCTACTCGATTATAAATTATACAAAAAGGATAGCAGTAGCAGGCTTGACTACTTGATAAACACTCTGAGGATGATAAATTGTGTTTCTTCCACGTACTGGTGGAATAACATACTCGCACATCAACATAACTCAAAAAACTAACATTACAAATATAGAGCTTTATTATTTAATTCCAATATAAAAACCCTTTGAAAAATGTATTGTTACCTAAAGCGAATCCTGGGCCCAGGAGGAGAGCACTTTTGAGCTTGGAAACTTGAAGACTCGCCAGTGTGCCCAGCAGAAGTTCTTCTAATAAGGTCAGCAACTCCTTTGACGATATTCATCCTTCCTCACCAAGATCAGCTCAGCGTTGAGACTTCACAAACCAATCAAAGGTTCCACCCATCACTCTCGTGAAACCACCTTTCTAGCTCAAAGAAACCAATCACCAGTAGTAAGATTACACAATCTAGTTGAGTGTTGCAAAATGATTACCGATGATAAAAAAGAAAAGAACAAGTGAAAATCACTTACTCAAAAACGAGACTTGACAAAATCACCGTAAATTTCTCACTTGAACTTCAACCACCCTTCTCAGCTCACTGATCAGAGATTATTTCAATGAATTGAATTAGCTCTGTCAGGGATCATCCCACTCACTGATTAGCAACGGATTCTGAACATTTCAAGAATATAAATAATTCAATGTAAAATGCACACGTCTTTCTCGAAAACAGAAAATACTCCATTAAACGTCGAAAAGAGAGGAGCGAAATCAATAATCAAGGCGCAGCATATATACCTGAATAGTGAGACAAATCAAGAATCAAGAGTTCTAGGGTTTGCAAATAGAGATCGGAAATAACAATTGTAGAAGCTTCAATACAATACCCTTTTTTTTTCTTTTAAGATTTTGGTCGGAGCTACTTTAATAGCGTCGGTAACGAAATTGTCATCGCCGTAAGAAGAATATGATGTGACAATGCGTGAGGAAGCGGAAAGCACTAAAAAGCAAACCCCTTATAGTCGTTTAATTTCGGTGTTACCCTTCTGATTTTTTTCTTTTCGATGTTCTTTTCATTTTCTATCGTTGTGATTGAATAAGTAGAAATGAGAAATCAACACCGAGTTGCCCTTAAAAACTGCAATTACGCAATCATTTTCTTAATTTAATTTACTACTTTCATTGCCACTGTGAATGGTTTAGAGGATAGAAAACAGTGAAAATGAAAATGGAAAAATAAGTTAAGTAAACATTAAAAAATTACGAAATAATATTAGATATTTAGTTATTTAGTGTGGAAGAAATAGGTAAAAAACAATTCAGCAGATTATAAAACTGTACGTAAAAAGAATAATGAGTTGAAAAGTAAAGGTTGATTAAATATAAAATTAATTTACTTGAAAAACTCATCCATTTCGATCCATACGAGGAAGAAATAGCTTAAAACATGTAAAATTTTAAGAAAAACAAAGTTCAAGGTCCCGTATACATCTATTAAAAATTAATAAAAAGAAAATGTTAATATTAAAAGGAAATAATTCCACATTTTTAACATTTTTTTCCATTTCATCATACAATGGTATTACATCTTTTAAACAAAATTGCTTAATAGTTTTCTTTTACTATTATAATAATTTTTTTAATTTGATATCACTATTTTTAACCTTCAGAATTTGGTTTCACTTCAAAAAAGGTAATAAATATAATTTTGTCCGTCAAATTAATAATAACACTTAGATTAACAAAACAAATATGCATTATCATCTAAAATTAATTTAGAATGTACCAATAAATAATACGTGTCAGTCAGTGTCAATTTAATATGAAGGACTGTACATCAAATTAATTTTGAAAATTAATATCAAAATAAAAATATTTAAAATAATAAACAAAATTAAAAAACGCTGAATAAAGAATAAAAATAGTAATAACTTGATGAAAAACAAAATTAAAAAAAATACTAATAACAATGATAAAAGAATTATTAAGCAAAAACATTTTAGATCATTTTAATCATTATCTCTACCTTGAAACTTCTTTTCTTCTACATACATGATTCGGACAAAAAAAATTGTACAGACATGACAACACATGAGTAATTGATTTATCATATTGAAATAAGTTACCATCAGATGGTGAGACGGTGACTATATTTGGCCCCGGGAAAGAGGACAAAGAATCAAAGTAAAAGAAACTTGATGCAAAAACACACAGTAACAGTACAGTAGATTTCACTAATTCAAAAAAAACTGCATTTGAATCATTTATAATTAAATTCTCTTTTTAAATATTTATTTTGGATAATTCAAAGTATTTATAATTTAGCCTTTTCTTATTAAAAAAAAATATTAGTTTTTCTTTACTTTTATTTGGACGAACTCATTTTAACATTTGATTTTAGCCAATTTTTCTTGACTTTTGATCAAAATTAATTTGTCTTTATCTTTATTTTGTGTTGACTTAAATTAGTCTTTGGTCCAAGCTAAATAAGTTCAACCTTTAGTTTAGATTGATTGATTTGACTTTCGTTTTAGGTCGAGTAGACTTGACCTTCATCCCAGTTCGACTTGACTTAATATTTGGCCATGACTCATTTTAAACTCCAGCTTGACAGACTCGTCTCAATCCTTGGGCCCCTGACAACATGTCTTAACCTTCAGCCTATGTCAATTCATCTTAACCTTTAAGTCAATCAACTTGTCTCGACTTTCAGTCATAATTGACTTGGTCTGTCATTCATCGCGACCAATCCGTCTCGACTTATGACTTATGCCAAATTTACTTAACATTTCACCTTCATAAAAACAAATTGACCTTTAACTTGTGTCAAATTATCTCAACCTTCAACATGATTGACTTGTCTCAATCCTAAGCATAGATCTCGTCCTTTCGACCTTTGACAATTAATGACCCCTTTCCATCTTCACCTTTAGCCATGACTCACTTGACTCGTCCTTCATCTCATGCTTAATAGGCTTGATCTTTAATCTAGCTGAATTGGCCAGACTTTCAACTTACCACAAATCGTCTTGACCTTTGTCGTATGTCGACTCGTATTGACCTACGACTCGACTAACTCATCTTAATCTTCAACCCAGATCGACCTATTTCAGCCTTTGCCCTATGTTGGCCAGTGTTGACCCGTGTTGACCTTTAATCTGGCCCAACTCGTCTCAATTTTTAGCCTAGGTAAAATCGACTCGACTTTCAATCTGACTTAACTTAATTAATCCTTTAACCTAAGCCGATAAGATTAAGCCTTCAATCTAAGCAAACTCGGTTGAATCCAAAGTCAACTTGATTGAGTATTCAATAAAAGAAAACTCGTTTCAAATAGGGATGACAACGGGTCAGGTCAGGCACGAATAGTGCCTACCTACCACCTAACTTACAACAAAAAAATTCATTTATTACCCATCTTGTTACCTATAGATACCAGTTTAAAATATATTCACGAGTATTTTAAAACTTGTGAGCACTCGTAAATACATACAAATATTTAAAAATATGTTTTATAAAATTTTAAAATAAAATCTAAATAAACTTAAAAAAAATATAATTTAATATAAATTAAATATATTATAAATTGAGTTTGAATTATAAATTTGTTATAAATTTGGGCACTTTAATTGAGTTTGTATAAAAAAATATTTTATTATATATTAAAGAAAAGTTTTATTTTCACTTCATTTTTTTTATTGGCTAATCATTGGAATCACGATATTATTATTTTGGATATCATCATTACTTACGTATTTTCACATGAAAATTAAAATTATTTAATTTAGTTTTAAATTATTTATAGATTTTAGTATTTTTAATTGAATTATTAATAAAAAATTTAATTATACTTGATATTTTAATTTTTATATTTTTTAATTGAATTAGTGACTTAATTAGGATATAAAGGATTTAATTTTTACATCAGACAATATCACGAACATCAACTATAAGAAAAATAAATATAAGAAACTCTCATTCTTTTTATAAATAAAAGGAATGTCTTTATTTTAAAAATTAAATATTATGAGTAAAATAAATCAAAAAATCGTAAATTTGTAAATTTATTATTATTATTATAAAAATATGCGAGTTCATCTACAAGAAAAAGTGTGAAAGAAGACGACTAGTTTAGTCTCATCACTTGTTTAGGTTTGTTTTCCATATTTCGTGGGATGCAAATGTCAATCATTGTTTCACATTTTCTCCACATAGTCTACATTACTTAAATTTCAAAATCTAACATCTCTAACACGATATGTCGTGTGTTTCTCCTAAATAACTTGTTCATTCACTTTCTTTTTTAGTCCATTTAAAGTAGATTGTTCATTCACATGCAATCCATCAAAAAGTAGTTATCTCATTCACATTTCTTCCATTATTTTAGGTAATTTAAAAGTCATTTCTATTTTCAACACACTTATACTTAAAAATTATAGAATTATGAACATTATTTATTTCAATAAATTGACCTATATAATTATCATTTCTATTAATTTAATTAAATAAAAATAAAATTATTAAAATTTATATACGACCAAAAATTATGTGGGGACAGACTAGAAAAATTAACCCACACTTTTTATGTTAGGTTAACCCCCTGCTTTTTGTCTGACCAACATTGTTATCCATATTAATTAACAACAAAAAGACTTAATTATAAATATATATTTTTATAATTGGGAATTTTAAGGCTTGATACCTCTTTTGATCCCTATTTTCATCAGTTTTGTTCAAAGTGGTCCCAATTTTTGTAATTTTTGTTCAGTTTGATCCTTTTCTATGACTGCATTTAAATCTTAACGACACAATGTCCACGTGAGCCACGAGTGAATAAGGTGTGTAATGTTTTCACATACGTGGCTACTTAAACAAAGGCTAGCGTGGATATGTGATATTTGAAAGTGGTTTATGTGGTGAAAGGCATAAATTGATTAAGTATTTTTTAAATGACATGAGAGAGGCTTTTGAAAGGGAATCTTCCCACCGAGTTTATGCTCTTTTAATATCACATTTGAGCTCATTGAGAACTTCCTCTCGCCATAAATCATTTTGCTGGTAAGTAGTGAGTTGAGGTTGTTGAGGTTTCGTGGTTGTCATGGGACATGTTGGTGTTGTAAGGTCAGAGGATCAACCTCTAAGACCTATACAACTAAGTTTGATTGCTCTATATGTACTTAATTATAACCTCCCTTTGGTATTGCCCATGAGCTTGGCCACCTCAACCCAGTCCTTACCCTCATCCACTTTGTTGTGCAAAGCGACTGAGTGCTCTTAAGGGTATAAGTTCTTCTATAAGGTCCTTCAAGAATCGAAAATCTTCAGTGGTGTGGCTGATGGTTTGATGATAAACGCATTTCTTGGTCGGATCAGGGAGAAGATGTGGTGGTCTTGGTGTCAGGAGTTGGATAAGTTCTAGATTATAAGCTTCTCTAAGAACAACGTCCCGACTTGTAGTGAGCGGTGTGTGATGTTCATACCGAGTTACCCATTTTTCAAGGATTTAGTTTATTTTATTGTTGTTAGGGCCTACAGGGTCAGGCTTTCGCATTCTTTTTCAACATGTTTTCCTCTATAGCAATATACTTAGCCACTCGTTGTCTAAGAGCATCCATATCTTCAGGTTGTTTTTTTGAATATGGAGTCTGAGAACAATTTGGGATAAAAAGACACAAATCAGGGAGTGCATTATTACTAAGAGAGTTAAATTGGGTATGTTGGTCGTGGTAATGGTGAATCAATCTATGAAATGTTTTGTGGTCTTGTTCTCCTCTTGCTTTATGAACTTTAAGGAAGTCGATGTCGTTAAAACTACCTTGCGATCAGAAAATCGGGCCTTAAACATCATACTCAAAGTGTTAAAAGAGTCCATCAATTTTGGAGGCAAAACATAGTACCAATATAGAGCTTGAGCATCCAAAGTGGTCAGAAACAACCAACAATACACCCTTTTATCCTTGGTTTATGGACGTGTACCTAAGTTAGGTATCCTTTCAAATGAATAACCGTGTTAGTAGTTCAATCATACTTCTAGATGTTAATGTCGATCCCCCAAGAGAGGTTGACTCGGGCTAACTCTGTAGTAAAAGGATAGAATTATTCATCCTCCTAAGGTTCTGGGTGCATCCTCACGTCCTGAAAGTTCATTTTAAACTCATGTACCCATGAATAATTTCTTGGTTCATCCCGCGAATAGGGTGAATGCCTCTCCAAACTATGAACCCGAGCAAATCCTTGAGATTTGACGCTCCTTGAGTAATAAAAATTAGGTTGGGGATCCCAAAAAGACATCATGATTCCCTTTAATGATCACTATATTACCTAGAGAGATGACTTCTACTTCTCGGAAGCGGTGAACACTCTTAAATTGTTCTCAACTGAGTACTCTTGAACTGTTCTCAATTGAGTACTCTCAAATTATTCTCAACCGAGAGTACTCTTGCTGACCAAGGAATGAAAAGTTTCAACAATAGCAGACCGTCTTCAAGAATGAGTGGGTTACAATAACCTTTTTGTCTAATTTGGCCTTCAATGCATCTGGATAAGCTTCACGTTGTTGGTTCAATTATTGAGCTAAGGTCTTAGTTTAGGTCCTCAATAATGTTTCCACCTTTTCCTGCATGTTCACCAAGTCGACTTGGTGTTACCTCCTAAGTTGCTTATTCTAGTTAAATAGTTGTTGAATTTGGTTTTGGATGGTGTTCATGGAGTTCGGTTCCATTTCAGATTGTTTGTTTGGAATGCACCAGGTTGGTGGTAGGGATGTATAAACGAGGTCAGGATAACTTTACCAAGACTTCACGGTGGACACCAAATATTCTTACCAGGTTTAGAATATCTAACAAGACACATGGCAAGATCTGAATGTCTTTCCTAAGTAGGTCAATCTGGATGAAAAGATATTAACTTGTAAAAGACTTTTAATGCTTAAGTAACTATTTTTCTTTTTGGAATATGTTTAAGATATGAGTGAAAGTATAAAAAATTATTCACTATGTGATATTTTATGTTCAAGCTCTTACGTAGTCTTTGAGAAAATATAGTCGTTTGTCCTTTAAATATTTTAACAATAATGATATATAATTACGCATAAAGTATGAGTGCAACAACAACAACGTACATTAAATATATATTAATTAGTTAATTGCGGAACACTTTAAATAGAAATTGAAAAGTTTAAAGTCCACTGGTATAAATACTGGTACATTCATAAAATAATTGGTTATTAAACTTGAACAAAGGATATAAGAAATTTTCATCTCATGAAAGTAAAACAAAATACTGCCCATACGACCTGATGCCAAATTATAAACAACCCCTCAAGTATTTAATCAACAAAATAAAACATGGATTGTGTAAAATAATTAAATCAATGTATTAAATTTATGTATATTTAGTTAAGTAAACGTAAATTGTATCCATTTTATCCAAAATGTGATCCACTAATTAATTAAATTGACAATTTGCAACCAAAACGAATGTCGTTTTAAACCAAATAATACTGAAACGTATTTTAATAAAAGTAACAACACTTATATAAAACAACTTGAAAAATATACATGATATCGGTTACAAGAATGAATGGAATTAGAAAAAGAATGGGAAGGGGTCAATTCAAGAACCAGCAGATCTTTTATGTATTTACAGTGTCAGTCTTTTTCTCTGTCCGGAAGTTCTCCAAAACAAAATAATTAGGTTCCATAATGAAAAGAAAATTATTATGTTTTATCAAAGCCAAAAAAGAAAGCAGATTAATATAGAGAATATTATGGAGAAAAACTATCTATGCCTTCTATTTGACTTTCATAGAATTAGATAATAGAAGATATGAACCATGAACATAAACATATTATTGATATAGATTTTTAAAGTAACATATGCAAAATTTCCCATAGTCTAATATCCATTTAGATAAACATTTATCAAATGAGATGAATATTATTATCTATCACATTAGTAACAATATAGGCCATTTGGTACTGAGGAAATTTATTGTTGACATTGAGTTAAAACAAAATAATTGTTGAACTTAGTTAGCACTACGTGCAGCATGATTCTTGAAATAATTTGGACGATAATCTTGTAGCATTTTTTTTTAGTATGACCAAGTAAATTACAATGCCTACATTGAAATTTCATGAAAATTTTATTCTTAGAACTATTAGAACCCTTAGGAGAAGAATTAGCCGAAAAAAAATATATGAAATCACTGAGATATTGAGAGGACAACTGATCAATAATTTTTCACTGTGCTTTTTCTCAGAGTATAAGAGAAAAAACATTACTGATAAGAGGAATAAGTTAAAAAGTACCTGTTGTTAACTAGTTACGGATCACACGGGGCACATTGATATTTAATAAAAGGTTAAATATATTTGTAATATTTAAACAAAATTAAAATTTATTTAGGTATTAAATTTTGATATAGTTTTAGTTTTAAACTTAAAAAATATCAGTATAAAATAATATTTAATATGTAAAAGAATTAATTATTATTATGTAAGAAATATTATATTTATTTATTTATAAAATTTGGTAGAATAATTATTAACTTTAAATTAAATTTTAAGAACTAAAAATATATTCAATTCTTTAATAAATTAATCTATATTTGTATAAGTGTTTTCTATCCTAGTCTAATATTGGGACAATATGAAAACTATAAAACAAAATCTATTTATGAAAGAACTGAGATGACAGGGGAGGAAAAAGAAAATATATATTTGGTTAAATAAATAGTTGGATAGGATCACGCATACCACCAAGTGACAATGGACCAAAGTGGAAAAAACTGAACACTTTACACAAAAAAATTATCAAGCAAATGACCTTTACAGCACGTTCACGACTTCAATATAGCAGTGTTTCACAGTTTAATTAAACTTCCAACAGTCATCACATGCTGTTATTTAAAAGAATAGTAAACAAAAGGAAGAGTTCTAGATTTAGCAAACAAATTTATGGCATCACCGTTAGATTCTGTTTTAAAAGGAAACATTACGCCAGAACAAAGATGAGCTGTCTAGGTTCCTTGTTCTTGGTCACTTCTGTGACTCACTTTTATTGGCACTTTGTTTACAATATTTACTATTTAGATTATTGAAAAGGAAAGAAAATGCATAATATAACAATATCGTCCCATAAATAAAATGAAAAAATATTAACGAACAAGAAAATGCATGCCTCCCAATTTTAGACCTGCTACTACTACAGGTAGCAGAGGACACTAAACTACATGCCATGTGCAGTGCGCACCTTTACCCTTGCGTGTCTTGCTGCAACTGGCTACATGTTTTACGTGTCACTTTTTAACAATGGTGCGCACGCATACCCCAGCGCTGGTTAGCATACGGATTTTATATTATTTCCTTTTCCCTCTGCCATTTCAACTCCATGCTACAAAACTTCACTGTTTCTTGCTGCTAAAACCACGACAAACGTCAAAAGTCACAACCATAGTTCACATTCTCGATTCGTCTCTTTCATATTCAATATCCCACTCTTAAATCACCGTCTTCTGGTTTCACTCCTAAGAATTCATAGTTATATTCAGAAACCGCCGAAATCGATCGCGCATTTGATCCGCAACTGATCAGTTTCTCGATGATATCGCGGTTTCGTTTCGAACGTGGTTTTAAGATTCGAAAAGAGTTTAACGAAATTTATCTTTGCATAACACTGTATTGTTGTCCATGGTTAGCAGTGGAATCGGTTGAACAATTTGCACTTGGGTAGTTTGAGGTTGTTGAAGGAGAGGAGGAGGAGGATTGAAACGGCGAAGACGGAAAGTAAAAGTAGTTTGTGATTCCGTTGGCTCGCACGTGAGTGCGTGCAATATCTGTGTCTGTGAGGAGCGAGAGTTACGTGACTGCGAGAACAAGTGGCGAGCGAAAATGCCTCACAGAACCACATACATTTTCCCGCGTCAATTCCCGGAGCGAGGGTTGGATGAATCTTCCAAACAGCTGTTAGATCAAGAGAAAAAGAAAATCGTCAACTCAATCAAACATGACACGTTTAACGTCGAAAGCGGCACTCCGAATAAACCGCTTCCGACTAAAGAAAATGACGTCGTTCTCTCCTCCGCTAAGCACTCCGCATTCTCCGACCTGTTCGCCGGCGGAGAGAAGTTCCGGACTAAACAAAAGCAAATCGCCGCGTTCTGCGATTGGCTAATCGACAAGAAAGTCAGCCACTCCGGCCACCACCAAGACCACGGCTGTGAAGGTGACCTACTTCTTCCGCGGGAAACCACCATCAAGGATGCCGTTGACCAGAGCTTTGACCGGCAGGTTTCGCTGCCGAGGCTATCGAGCGGGAGCAGCTATGCTGGAAGCTTGTTTTCGGGGACGACGTTTGATTGCAATTTTTCCAGCGGAATTAAGGAGGAAACGTCGTCGTCTCGCACTCTCACTACTATTGCTGCCCCGAGGCACAAGGATGATGAGGAAGAGGAGGTGGAGGAAGAGAGCATGGAGAAGTTAGCGAAGAAGTCGAAAGAGAGCTACATCTTGCAACTCACGTTAGCGAAGAGGCTCAACTTTTTGGCTAGCCTCGTCACTGAACCTGTTCTCACTCCAGGAACTGAAACCTGGGATGCCGAATCCGTTTCTTACCGCCTATGGGTACAAAACTCACTTCATTGTTAAGACTCAACAGAACATCATTGGATAAAAATTCTATGAAGCTACTTATTTTCCTTTTTAGTATTTTCTTATTCAAATTAGAGTTTTATCTCGCGAACCATATTTACACTTTGAAAAACTTTCACGTAAGTTATTGAAGTAAAACTCTATTTTAATCGGAGTGGCATTAGGAAACTGGATCTGAGTTTTTATTTTTTTATTCAAATATAAAGTCTAATTTTTATTTTGATTCAGGTGAGTGGATGTTTATCTTACACAGACAAGATATCTGACGGGTTTTATAACATACTGGGGATGAATCCATATCTTTGGGTGATGTGTAATGATGTCGAGGACGGTAGAAGGATACCTACTTTGATGTCGCTCAAAGCGGTTGGGCCCAGCGAAACTTGTATGGAGGTGGTGCTTGTTGATAGACGCGAGGACTCTCGCTTGAAGCTGCTTCAAGATAAGGCGCAAGAGTTGTATTGTGCTTCTGAGAACACCTTGGTGTTAGTGGAGCAGCTAGGGAAACTGGTAGCCATTTATATGGGGTAAGAATCGGATGCCGCGTATCTCTTCTCGAGGCAGTGTGAAGTTATTTTTTTTTTCCTTTTTAATTAACGTTATGTTTGAATGTTTGAAGGGGTATGTTCCCGGTGGAGCAAGGCGATCTTCACAAGCGCTGGAAACTGGTTAGTAAGAAGTTGAGGACTTTGCGCAAGTGTGTTGTGTTTCCCATTGGCAGCCTGTCTACTGGACTTTGTAGGCATCGGGCAATACTTTTTAAGGTGAAAATTTAATGTTTTCCTGCATTTATTGTTTTGTAGGGTATGACTGAAAAATATTTCAGTTGAGGGTGCATTAGTGTTGCCTAGGATTGTTTTGGACTGAGTTGGACGTATTAATGATTCTTCATAACCTTGTTACAGATTATTTATTCACAGTTAATTGGATTTTGAATGCAGAGATTGGCAGATTACGTAGGTTTGCCCTGTCGTATTGCTCGTGGTTGCAAGTATTGTGTTGCAGATCATAGATCTTCTTGCCTAGTCAAAATTAAGGATGACAAACAGCTCTCAAGGTTAGTACAACACCTGACTTTGGTGCTCATTTCTTCTGTCTTTTATGTGTTGATAGTAATGACAACGTGAAATTCTGTCAGTCATAAACACAATTGCATTCATTCCATCAGTAGTTTTAATCATTTTTCTTTTTAACCTCAATCTTTTGTTGTTATTTTTTGCTTGCCTATCAGAACTTTGGCATAGAACTGGTAACTTTTTGTAGACACGTTTGTTTATCAGAGGTATATGACATTACTTCCTATTCTCATAGGTATCATGATATGTTTTCTCATTTGACAGGGAGTATGTGGTTGACCTAGTTGGGGAACCGGGAAATGTCCATGGACCAGATTCCTCAATAAATGGAGCATATGTTTCTTCAATGCCTTCCCCGTTTCAAATTTGTCACTTAAAAGAATCACAATCAACTTTTATGGATGACATGGCAAGTTCTGAATCCGCAGGTTCCATTGACAGACCTGTTAATCCTGAAAATCTTCCGTATTCAGGTATTCTGTGTTTTACCTATTTCGAAAGTTGATCTTCAAATTCCGTTTAGTGTTTAACATCAAGGAAGAATTAGTGTAGCCATCAGTATATAATACTTGGACCCTCATGATGCATGTTATTTAAACTCATTTGCAGAATGGTCTCGTTATTTCCACACTTTTTCTTTTTGTATAAATTAGTATACTTTATGAAAATATATGAATTAATTGTTGAAGTAACACAACCTCGTACATATTGCCTCGAGCTATTCAGGCCATTAAATCAAGTGTGAGACGTGTTTAGTTTTTTCTTTTTTCGTACTTTTCTTCTATCGGATCCTCTCTTTCATGCTCCATATTTTAAAGTTGCTTTAAGTTTACCAAGCATGTTAGACTCAATTTTTTAATTTTAAACCTTTCGGGACAACTGGGTAACTCGTGTTTTGTAGTTTTATTGATGCTAATTTTTATAACGAGTTGAGAGGATTTCTAGTAATCTAATTTGAAGTTGGTCTTAGCCATACTATTTAATGATCGGGACTGCAGGCTGTGGAAATAATGATCAACAAGCTAAAGAAACTGATTTGCTGAGAAGCTCCATTTATGGTTCAGTTGATCAAATCTGTGAAGTTACAGAACCATCTCTAATTCCTTTTGGATTAGAAGGGAATGACGAGGAATGCTCAGTTATTAGTTCGGTTTTGCCTACCATCCATGAAGATGATTCTAAAATTCTCCATCCAGACATCGAAGCATCACTAAATGAATATCCAAGCCTTAGGGAAGATGTAGTACAATTACAAGAAATTTCCAACAATGAGATCATTGTAAATGGAAGTTCTGCGGTGAAAAGTAGTTTTAAGAGATCTATACTTGGTTCATCCAGCCAGTCAGAACTGAAACAGGTAGACAATAGAAGTGAAAACAAGGGTTGTTTACCTTCTGGGAATATTCCAAGATATTTGAATCTTGAACCATCACTTGCAATGGACTGGCTTGAGATATCTTGGGAGGATTTACGAATTAAAGAGCGTGTTGGTGCTGGTACTTTTTCTACCTCCCCTGTTCTTATAGAATCCACATAACTTTAGTATTTGGACTGTTTCCTCATTAGGTGACTCTAAATGCAGCTGCCTTTTTCACTTTGCAGGTTCATTCGGTACAGTGTACCGTGCTGAATGGCATGGATCGGTACGTATTAATATGCTCTTTTTTCAGCATGTTTAATTTTATCTAGGACGTTCCCGTTTTAGTTTATAAAAGTAGTTTTCCAATTGCTTCATACAATTTACTCATTGTTTGTGTGATTTCAATTGAAAGAAGGACACTTGTCCACCAAAATGAAGCGATTACATTACATTATATTTATCCATTGATTCGTCTTATGTTGGCTCTGTGAATATATATAATTAAGTTTTGGAGATTATTTTATTATTTTATAAATTGCAGGATGTTGCAGTCAAGGTTTTAACAGTTCAGGATTTCCATGAAGATCAGTTGAAGGAGTTCCTGAGAGAGGTATGTATTCGTGAGACCAATGTATTAGGCCTCTACTTTTGCATTGCTTGTGAATTTTATTATGTCATCTAAATAGTATAAATATGGTACTTTTAAGGAAAGGCATACGTATTAGCTGATAATCAATTATGCTCATCAAAATAGCATTCTTTTGGCTTATCCTTATGTAATTGTTCTATTATAGATCAGAAAAAACTCTCTTTCCTAAAAGTACTATATTTTGTGTCTATCTTGTTTTTTTTTTCCAGTTTCGGTATTTGAATGCTTGTTCCTAGTTTTTTTCCCATCTTTGTGGGTGGAAACTATTCACATTTATAAAGGCCCTGCCTTTGTTATGCATACGATTTATTCTTCTTGCACAACTAAATATACACGTCTTCTACTCGTGCACACATCAACATTTCGTTCCAATTGGTGCTCGCTCGCTGGCCACTCGTATTCCGTTTTTAAGTTCAAATGTACAGACCCCGCTTTAGTCTATCAGAATCTTAATTTGTGAAAATCATCCCCTGGTATTTACAGACACCACAATTCTTCAACTTGTATAATACTTTTACATGTCATAAACTCTAATTATTCAAGTTGGCATGGTTTGTGGGGCACAATAGTGAACTATGTGTAGCACTGACATGCTTAAAACTAGTATTTTTAAGCAACACTAGTTATGCCCAACAAGATGTAGAACTTGGTCTTTGAACCCCTCTTCTATTAATGCGGTAAAGCAGAGAAGCTAGTTATATTGAAGTGGTTATGACATCGCTATAGGTTGCAATAATGAAGCGGGTTCGCCATCCGAATGTGGTGCTCTTCATGGGCTCTGTTACAAAACGCCCCCATCTATCAATAGTGACAGAGTATTTGCCTAGGTAAGAAAACTAACTTCTTATAACCTTGACCATAAGATTTCACATTCTTGCATAAAGAATTCATTGCCTTACTGTTTCTATACATTTTTTGTTACAGGGGTAGTTTATACCGCCTGATACACAGACCAGCATCTGGTGAAATTCTGGACAAGAGGAAGAGACTGCGGATGGCATTGGATGTGGTTTGTACCAGATATTATTTTTGTTACACTAAACTAGTTATCTTGTATATAACTTACATTTGTTTGATTGCAGGCTAAAGGAATCAATTATCTCCACTGTCTGAAACCTCCAATTGTGCACTGGGATCTCAAATCCCCAAACTTGTTAGTGGATAAAAATTGGACTGTGAAGGTAGAATGCTACTGATTTAGCAGTTTATTATGACCTTTTAACCACTTTATGCTAGTTGATGATTTTGTTTATGTTCAGGTTTGTGATTTTGGATTGTCCAGATTTAAGGCAAACACTTTCATACCGTCCAAATCAGTTGCTGGAACAGTTAAGATTCTTCCTCGTGTTTCTCATTCTGCAAACTTAATCATATCAATTTCTTGTTATAACTTCCAATTTATCTTATGAGTAAAAGTCATCTTCTTTCCTGATCTTCTGGAGTAGCACTTTCGAGTTTGAAATTAAGAGTTCTAAACTTTAAATGTTGTAGCTACATGTGAATGCATGTTAATTCACTGCCACTTCTAACTTGGTACCTACTACCTGGATCAATGATATAATCATGTTGTGATAGATGTTTGGTTATCAGATATTGGTTTTATGAGTGTCAATTTTTTTTGTTGGTTCTGTCGGATGAGAGGTGTGCAAGTGAACAACAGACTTGCATTCTTGTTTGTAGACTAGGTTTTTGGTCATTCTTCTAATATTTCACAGGTTGAACCTTTACTTCGCAATACTCGAACTCAATAAATGTGTAACTTTTAATTTTATGTTTAGCCCGAGTGGATGGCTCCAGAATTTCTTCGTGGAGAACCCTCCAATGAGAAATCTGACGTATACAGTTTTGGAGTTATCCTGTGGGAACTTGTGACCATGCAACAGCCATGGAGTGGACTTAGCCCTGCACAGGTAATCACAATGAATGCATATGCTCTAAATTTTAAATGTTAGAAACCAATATTTTTTTACTTAATGTGTTTATTTATACAGTAGTTGGGACCATTTGCAAGAATTTGTTAATTTAAAACGGACATATGATGTAAAGGTATACATGCGAACTTGCATATTTCAAACAACTGCTTAATGAAATCTCCTAATTTTACTAATAGAATGTAAAATGATCATCACCATGTGAACTCTCAGGTAGTTGGAGCTGTTGCTTTCCAGAATAGGAGGCTGGCTATCCCTCCAAACATCTCCCCAGCATTGGCCTCCCTCATGGAATCTTGTTGGGCGGAGTAAGTCTTTAGACATCTCGTTGTTTGTAAATTATGAACATAATGCTGCCACTCGATCCAATTCTACTGGAATAATGCAAGCATTTACTTTTGGGTTATCTGTGAACACGGATTTAATTAATAACAATATTAACTTGACCGTGACACTATAGTCTGATTCAGAGATAAAATTATTTGAAAATTTCCATTAGTTTTTTTAATAAGTGGATAAAATATTTGTGGATAATTTACTAAAATTTGATATTATTTCATGAAACAGATTTTGATTTCAATTTAAATTTACATAACTGATTTATAAGATGAAGTGTGAATTCAAGATAAAATGGACTTTCTAAATGGTTTTTTTTTCTATTGCTTTATATGGTGGGAGTTTGTGTGATCAATTTTGAACAAATGCTTGTCCATTTAGTTATGACGAAAGGCTAAGCCAATAATCCATTCAATCTAAACTTGAATGGATTAGAATAAATGATACTTTGCTATGAGTATTGACTCGGTAAAGATTCATTTAAGCATTTCTCAGCAGGTCTCAAAGGGAGACTAGAGATCCCCTTTTAGAAAAATCTGCATAATTCACGTGTTATCTTTGCGTTGTTAACAAGTGTTTTTTCTACGTTACTAAACATTTACTTGTATTTCTGATGCTTGCTTTATTTACTTGGCAGTGACCCCAGTGAGAGGCCATCTTTTGGTAGCATAGTTGAGTCACTAAAAAAGCTGGTAAAATCTCCGGCAGAACTGATAAAGATGGGAGATACATAGATATATGCAGCCCCAAATTGGAATTTCTTTCGCCCTGAAACTTCTTGCGCTTTTTATGGAAAAGTTTGTTAACAACTGTAATTTTTTTTGCCCTACTTTTATTTGATCAAAATTTGCCTTCTATCTAACATTAGAGTGGAAAAAAAATTTAGTTATTGTTTGAGCTGTGGTCTCGCCAAAATGGGTCGAGACATAACAATGGTTAAATAAATCCTGTAATTTCTTTTAGTATTTCCGTACTTTTTTTCTACAGAAGAGTTCAAATGGTTTCTATAGGTGGAAATATTAGAGTCGATAATTTAGAAATATAGTCTCAATTGTTCAATTTGAAAGCCTGTCTTTTACAAAAGTGCACTTTAAAATATATTTTAGGATTTAAATATATATTTTAGATTATATAAGCATATCTGAATTGAGCAATTGTATTCTGAAGCAGAATGTGTTTATATCCTAAATTATATAATATAACATATATTTGTAAATTGCACAACTGAATTGAAATATATTTTTAAATTTAAAATATATTTTAGATTCAGTAATTGATGTAATGTATTTCTAGAATTGAAATTGTGTATTTTTCTAAATTTCGTTTACAGCTTGATGATTGTAAGTTCTTTTAACATGTGCATAAAAAAATATTGAGTGAAAAAGGAACTAATGATCGCATTATTTAGAAAATAATATATTGTAAAGCTTATGTGTGGAGGCATTGCGTCTCCAATTCTTTTTCAATAAAACAACACTGCATTAATGTTATTATAAATCCTCAACGCTGAATTTTCTATTACATAAAAAGTGAAATTAGAATTAGATCTTGAACAATATTAAAATTTAGTTAAGAATGAGTTTTTGACAATACTACAAATTCAACCAGAATCTCAACTTGTTTCAAATTTCGATTATGTTTATTCTTACTTTTTCTGCTCTAATGTTTTCTTATAAGTTTTTATTTAATATATTTCTCATATTAATTTTTTTAACTTGTGTTAATTTAGACGATATTTTGGTTCTTAATATGAAGATAAATAATAAGACCATCTCTTTTGAGAAACGATAACGTTTTGTTTCTTTAAAAAAAAAGATCAGGAAAGGTAAGCTCAGTAAAATTATAAGATAGATATTAAAATATTATAAATTAGGGACGATAATCGTGGGCATTTAATAAGTTCGGGGTAGATTACACGTTTAATTATAGTTTTCCCTGTTTAATTATTATTATCATCTGTTAATTTTATCATTTACATTTTTTCACATTTTGTTATATAATTTTTTTAATTTTATGTTTTAAGAATATTTTTAATGCAAAGGTAAAAATGTTTAAGATATATCTTCTTAACAAAAAAAATATGGAATTACTTGCTTAGAATGAATTGATATAATATGATGGGAATCTTAACATAAAATTTATTAGTTTAGACAAGGCTCAATGTCTTAACAATAAAAAATAATACTTTAATATGAAAATGTGTTTTTTTATAAGATTTATTTTAACATAATATTATAAAAATATAATGTGAGTTATTTGAAAGACATGTGATAGTGATATTCGTTTAAAATAAAATAAGACTGAATATTTTAATAACCTGTTTATATAATGATGATTTGTTATGTTTTAATTCAAAAAATTTATAAGTAGGTCAAAGACAATATGTTAGATGAAATTAATTTAGCATTTTTAACCATATCATACAAATAATTACATTTAAGAATTTAAATATTGTTTAAAGTCTCAAGTCATATAATATATAGTATAAGTTTAGAAAAGAATACATATGGTTTATTTGGGAATAAAAAAATGTAAGTTTTTTTTCGTTATATGACTAATATTTTTTTAATTATATGACCGAGCAAAAGTATTTAATATTATTCTTCATAATTTATGAAAGAAGGGATAGATTGTAAAAGTTAAAATAAAATGCTGAATTAAGAGCACTTTATTAATGTTAGACAAATTTAGAGTAATAACATGCATAAAACGATATGCAATACACCAATAATATTTATCCTTATAAAATTTTTAATTACGTCTTCTAGAAAATACCCCAAATATCTTGCAATACAATAATTATCTTTTTCGAAAATTCAATACACGAGAAAATACACTAATAACACAATTTAAAAGTTTTTATTTCGTAATAAAGCTTTGTTAGAAAGTATCTTATGATCTTTTCAGTGTTCTGTTAAAGCTTCGTCTTAACCTTTCATACTTACCATATGATACCGTCTTCTTTTAACTATTTGGAAGTGTATAAGAACTTGAAAATGATCTTGCTTGCAAAAATCATCAAAAGTTGCTAAAAGAAAAGTAAAAAAAAAAAAATAAAGTATTAGGCCAAGAGTGATTATAAATAATTATGTAAATTGTGTCTTAACAAAACCTGTAAGTTCCCATATGTATTTTCATTATCGAAATAAATTAATATAAAAATAATGTGTTGTTAAAATATCCTCTGAAACACAATTCAACTTATTTTTATCATATGTCATGTGTTATAGGACTAAATTAAATATTTAAATAAAATATTTTTTATTTGAATAGGAAGGAAAAAGTGGTTGTACAAGTAGAAAAATATTTTATCATGAATAATGTTATGATAACACACAATTATATTTATTTAACAATGTAAATTTTTGAAATTTTAGAAAGAAAAATAAGTAAAAAGAAAAATAATGTCAAATGAAAATAAAAAAGTTTGTTTGTAAAAGTATTTATCATGGTGAGAGATTAAAATGAAAATGTGCATAGCATAAATCATAGTAAAATATTTATTTGTTATTCGATTCATAATAATAAAAAGGCTTAATATTATTGTTGGTCCTCATTTTTGTTAACTTTATTCATGTGGTATTCGTTTTTTTCTAATATTCAATGTAGTCTCTAATTTCGTAATTTGTGTTTAATTTGGTCTTTTTTGGTGATCATAGTGGCTGACTCAGATCATCATCTCGCTACGTCATCACCATCTTTCCTATATCAAAAACCCTAATTTATGTGGGTTGTGCTTATTTTTTATTTCAATAGATTTTTGTGATTTAGTGGAAAACGATTTTGGGGTTTCGCTTTTTACAAATGGTTTTGCATCATCAATGGAGGTTGAACGAGTTCAATGGTGGTGCAATTTGAGACTTTGTAGGTTTTCACAAAAGAGGTGTGATTTTGCGAATTAGGGTTGATGTTCGATTTGGGAATTATGGGTTTTCTGCAAGTTCAATAGTTTTGTGATTTTTTGGATTTTACTTTGTAAGTTCTCGCGAAATTAAAGTTCTATAGTTCGCGATTGAAAAGATCAAGATGGTGAGATGTTGATGGTGGTTCTCATGATGCATAACAATTTGGACTCACGAAATTTGTGTTGATTAGTTGCAGTGGAAGGTTCCTTGGTCGATTCGTGTGGCTTGTGCGATTGCTAACGGCGAAACTAATGGTGGTATGACGACATGAAGAAGATGATGACATAAGTGTGGTGCACGGCGACGCGCTGGTGGAAAGAAAATTAGGCTTTTGTCTTAGGAAAGATTATGATAACATGACGAGATTCGTGACAACTCATTTTTTTTTTATGTTGACATTTAATAAGTCTCATATTGAACAAAGTTGATGAAAATAA
Organism: Vigna umbellata; assembly: GCF_029865625.1. Taxonomy (NCBI): domain Eukaryota; kingdom Viridiplantae; phylum Streptophyta; class Magnoliopsida; order Fabales; family Fabaceae; genus Vigna; species Vigna umbellata. Next base: position 43,424,798 of record NC_142166.1, read on the forward strand.
GACCAACAATGATATTAAACCTGATAAACTTTATCGGTTTAGTTTATTATCTGTTTAAAAAATATTTTAAAACTTATCATGTGTGATATTAATAAATATTTTTAAAAAATTATAAATTTTTAAAATAAAATCATAAAAAATAAAATAAAATTAAAATTAAAATTTAATTAAATTTAATAAAATATAAATTAATTTTAATTTAATAAAATATAATTTTTTTAAAATAATTAATATTTAGATAAAAATAGTATAATATTTATTTATAAACAAATATTAAATTAACTATTTATCATAAATAATAAATATTCACATATATCTAAGCATATTAATCATTAAATATCCACGTGTATCTACTTATATTAATTATTCGTGAGTAATTCTATATTGAATGTTGGACACAAATAATTTTGCCATCTTTATACGTGACAAACATGGAGTTATATTTTAATTAGTTTAGGAAATAGTGGAAAACATTATTGAGTTATAGTTTGATTAATTTAAAAAATAGTAGAGGGAATAGTTGAAAATAATAGAAAAAAATGAGCATTAATTGCTTTACCTGGATTGAAGGTTGATGAATAGTCAAAGGACATGGCGGCTACGTTGTGGTGGTCTACGCATAGAGTCTCTGACTGAAGACCACAGAAACTTCTCAAATTCCTACACTCTTCTCTTCCATCAATCTATCTATATACCCCCACTCCCTCTGCAGATCCGTCACTACCACGAGAATCCAAAAATGGACCCCGATGAGAAAAAAGCAATGATTCGCGATATCGCGCTACAAGTCTTCGTCATCTCCATCGCCATCGTCTCCTTCCTCTGGATGCACGGCATTCCCCAGCGCCTCTATGCCAAGCTCCGCCACCGTCCCCCAAACCCACGCGCCGTCCAAGCGAAAAGCCATTTCGTAAAAGGCGCGCAACTAGTCTCGCAAGCCAGAAGATCCAAAAGCGCCTCCGTCACAGTCTCCCTCGCTAAACAGGCTCTAGAGGAAGCTGAGAAGGCCATCGCGCTGGATCCTAAGGACGCCGCCTCGCACTTCTTGAAGTCCATGGCGCTCGATCTCCAGGGCTTCCGTAGCAACGCGCTGGACGCGCTGGACGCCGCGCTGTCTCCGCTGGCCGCGGCGTCGCTGGCGGCCGACGAGAGAGGCGACGCGCTGCTGAAGAGAGCGGAGCTGAAGATCTCGTTGAGCAAGAAGCGCGTTGACTCGGTGCTGGCGGATTTGAACGAGTCAGTGAAGCTGAGTCCCCGGAACCCGAAAGCGTGGTGCATGCTGGGAGAGTGTTATGAGGGAAATGATATGGGAGAGGAAGCGAAGAAGGCTTATAAAGAGGCTCTCCAATTGGAGCCACAATCGGACGTGGCTCAGGAAGCTCTCAACAGGTTGGGTTCGTAGTAGCGTTCGCTATCGAATCAAAGGTTTGAGATGATATCGCTTTGCTTTTTGTATGTTTGTTATCAATATCGTTGTTTATAGTCTTCGATCATGGATACCGTGATTGGATGTTAAGTGTGAGCACTTGCATCAATAATGATTTTCTCCGAAGAATTTCAATTCTATAGCTGTTAACTGGCGAAAATTTACATATATATAGTTAGGGGAAATTTTCTTACCTCGCACGTTACCTTGTATTTCTTACACTTTTATGCTCTGTTCCTAAGCATATGATGACACGAGAACAGCAGTGCTTTTTATGCAATATAACCCTATTATCTAGCCCATTAATTTCTTCCTCTTGATCATGTCATGTACACTAATCGACACCTAACTCTTCCTCTTGCCTCCTCAGTGTTTGTTCATTAATCAGTTATCTTCTTTTTTCCTTCCTGAAATAAAAATATAAGTTTTGTTGTAGTTGTGAAACCACACCCTGAAATGCCACTCCAACTAAATCTCTCTCCGATTGAAGTTTTTGTTTTTGTTCTTGCCAAAATTAAAAAGAGGTGAGGGTAGTGAAGGAGTAAGAAGTTAAGTGTGATGAAAAAGGAAGGAAGTGCACAGCCTAGAAAGAATAGGAGGGAAGGAGGAGGAAAATGAAGTTTAAGTGGACAAAAGAACCACTTTGATTCACTTATTGATTTTGAACTATTTTAAAAACATGAATAATTTTTTTTAAAAAAGGATCACGTATAATTTGTATTACTTGTTAAAAAAAACAGAGAATGGCGTGCTGTGTATAGATTACTAGTTTGGATGCTGAGAGCCCTTTGCTGTAAATGTTTTAGACCATGCCGCATGATGGCTACAATCATAACAATCAGCATCTGCTTTGGTTGCTAGATATAATTGGGATATAATGCTGAGTACTATGTTCTTAATTGTTTGGGGCTTGGATATGGAGCTGTCTTAGTAATTACAGAAGTGTGTGCTTTAAGGATTGATTCTCTGTTTTTACATGGATCACTTCTTTAGCATGTCGTCAATCGAGCTTTTATGCATGTTCCTCAACTGCAAGAACAACCAACCTTCTTCGGATGTAAAAGCAAGAACGGCCCTAAATCCTCGTCAATAATCATAATATATAGAAACTCTATCAAACCGGAGCCCTTTTTTAGCTGTTTTTGAGGATTTATTTTACAGGTTTTAATCACGATAAGTAGAACCTAAAAGATACGAAGATTCTTCTCTCCAAGTACCAATCGATTAATTTTCAATTGAAGAAAAACTATTTTATTTAGAAATCAACTTTAACAAATACTAAGTTTTGATATATTTGTGATTAATTTTGAATATTCAGCACGAGTATATAAAACGATTTCTGATTAAGTCGCCAGCATGTGTTTGCACGCACATAATTAATAACAGTCGGTTTTAATTTACGTATTAGTGGACTTGAATTAAATGCGTTATAGATAATAGAAAAGTAAACATGTTAAAGATAAAGTAAACCAATAATTCAGATAGGAGAGGAACATAATTATACATAATTTGAGATTAAGTGTGCAACATAGCATTATCCATGATTGAACCACAATACAGTTGAAAGAGCTAGAAATGGAAAGAAGAAAGGCGAGGACATTCCAGATTGCTTTTTGCAAGGATTTCCAGAACATAAAAAGTTTGTTCTGAAATATGCTTTCTGGATTGGTTTTCGAAGGGTATTCCGAAAGGTTGTTTCGAAAGTTTTTCGGAATAGTCATTATGAAACAGGAACATATTTCTAGAAGTCAAAATCATTCCAATTCAAAAGCAAACTTTTCCAATAAATATATTCTCGAATGTTTATTCCGGAAACCTCTAATAAAGGTAAGTGTATTTTAAAAGTTAGGAGGGTGTAGGTAACAATTATTTTTAATGCAACTTCAATTTCCAAAATGTTTTAAAACCTCTTCAATCATTTTTTCTACTGATTCGCAACCTGTCTTTTCGTCTATAACTAAATCAATTTACTCGTATCAAAGCGAGGCAGCAAGTCCCAAAAAACGTTCTTTAATACAATGTTCAAAATAAAAGTTTAAGATGAAAGCAACGCGAGATTGATACACAAATGATACTTCGTCCTTCACAAGGACGGACCACACCTTCCTATCTTGGCATAAAAAATTATATAAATAGAGAAATGCAAGCCTAATATCACCGGTCATATACATGCTTAAGGATCGTATAAACTGCATCTTCTTCCCGACTATGGCGAAGCAGAGATTTGAACAAGGAGCTTGTACTACTTACCCAAGAAGTCATTCGACATTTGTATAGACAGTAAAAATGTCACTAGTAGTGTAGCACCTGATGCCAACAAGGACCAAATGCAAAATCTTCACATTATACCAGTAAGATAAAACGCATCCATAAAAGCCAAGATTGGTCAAGATAGTTCTTCGTCATCTAGCCACTTGAGCGTTGGTAAAACTTTGACCAGAAATGACCTGAAGTTTTCATCGGCTACTGCATTCCCTATTATGTTTAATTCTGTCAGTGCCAAGCTTCCAAAAATCAAGAAAGCTTCCCAGAATTTTGTGGCGCTAACATTGCCAGTGAGGATTTCAAAACGGTCCCATGCAAATTCTTCAGTGTGAGATAGAGGAGACGGGCATAAGTATCTCGTTGTGTCAACCGAGTGACAACCCAACTCATTATGTGAAATATTTAGCACTTTAAGTGACTTAACCAATCTGAGAGGCCCCAAAGCAGTAAAGCTACCAATTTTATTATGACTCAGATTTAAGCAAGATAGAAGTTGCATTGCCTCCAATCCTGTCAAAAAGATTCAGCATGATATTTATTTGAATTTTAGATACGTCAAAAGCAAAATTTTCCAAAAGTGATTTGCCAAGGATACAGCCTAAGCTAGAGACAACCTTTCATGATTGAATTCTGCTGCATAAGAACTTGGAAATTATTTTTTTTTTTATATAAAACTAAGTAATTCTATATTGCGAGAAACAAAAATAACATCTAAATCATTAATATTAATTAATTAAATTTTATTAAACTATTGACATCAATAGTCTGCTTAAGCTATATAGATTCAAAAGGATTATAGTTTATGCTCCATTGGCCTGGGAAACATGGATAGAAACATGATGCCTAGTGGTTTGCTAATACACGTAAAGCATCTTGTTGAGTAAGTTAAAGAGAAAATAGAAGAGCGTAATTTTATACAGTTTAATTAAGCACAATTGTGTGCTAGAATACATGTTGTTGACCCCACTAAGAAGGAATATGGATAGGTTCTTGTTGTATTTGAACATATAGAAAAACTAAGCTACAATAAATTTACAAGATACACGAGTTTTACCTTCAATGGATTGAAGTTCGTTGTGGCTAAGGTCTAGCATTTGCACCCACAATAAATTCTCAATGGATCCCAGCCGTGACAATGATAGGTTTTGTAATCGTAGACAAATATAACCAGTGATTGTTTCTGTTTCATCTCTATAGTAGTGGCAGTATGGTAGTAAAGAGTCCCTAGTTGAAGTTATCTGCAGAATCATCAAAACATAAAACGAGAAAATGATGTATTGTGGAAGAAACAGACAATTGGACAATTGTAAAGTTAAAGTAAATATAAAAATACACCAGCATGGCTAGATAAAAGCTTCAAAAGTCTAGCACGATTTTGTAAGAAAACCAGCATTAAAAAAAAAATCTTGTATTTTCTAAATGCCTTTTCTCCAGTCAACTGATTTTTCTCCATAGTGGAAAACATTTTCAGTAAAACACAAATACATATATGAAAGGTAGATATTCACAAGAGTATTTGACATCTTTATCAACAGCAGTGAAAGTCCAATGAGATCATGTTATGATAGATAACTAATTCTGAAGAAAAGTAAATTACCTGCTGTATTGATATTAGACTATGCTCGTCTTTGTAGTATAGAGAATGTGTTGGATCCAACTTAATCAGATCGGTGTAAAGTTGAAGAACTTCTTCAGTGTTAGATATTCTTCCCTCATGTTGAGATGATAACAAATCAAGAGCAGTCAAAAGTCTTGCAAGTGTAAGCTTTCCAATTTTACTAAAAAGAAAAGGGTACACATTATCTTAGAATTAAACAGAGACAAAAACATGGGAATAAAACATCCAATGTGGGATTTCAAATCATAAATTTATCTATTTAATAAATAAACCTTACCAATCATACTCTGACAATAAGTCCCGAAATTGAGTTATTTCTTCCCCAATTTCCTCAGCGTGCCAATTGGAAGTTGTTGGAATATGGTGATTTTGAACGGCAGAAAGAATGGGATCTGACTCCTGAAAATGATCAATTTTATGGAAATTTGTATTCTTCCATGTAGTCCTTTTCCCACCCTGTCCTTCAGAATGTTTAATAGATGCAGTCTGTACAAACACTTTAAAGGAAATTTGGGAAGGATCACCATAATGATTTTCATTAGAAGATACAATACCCTCAGAATGTCCAATGCAGATATCTACCGAATAGGTTTTTGACGATTGAAGCTCCATATTTCCAAGGTTTAGATATACAACCCAAACTTTAGCAGTATTCGAATTGCTCATGGAAAGTGGTTTCCAAACAAGTTCCTCCTCTAAAAGTTCAGATTTAATAGACACTGTGGATGAGTTTATTCCTTCTACAGCTAGATTGAAATTAAGAATGACCGGTAGAGTTGCAGTGTCTGATAGTGTACCGTTCAGAAGAGACAAATGACAACCTTGAAGGCTGTTGTCCCCAATTAGTGTTATACTAGATCCATGGGATGGCCAAGACGAAACAAGAAGAGGAGCATCAGTTTTCACGGTTTGATCAATAAGCCAAAGATGATAAAACCAGCCACTCTGATCATCTGGATCAGTAAAAATAGCATTGTGAACATGTTCAAACTCCTCTTCCAAAAATTTTTCTTTCGGGAAATATCTCTCAGCCTTTCTTTTCAGCAAATTAGATAAAAGCACACTGAAAAATTCCAAATGCAATATACATTAGTAAAATTAGTTGATACACCTTTCTCAGCCTTTTTATTTAGATTAATAAATTTGGTTGATCAAGACAAGTAAAATTTTAACCTTGAAATAAAGTCCTAAAGAAAGGAGTTGGTTCAAATAAACACTATGCAAAAGCCTTCAATGGAAAAAAGGGTTTCCCACTTATGAAGGGCAAGAGCAGTATTAGTACTTAGTGCATACAGATACACAAACTTTTTCCTACAATGTCAAAATATCTCTGGAATGATGAAAGTCATTGCATCATGATGATCGTTTAAGGAAAAAGGACAGTTTCATATTTCGATAGAACGTGGCATGTAACAATATCAAGCAACAAAAGGGCTAATTTTTTGAAGTACACGCATCCAATGATATGCTTTCAGTTTTTTTCACTTACAGGAGAATCTTGTAGAATGCTTCAAATTAGCAGCTAATTGGTTCTTATTGACATGAAATCAAACCATTTTCTTGGTCACAATTGATCAAGCATAGATATCAAAAGTGCACCTCGAAGGCTCACATGGAAAACATTTAATTATGTAGAGTTGTTAAATGCCAATGCTTATTTCAAGGACATAACCTAAGAACAAAACAAATATATGTAGACAAAGATGTACAAGACGAAGATACAATTTTATTCCTGACATTCAATTTCATGCCTTTTCAGATAAGCATACAAACACAAGCAAAACAGTCCGATGTCAATTCAAAAGTTCTGAAAAACACACTTATGTAATTCATGTAATTAAATAATTGGCTCCATACAGAAAAAGCACACAGCCAGCAAGCACAAGAATGTCCCTTTGAACGAGTAAATCTCTAGTTATAACTACCTACGATTGTGCCATGCAGAGTAGTTACTGAAATTAGCTCCTATAACTTCCTCCGTGTATTTCAACTCATCCTCATCAGATCGTTTCATCAGTTCGGTAACAAACCTGGAAGTAATATCAACGCAAAAAAGGAAACCAACATAACCAGTTTAGTTTAGCATTCGGGAGGAGGTAAACAGAATTATTCCGCAAAACTGCACTTTAAACGTGTTTTTTTTTCTTCAAAATGCCAGAATTAAATTTTCAACTACTAATAACAAACAAGAGAAACAAAAATTTCTCAAATTGAATCATTTTCTTTCTCTGGTTGAAAAGAGAACACCAAAAGGAAAAGCAGTATTGAACCTTCGGTAATTCCACGCGTGGAAATTTCGAGGATCGGCCTTCTGAAAACCATTCAGAAGGCGCATTTCGTTGTCGATGGACGAATGCCCCTTGCTGAGCACCCATTTTCTATGATGCCACGCGCCGTAAGACTTGAAATTCTTCCTCAGCGCAATCTCCACCTAAAGCATTTTAAACAAAATAGCAAACTCTAGCAAATCGATTCACAGGAAAAAAAATTAAACTAATTATTTATTCAAATAATTGAACCGCAATAAGTGAAAGTGAACACGCACGAGTTTGAGCTCGCCTTGGAAGATAGAATGAGGATCGGAATCGGAGTTAGTGAGGTGGTGTTGAACCGCGAGTTTTCTGTAATTCCAAGCTGTGTAACACTCTGGATTAACTTCTAGAAGCTTCGCACTCACATCTAGCGCTTCCTTGCTATATCTGCAATCAACCAGATTTGCACAATTTGAATTAATCGAAGGAGAAGAGAAAGAGAAAGAGAGAGAGTCGAAGGAAGAAGAAGCAACATGCGATTGTGGTGATTGGCAAGAAACTGAGCTTGCAGTGAACGAAGCTTTTCAGTCTTCGCTGATAAAACAGTTTCATCTTCTTGCTTCAGCGCTTTGCGAGGCCTACCGTGCATTCTCAAACGTAATTCACACTTCTCTGCCCTTCGCCGTCGTTTTGAGTTCTAGTGTTTGGGCAGATCTCATTGTTTTCTGATAATTAATAATTAGTAATAGAGGCTTGTACCCAGTGGTGGGTTTAGAGTTTGTGTAATTTCCAAAATAATGTTTTGAATCTCTCATAAAGTATTATTCAGAATATATTAAAAGAATCTTGTATTGATATTGTGAACAAAAATAAAATAAAAAATGAGAATTTCAAGATGTATTTCGAAATTAAACTTTAGTTATGAAATCCAATCATAAAAAAATCTCACTTTAGAGTTTAAGATATCTCAGAAAACACCAAAGACCTTTCTGTTATTATTTTGGAAAATGAATTTAAAAAAATATATTGAAAATAAAAGAAATTGCTGTTTAGAAATGTATCTTAGAATATATTTTAAATTATCCTAAAAAATTTTAATTATATTTTCTAGAGTGTTTTGTGATTTATAAAGACTTTTAGATTGAAAGGTGTAAAAATTTAAAATGTCATTTTTTTTTGTTCTGCATTTTAGTTATATTATTTATATTTTAATTTTATAAGATTATACATTAATTTAAAAATACGAAACATATTTGACAACTTTGAAGAATTTATTTTTCTTAAGAACAAAATTTACATAAAAGATTTTAATGAATTTTTTTATCTCTCAAGGTATTTAAGGATTGAATTATTTTATCTTCATTCGTTTACTTAGATTGAATGGTACATGCAAATACACCTATTTATTTCACAATACATGTTAAACAATGAGTGGTAAAAATAAAAATTATCAAAATTACATATTTTACATTAATTATTAAATATATTAATAAAATTAAAGTTCAAATATTATTTATTTTTAAGAGAAAAAGTCATAATTTATGTCTGGAAAGCATCTAGTATTTTTATTATTATTTACACATAATAAAAAAATAGAAAAATATTAAATATTTACTACAAATTAATATTATTCAAAATAATGATTTGGCTATTACATTATTTTTTATGTCATCTCAATATACTTAAATTTGTATGAGATTAATATATAACTTATTATGATAAATTATAAACCGTACACTCAATAAAATATCTAAATAAACTTTTTAAATTAAAAGTAATATTGAGTCAAAACATACACGTGATTCATTAAATATTTACATAATAAAGGGTAAATATTTAATTTTAAAAAATCATAAGTAACAAGTAATCTTGATTAAAACCGATAAACATTCATTACTCACATTATTCATTACTCACATTATTCATTACTCACATTATGATCTTTCTCAGTTTCTTTTATAAATCCTTCTACCACCTTTTTCTTAGTGAATTTTTTCCTTAAATGTATGACTTAAGTTTGTTAAAATTTAAATTTATTGATTCACATATTATCATGTAGGTTTAAAACCTCGTTTGTTTATGGTATTTGTGTGTCAATCTGAAATGGATAATCGTTTTTTTTTTCGATCTTAATCGAGACCATAAACTTGTAAAAATGAATCAATTAAGCCATCTCCGTTAAGTTATCACTGACGCTATCTAACTGTGATGACGTGATACACACATATGCATACATCTTATATTATGTGAAATTTTTTATTTAATTTGTTATTAAGTCTTGTACAACTGTCTAAACCCTTGGCGAAAAACCTTGCACCAATCAGCTTTTTATTACAGTTTGATGGGTTGAAGTTCTTATCTCTCTCACACTCATCTTTCCCGCGATAAATCCGGCAGCAAGAAGATCACACCGCTCTGCCCAATTACACAGGAAATCAAACTATACCCATTTATAGTACCAACAATGATAGAATCATTAAGAAAATAAAAGGAAAATGACAAGGAAAAAGAAAAAAAAGAAATTTGTTTGTTTTCAATCCCTTAATAACCCCAACAAACCCCGCTTCAAAATCTCTCTTTAAGATCCTTTTTCCGTACAAGTCCAGCAACTTCGAACCGGTCGCGCCGGTGGAAATCGCCTCCAGGTACAACCCTACATCCAACCCCGCCTTGTGCGCATACACCATTCCCTCCACCAGCCCCACCATCGTCGACGCTATTGTCACCTGATTCGCCAATTTCGTGAATTGCCCCTTCCCACTCCCTCCCATGTAGTTCACTTTCTCCATCACTGAAAACAAGGGTTCCAGATTCTTCACTGTCGATTCCTCCCCGCCGGCGAAAATCAATAGGGTTTCGTTCTTTGCGCCTCGGTCGTCGCCGGAGATGGGGGCGTCGACGGAGTGACAGCCTTTGCTCGTGGCTGGTTGCTCCTGCTGTTGTTCACTTTCAGTCTTGGAAGGTTTACAACAATTAATAAGTAAATTGGGCACCTGCTCCTTCTCCAGAGAGGACATGTACACTGAGACAACAACATATAGAAAAATCAGATGATAAAATTCTTCAACTGGTTTGTGTTCTTCATAAGTTTGGGGGCTCCTTCTCCAGAGAGGACATGTACACTGAGACAATAGCATCGAGAAAAATCAGATGATAAAATTCTTCAATTGGTTCGTGTTCTTCATAAGTTTGGGGACTCTGACAGCAGTTATCGTTCTGGTGTACATTCAAGATCACATAGGAAGGTATTGGGGTTATGGGGTTTCTGCTTATTCTGTCATTCAGTATTCCCCATAACTATGTGATTCGACAATTCTACGAACAGAGGAGAGAAACACCAGGAGGGCGACTACCTCCAGTAACAAGGAGACGACGGTTGCCGGAATCAGGGCCTAAGGGGATCAACGACGCGACGATGACGGTGGATTAATGAGTCGCAACAACAACAGGAAGAAGATGACGGTGGATTAATGAGTCGCAACGACAACAGGAAGAAAGAACTAATTAGGTTTTCACTTTTACACAAACAAACGTCAGAACCGACATCGTTTAATAGGTCATTTAAAATAGTAGGTGTCATACAATTAAATAATATAACATAAAGATCACGTCATATAACACTTATACAAAATATAATAATAAGTTAAATAACAAATTTCACATAATATAACATATAAGCAAAGTTGGACAGCGTCATAAGTTAAATAACAAATTTCACATAATATAATAGTAAACAAAGTTGGATGGCGTCAGTAATAATTTAACAGAAAATAGCTTAATTGACTCATTTTTACAAATTTATAAACCTAATTGAAACAAAAAAACAACGACTCATTTGAGATTAAAACACAGATAAAAAGAGAAAACGATGGCTTAAACCTATCACATATCAATCTTCTTAACATCCTGACGCGTGACCTTTCATATGAGAGGGTGGTTAAGGCCGATATGTAATCCGACATTGAATCGTCAGATGAAATGTCTGTTCCTCTTTCATTCCGATGTGACATTTTAAATCATTTACATTAATTACTAAACAGAATAATAAAATTAAAGTAATACATAATTTATTTAAATTTTTAATTTAAAAATAAAATAATATTAAAACCTTAACACTAAAATTCAGAATAATTTTTAGTTGAATGAAAAGTACCGAACACACACTAAAGAGTTTTCATCAACCAACACATGGAATGAATCTTTTATTATACACATTTCAAATTTAGAGTTAAACTCCAAAAGGAAACTGCACTTTTCATATAAACTCAAACCCGTCCAAATCCAGGCTCCGTGTCGTGGACAAAAGGAACATAACTCAAATATTCTAATACAATATAAATAAATGGTGTTACACATCCTCATCAGATCACTCATAAAAATTATCAACATGCTTTGAGAATTATCACATCCTATATTTTACTTTCCTAATTGAGTGACACCCAACAAAGAAAAACAGTTGGAATCCTCAAGGTTCCTATTAATAAATTACCAGCATTGCTTGAATCTTATCTTCCGTGCTAATAGTTTAATCTTTGCATTCTAATAATTTAATACTTTAAGCCTCAACCCCCCACAACACAATGGTCTGAAACCATTTCTCCGTTGTATAGCTGTTTGTTCATCTCCACACTTGTTTCCAATATGTCACCATTAGACACTGAAGAGAGATCCGTAACAACAGTCCCAAGATTGTTCTCCTTGGAATATATTTCTGCTGACTTTCCATTTTCAAAAACAAAAGAACCCTCCACAGCATATGCTTCTTTATCAGGATAATTAAATGATATTCCATCCTCTAAATTCTTCATGACTTCTGAAGTGAATTTTTCAGATTTCATTTCTTGCAGGCCTGATTCACCATTAACACTTGCTTGTGTTTCTACTTCATGATTAATATTTGTTCCAATACCCACGTTTTCAGTATGAATTGGGCCTAACTTATCTCTGGGATTTTTCCTCTTAGAAGATTTCCTTTTAAACCGTGCTTTCTTAGGCTTTGGGGGATTTGAATTCTCATCGGCTATCGAAACAGTTTCTGCTGCCCTTTTCCTGCATGGAAGGACTGTCAACTGTGGATGGCCAACCTGGTTTTGGGAAGCATGAGATGCACTTGACTGGATAGCTAATAAAGCAGTTCTGGCAGCTTTAATCTCTGCTTCCTTCTTGGTTTTTGCTGCTCCCCCAATATAGAGTATACCTCCAATGTCCACCGTACATGAAAATACTGATGCTCGACCAGGTGTTTCATCCTTTTTGCACTGATACATAGGCATTGCATAGTTCATTTTCTGGGCATATTCCTGAAGTAAATTTTTGCATAATCCTGTTTCATGCTGGAAGTAACACCACTAATATGGTCAGAGGCAGTGAAGGAGACCAAAATGCTGAAACTAAAAGTACTAGATGTTCAGAGACAATACAACAAGCACGAATCTCCAAGATAAATTGAGCAACGGAGCTAAAAGCTCTTAAAAGTGTCAGATCAGATAACTACTAATCATACATTTTCCAAGAATCAAATAATGATTTAGGTGGGTGAAAATATAATCTGCAAAGTGAAGTCATACTTGGCCAAAAAATGTTCTAACTAAAAATGGTTATCAGTCTCGGATGGTTGTGTGTAGTTGCAAACTTTGAAAACACTATAGTGGGAAGTGGGATGACTACTATCTTAAATATAATAATGCACACTAAACATGATTAAAAGAAATTCATGATAAACAATTACGAATACATCATAGTTTAAGCACACAATAACAATCAATCTAACAAAAATAAGAACATACTAATGAGGTAAAAATGAAAGCTGGTGGTGAAATTAATAGGAATAGAACATTCTATAAGATTAGTAGATTTGAAAAGTGTAAAGGGAAGTGTTTTGCAAAATGGTCGAGGAAAAAGGTTTCAAAAACATGCATTAGGCCCAACCAATTCCCTTGTAAGGCATATTGAGGCTTAGATTCAAGAGAGTTCAACCTACATTGGACTTTAGTTACTTCATCTAGCAAAAAACTGCATTAGAAAACGGGAGAAAAAGCATACCTTTACAAACAAACAAACAAAAAAACAACTAAACAACATGAACTGCATTAGAAAACGGGAGAAAAAGCACCCGTTTACAAACAAACAAAAAACAACAACTAAACAACATTAACTGCATTAGAAAACGGGAGAAAAAGCACCCCTTTACAAACAAACAAAAAACAACAACTAATCAACATGGTTTCAAGGGTCAAAAAGGGTTTCAGAAACCTATATAATGGTAGCACCATATACTGCATGTGAAAATACACAATTGGGATCCACAAAAAGTTGATAAGGTTAAAAGACTACTTACAACAGGTTGGGTGATGGAGTGATTAACAACATTAGATTTGGCCAACTCCACCAAAGCAACTTCGGCTGCGGACTGTTCTGCTGCCTTACGATTGGAAAATCCAGGCAAAGAATCATACCGAACATCATTCACTATCACTGTTGACCTGAAAGAAGGTTCATGAGAAGGCCCTTCCTTGATAGTTTCATATACAGGAGTGGGCAGCCCGGCCTTCTGGGCATACTCTTGCAATCGGCTCTTAAACACATAGCAATTTGAAACGCCTGAAACATATAGAAAAACACATGCAAATAGTTAGCAGGAAGTAATATCCCAATCCATACAAATGGCGTAACAACTAAGCCAGCTCTGATTCCCCTTTGATTCCATGTTCACTCAATCTTTCGTCTATCAAGAAACCAACATCATAAGAGTTACACCAAATTGCACCGAACCCTATCAAAGTTTACATTCTTTAACAAACTATTACTTCAAACCTATGGATGAAACCTAATTGATCAAACACTCTTGATCAGAAAACACATTTCTCTTCAACCCTACATTTCTTTACAAAAACTCACCCCCTCATCCAGAGCAACAGAAAGATTCATGGGAGCAAGAAATGAAATCTTTGTCTCCAAATATTGAATTAAATTTAAAAAAATAAAGAAAATACCTTGAAAATCGTCGTTAGTGGGCATAGCCTTCTTTTCTGGTGACGGTTACAGAAGGATGGAGTGAGTGATTCTGAGACTCTAATTGGTTCACTCTAATATGATGCGTGGAAAAAGTGAGGATGAATTTTTAAAACTGTGAGAAGATAAAAGAAGAAAAAGAGGTAGTTTGTGTGTGAAGTACATGTGGGAGGCAATGCCGGAATCTGCGCCGCTCTCTTTTTATTAAGTGGCTAGGACGCGTTTAATTCGGGTACATAATACCCGATAAAGCCCATTCATCTGGTCCATTTGATATATATATATATATATATATATATATATATATATATATATATATATATATATATATATATATATATATATATATATATTATTTTATTTTATGTTTCCTTGTGATTTACAAAGTTCAGTGTATATTTGGTTGATGGTAGCCTCCAATCATAAAACCTAAATCACACTAATTATGAAATTTGTCTTTTACTAATAGTTCACTCTAAAAAGAACATTTTTGTTGATTATAAATAAGTTGGTGAAAAGTTGAGTTCTTTAATGATAATAATGTGGAAATATTCTAACTAGAATTACCACACATTTTAATTTTTATAATCTCACATCCCTATCCTTAGATATTTTAAATTATTTTAATGTTTTATATGTGTTGTATATTCAAGGAAAAACAAATGCATTTAATATTTCAATAATGCAAAATACTTCACTTTTTGTTATTGAATGAGTATAAGTTTTGTAGAATATATATTATTGTGAAATTGAGTGTCAACTTCTTTTCAATTATTGTACTAAAAAGTCAAACCAGTGTAAGGAAATGGCTCTCAATTATTTTGCAAAATGTTTGGATCAATGGAAGAGAAACATTAACTATGTGGAATCACATGTACCTAGCAATGTGGAGTTTAGAAGTGAAACACTATGTTGAAAGACAAAGACATTAGATTGAGATGCTCAACTATTGTGAAGATGAAAGTGACAATAATGTGTCTCTAGTTGACTTGGTGTGAGCCACTTGAACATTGTACTCAAATTCCTATTCAAAGGGTTTGTGTCAAAGACTTGATTATGAGATGCAAAAGTTTTGTTAGTGGATAATGTTATAAGCATTTTTGTTATAAATAATAATTAAAAAAACTAATTAAACAATTTTTAAAATAAAGAGATGGAGAATACATGAATAAAAAATATGTTTAACCATAAAAAATATAAAATAAAATAAAGTATCAACTCTTTAAGACATATTTCATGAATTTAGATAAATATATTGATGTAATGAGTTTTTCTTTTAGGTTTTATTTATTCTTCTTATTATTTTATTAACATCTAACTTTTTCTCATCTAAATTATTTTATTTAACATGTTATTTTAGTTGTTGTGAAAAGAAAAACTGGCTATTTTAATTTAAGAACCACTTTTTTTTATAATACATTCATAGTAACACAGAAATTAAGAAATTAATTTACATCTACTGCTATATGATCTCAAGAGAACAAAGACTTGAAAGATTTTTCAATGATGTAAGATCAACATCTAGTAATTATGAACATTATTTATTATAGATATAATTATTATTTTTTGTATGTCTATTTCTTTTATAATATGTATATGAATTGAGACATTCAGATGTTGTATCTAGAAGGTGACAAAACTGAGTCTGCTTTGTTTGGGAGTGAAATATCTCTGAAGATAATAGTATTTTTTATAACTATTTTGTTTACTTAAACACACAATGAATTAGATTGATTAATTGATTTTTTTTTCAGTTTCTGTGCACAATTTTGCATAGATTTATCACTAAGACAAGCAGAAAGATACAGTTTTTTTTTTTTTAAAAAAACATAAAGAATAAGGGTTTTAGGAAATTTCCTATAAAATTTACATGAAAAGTAATTTGTAAGAACTTTCTTCACCTAATTTTACAAATTGATTTTGTAAAAGCAACACTTCTCACCTTCTTTCAAACTACATTTCAATATAAAACTGTAATAAAACCCAGTTTAAAATCAATGTATCAATTAAAAAAGAAAAAAAATATATACATGAATTTCTTTTTGAATATTTGTTAACCTTCATACTGAAAACTAAACATGCTCTAAAATACACTATCACAAGTCTAAATGATGTTAACATGGAATACACTGATTAAAAAACAATAGGTAATTGGTTCATTGGTTATAGGAAAATATAATCAACATCTTGAAATAATGTCATGAAATTCTATTAAGGAATTAGTAAATAATCTTATAAGATATTTGAAGTTTGGGCTCAAAAATGCATATTGATTTCCAAATTTGAGTCAATTTTTGGGCTATTTCTTTCTGTATCTCTTTGTTTTTCTTCCTGCACTCTCATAAAATTTAATAATTCAATTTTACCCTTCATTAAAATTATATTAAAAAACCTTAAATCTAGTCATTCTCTATGCTGTGCAGACTACTCCTTCACCTTCCTTCCTGTTCAATTTTGGTTATATTGGTTAATGGTGTGTGATTTTTTATTGGTGAGAAGAGAACATTTTTTGAAAAATTTTTGAAGTTTGTTTTATCTTATATGGGATTGGAAGTTGGCTGTTCTTCTGGCTGGCTGTGATGGTGGAAAATGTTTGAAATATATTTTTGAATGTCTTTTGAAAAATATTTTTCAAATGTATTTGGATTTTTCATTTTGAAATTCAAAAAATATATTTTTAGATTTGTAAATATATTCTGAAATTTGGAATATATATTTTAAAATAGCTTTCAAAATATGAAAATATTTTTTAAATTATATAATCTGATATGTGTTTTCATTAATAATTGTATTTTAGATTGTATAATTTTTAAAAGATTCATTATAAATTAGAGAATGTAGTTGTATATGTTTTCAATATATTTAAAATGAAAAAATAAATTGGAAAATACGGTTCAATCGGCCATAGCTGAAAGGAGTGACAAATATTTCAAAGGTTTCAATATATGTGAAGGATTGATTATAAAGGAAAAATGAAGATTTGAAAATACGGAATAAAGAAAAATAAAATTCACAATAATAACTTTACCTTTTTATTATAACTTTATTAAAGAATAATTTATAGTTGATTAAATTTATGGGAAATCAAGATTTGGTATTGTGATTTAATAATTTGCAGGATAACGTGAGAGTGTTCTGTATTACAAAATTATAAAAAAAAAAAAAACTCATCTTTCATTTATAAATAATCCAGAATAAAGGTTGTAATGGAATTGGAGGTAGAAGTTTGTGAAAACACATAAAAAAATATAGGGTTAAATATGTTTTTAGTCCCTTAAGTATCAGACGATTTTGTTTTAAGTCCCTACTCAGAACTTTGATGGTTTTTAGTCCTTATTGTTTTGAAACTCTGACTATTAGTCCTTAAAATTGGACGGTGTTAAGTTTTGGTAGAGGTGGCAAACGGCGTTGCCACGTGAAATACCAGCTGTCCTCTTCTCTTTCTGCCACGTTCTTGATTGAAATCAAATTAACAAATAGGGTTCTTAATTAGGCAATTAGGGATCTTAATTGGGGCAAAGTAAATTTTTTCAATTGGAGAAATTTTCACGAGCATTGGAACGAAAGGGAACAGAATATGAATGAGAGTCTTCAACCTGCCACCCAGGAAGAGTCTCTATCAAATACTCCGATATGCTGCTAGCGTCGGTGGAAGTCGCCGCTTCAACACCAACCTTACTGACGGTGGAAGATAAAGGTAATGTTTTTTTATGAGAAACGTCGAAAAGAGAATCAGGGGCGGAGTTTGAAGGAGAAGGGGTTTCTTGCGATGAAGAAGAAGCAGAAAGTTTAACACCAGCGAGAAGGAACCTATCATTCGCAGATTGAATCGACATGTCGCACTCTCTGCACAGAACTTGAAGGCTCTTCTCTCCTACGACAACGCAGAAAAGAATCAATCTTCAACTATTTCAAACATCTGAAAAAACAGTTTCCTTTTTCATTTCTGTTTTGTTGGTTTAATCAGTTACTAACCTGACAAACATTGCAGATAGGGTGTTGTCTGGGTCGAAGAAGAGAGAAACGCTTGTGTTTGGAGGCTAGTTTGTTTGCGTGGTGGATGCACCGTTTCATCACACCCACCGTTTCTTAAGAACCCTAATTAACTTTGCCCCAATTAAGAACCCTAATTGCCCAATTAAGAATCCTAATTGTTAATTTGATTTCAATCAAGAACGTGGCAGAAAGAGAAGAGGACAGCTGGTATTTTACGTGGCAACGCCGTTTGCCACCTCTACGAAAACTTAACACCGTCCAATTTTAAGGACTAATAGTCAGAGTTTCAAAACAATAAGGACTAAAAACCATCAAAGTTCTGAGTAGGGACTAAAAACAAAATCGTCTGATACTTAAGGGACTAAAAACATATTTAACCCAAAAATATATGTATCATTATCATTGTAGTTTTGGATAACATTCGTAATTAGAAGTAAGTAAATTAATTTTTAATTTCATCTTCCTAAGTTAAGTTCAATAAAAGAGTTATGGATCACCATTAAAAAAGGCAAAAAAAAAATTATATTTCATTAAACCTTAATCTTTTTTCACATAGTTCTAATGAATGTGTTGTATTGGAATAAGTTGTAACATCCCAGAATATATAGAAGCATATAATATAGTGAGTCCACATTCATTCATATAAAAGAGGACAGTCATATAAAAGAGAACAGTTAGAGTAGACTGTAAATAAGGTAATTAAGCTTACAGTGATCCCAAATTGAGACATGATTTAAAACTTAAACGCAAATAGAGTATTTCAGAAGGATAGGAATCACTGGGAAAATCCTCAACAACTAAATAGTAATTCAAAATACAAGAAATACTAAGAGAATCCTAAGGAGACTATGCAGCAACATCGTCTCCCTCCAAAGCCTGCTCCAGAGGCACCTCATCCATCTTTGCTCACATCCAAGTGGATGATCATTGCAAAAGAAAGCATACCCAAGCAAACACAAACACACAAGCAAGGGTGAGCTAGATATAAAAATCATGTTATAACAGTCATAGGCAACATGCAAGTAAAGACAGATATACTATACTATACAAACATGACTTGTGGCACTTAAACTTGACTCGTCCGGACTTAGAATGATTGCCGAGCTATGGCGGGTCATGCACTCATGGTGGCCTCTACTGCTTTGCAAAGCCATTGCCAATGGGTTTCACCTTACTACACTCACGAGGTTAGTCCGTTATCACTCACATTGGGCCATACTGGAAGCACCCAAGACTAGGGCCTCCTGCTACTACTCACGACATGATTCAATCCTCTCTACTTGAGAATGATTGACCATTGTAGTTTCAGGATAACCCCCAAGACTGAGCTACCATGCAAATCATTCTAAACACTGAGGGCACCACCATGTATCCCCCTTTGAGGATCATGGAATTACGTCCCATACTGATACTTTTCACTTTAACACCAACATGATATTGCACACATAAGCCCTTAAAGCAACTGGAACAATTAAGTAAAATAACATACTGGAATAAATAGGAATATAGGCCGAACGAAAAACATCAACACATAATGAGCAAGACCGAACGATATCTCACTTCCCAAAGGACAGGACCGAACGGTCCATAAAAGGTAAGACTGAAGAAGTGACCGAACACTATTTAAGACCATCCACTAAGACCAAACGCTACCAAGACCACCCACTAAGACCAAAGCTACTACGATCGATCGCTACTTGAGAGACTGAACGCTACTACGATCGATCGCTACTTGAGAGACTGAACGCTACCCAAGACTGAGCACTATCAAGACCGAACCCTACCATAGAGACCGAACGCTACCTAAGAGACCGAACGCTACCTGAGACTGAGCACTATCAAGACCGAACGCTACCTAAGACCGAACGCTACCTAAGAGACCGAACACTACCTGAGACTGAGCATTATCAAGACCGAATGCTACGTAAGACCGAGCACTAAGACCGAACGCTACTTAAGACCGAACACTACCTAAGACCAAGCACTAAGACCGAACGCTATTTAAGACCGAGCACTAAGACCGAACACTACCTAAGATCGAGCACTAAGACCGAACTGTACTTAAGACCGAGCACTAAGACCGAACGCTACTTAAGACCGAGCACTAAGACCGGACGCTCAACAGCGCATGGCTGAACGATTATCAGTTCACTTTCGGCGAAACTGCATAATTCTGCAGAATTTCTGCAGAATTATGAACAACACCTAACATAACCATTCCTAACGATTTTTACTAACTTCTAACACCCTTAATTCTTGTTTTATACTTAATTCAACTCATCTAAATGATTCTAAACATTCCTACTACCATTCTAAAGTGATTAAGACTCAATTTAAACTATAAAACTCCAATTTTCCCAACTTAGGGATCCAAAACCCAATCTTACTGCTTTGCACCTATTTTGATCAATTTAGTGACTCAAACAAGTCACAATACACTAGCTAAGACTTCCCCAACAGCCCACTTGCGCTTTAGACCTCAAATGCCCAAAATCACTACCTCACTTCCTCTCAAAGTGACCTAAAACCACAAAACTCCAAATTTCTATCCAACCAAAAATATACCAGATTTCACACTTAAATCACTTCCAATTGGTTAATTATAGCAATTCAAACCCATCCAAATCAATTCCAAACAGCTCAACACAGTTTCATGGATTTCACATATCAACACATATATTACAACATACCCAAAACGCAAAAATACAACTTCAAACAGTGCACCAATTCAGAATCCAATATACATACACTTCATGCAAGCAATTCAAAGAAGTATTCTAGCTCCCCTTACCTTGGAGTTGAGCAGTACAGCCCACTAGAATGCTCTAACAGTGCCTCACACAGCAAGGACCCGACCAAACTCCGTTGAAGAAGGAAAATCTAATCGGATGGTTGTGAAGCTCACTGCGTCGCGGTCACTTGAGCACCACCTAATCCAACATGCAATGGCTGAATGTGAGGGAATGGTAGAGAGAAGGCAGAGCAAGGTTAGGGAAAATAAGAGTTCTAGAGAGAGAAGGAGAAGTTGGCTAATGAACTCAGATTTTGAAAGGTCTCTTCTAAGGTCATGATGTCCTTAGTTTTACGGGTCTGGTTACCTCAACATAAGGCCCAACTCTGCTCTTGGCCCATTTTTGAGGTACTTACATAAGTTGTCCTAAGAAATAAACATGTTTCCACATGTGAATATTTTCTTACTGAGATGAAACCATGCAAGACTTGTAGTGATGCTTTCATAACACGAGGTAAAATACACATTTTGAGTGATATTTTCACATAAGATAAAATACACATTCTGTATAATTATTTTTGTACACTGATAAAACAATAAAGTTATATTTATAATATGTTTGATGGTTCTTATTAATTAGGATATCTCTTTTAAAGAATCCAAAATATTTTGTAAAATTTACTTTATCATCGAGATGCACAAATATCAAATAATATAGACTTACTTAAGTTTCAAATTTTTAGATATTTTTAATTGAATCTTTATTTTTATTTTTTATTTATTAAATATTCAACATTTATATGTTTTTCAATTAAATTATTATTTAATTTTTTTTATTAATTAGACAGGGTAAATATTATCTTATTTGTCATTTTTGCATTTTTTTTTAATTTATAAAAATGTGAAGTTTTATGATTAATGTAGAGCAATGTTAATAATAATAGTATTTTATATTAATCAGCTAAAATCTTATATTTCTTTATAAACAAAAACAAGAAAATAAGAAATAAGAATAAAATAACAATCATTCAATTCAATTAAAACCAAAAATATAATTAAAAATATAAATTTTTAATTATCTAATAAAAATTTAAATCAAGACTCAACTAAAAAGACATAAATTTATAAACAAACTTGAAATTTAATCAAACTAATTATATATATATATATATATATATATATATTTGCTATATTCTATAATTTATGAATATTGTAATAATATAATTTATCCAAATTTGCATATAGTATTTAAAATGTATTGTGAAGAAATGTGATAGAAAATTGTTAAAATAAATGATCTTTTATTCTTCTTTTAATAGTTTGATAATTAATATATTATTTATAAATTTTTGAATGATTTAATATCTTATTAATAATATAAGTTACTAAATAAAATAGTGTATATGATTTAGATTAGAAAAAAATATTAAATATTGTTAGAATTATCTTTAAGTAATAATTATATCAACAAATATATATATATATATATATATATATATATATATATATATATATTAAAATGTTGTCATCTATAACATCATTTGTTTCCACTAAAAGGTGATTATTGTAAAAGAGAAAACAAAACACATAAAAACAAAATAGGTAACAGGTGATTATTGCAAAAGAGAAAACACATAAAAACAAAATAGGGTAAGCTAATATACAAAAGAAATTATCATAGTTCAAAATAACATATAAAGTTTCATTCAACACTTACAACATTCTATCAAACACATAATTATGCAGGCAATTGACAATAACCTCAATTATCTGAATATGATACTTTGGCATAGACTTCAATGAAGACTTCCACCGATGGTAGTATTTATACTATGTAGAGTTATAAACAAGGATAACTCGACCTACTACTCATGAGGTTAATCTTTCACTCAAAGACTCAAAAGTCTAGGGTAAAGACCTTTTGTCATTCTCTCTACCACCCCATTCATATCTACATGAGTTGAATGGTTGGTATAATATCAGAATACCCTTTTAGAATTTTTTTGTTAAACACATACAATAATTGTCTCAAACACAAAACCTCTTATTAAGATTATTCTCACATACATATCATC
Organism: Vigna umbellata; assembly: GCF_029865625.1. NCBI lineage: Eukaryota > Viridiplantae > Streptophyta > Magnoliopsida > Fabales > Fabaceae > Vigna > Vigna umbellata. Next base: position 43,448,172 of record NC_142166.1, read on the forward strand.
CATACTCACAATCATATTTATATCATTCAATAAACATCAAATTGAGTATAATGTAATTCAAAGTCAAACAAGACATAACTTAGAGAAATCAAGAAATAAATAAAAGAACTTACAGACAACATGCGCCTAACGATCCAAAATATCTCACCCAGCAAAAACAAAAATAGAGGGTTTTCTTCGCCAATGAAAACTCCCCTCCAACCACTGTAGAACCAATATTTACTTTCCATATTAACTCGCCCAATGAAAAAACTCACTTAAGCAATGCAAAAATAATGGCCTTTTCTCGCCCAACGGCAAAGGCTTGCCCATCAAGTGCAAAAATAGTGGGTTTTGCTTGCCCAACGAGTCTTTACCACCCAAGGAGCCTTTATTTGCCCAACGAGTCTTTATTCACCCAACGAGCTTGCATAATTTTGCAGAAACAGCTGCTTCTACAGAATTATGACTATACAAACCCTAATTCCCTAACTTAATAGATCCCTAAACACACACTTAATTCAATTTAACATCCAAAACATTGAATTTGATTCACCTACAGGTTTATACTCAAACTCAAATACCATTTGAATCATTTTGTCATCTATTCAAACTACATACTCTAACTCACCATCTAAAATCTCTCCACTCAAATTCTACACATTTCTAATCATATATTAGTAAATTAGGTATCCAAACAAGTTCTAAATCACGTAACAACAGACCTTAAACTTCAAATTTCCCCTACTGACCACTCTTTCAAAATTTCACATGCCAAAAGTCCATTATAGAAAAAAAAATGCATCATTCCTCTAACCTATTATCCAAACAAAGTTCAACAACAAATAATTATCCCACAATAGCCAAATCTAACATTTCACATTCATCAAGGAGCAAGATTAACATTCTACAGACCATTTAAGCACATGAATTCTCAAGTTCAACTTAATTTCTCAACTTCTACAAGCAACTCAACATACCAAATTTCACATTTCAATTCAATTTCACAAATCAGTTACCATACCATTATATAAGTATTAATTAAGACATGTCTAATGGTTAAAATCCATACAACTAGTTTTCCTTACTTTTTTGACAATCAAATGTCTCTAAAGACTCTAAAATCCTTTTCACAGTTCCACGAACTCTATTTGCTTTTACAATCCACAACAATTTGATCATGGCACACCTTCAGTTACACTAATCAATAGAGAGTTTTGGAGAAAACTCAAACCTCAAATTAGAAAGGAACACAAATACATGCAAAACTCCTAAATAAAAAAAAAGTAAAAATCAACTTACTCTTTAACAGAAACTGATCGACTAAAAATGAATATCTCACATTAAGAATTCTTCCGGTTGTCTTTGATCTTCAAACTGTAACATCCCATTTTAATAGTATAAAACTATCAAAATTAAACGTTACATAGATGCTACAAGAACAACTAAGTAAAATAAACCTCCTTCAAAGAAGAGATCTACTTCTGTAGATCTATCTAACAACTCATTTGTTTCTCCCTCACTTCTAGTTTGAACAACTGAAAATGTGAATCCCTAAGCTTACACCATTAGGTGATCATCGCAAAAGAGAAACAACATACAAAGAGAGACAACAAAAAAGCAAGGGAAAGCCAGATACAAAATAATACATCATAAGTTTAAAGCATTTCATATAAGAATCATACGTGATTTAATCAAATCCAAATATCTTAACATGCAAAGAACTAAACCGACTGTTCAGACTTAGAATGAATACCGGCTATGGCGGGTTGCGCACTTGTGGTGACCTCTACTGCTTTGCAAAGCCATTTCCAATGGGTTTCACTCTATCACCCACACAAGGTTAGTCCGTTACCATGCAATAGGCCTCTATGTAGCGCCTACACTAGGACCTCCTACTACTCTCACCACATGTATCAATCCTCTCTACTTGAGAATGAAAGATCATTAGAGTGTTGGGATAACCCCTAATACTAAGCTCAATGTGTTCATTCTAAAAACACTTTAGACCGTACCAAAGAAGTTCCTCCGTGGAACCCATGTTACCAATCGTGAAACCATATTAATAAGCATATACTATCACACTATATCCAAACATATAACATCATTAAACATACATCAAATACAAACATAACCATTTGAATCAATACAATTAAATCAATACAATTAAATCATTTAAAAACCAAGAAAGAAAGAGCATACCAACAACTTGGACTAGTTGCTTAGCGCATACACTCGCCGAGCAATACAGAGTTCCCTCGCACAACGAGCTACCCCAAACCACTCGCTCAACGACCCATTTCACTGTGTGATAAAACTCACAGTGCTTCCAGACTCTAACCTCTCGCTCAACGCACCAAGTCTGTTTGCTCACCTAAAGCCCACTCGTTCAACGCACAAAGTCTGTTCGCTGAGCGTAAACAGAAACAGTGGGTTATGCTCACTCACCTCTCGCTCAGTGGGGAGTTCGCTCAACAAGATTACATAATTCTACAGCACCAAAACTGTAAAATTTACACTACTCAACCACTCAAAACCTATTCTATGCATTTTTCCCAACTTCTAACACTCCTAAGTCGTGTTATATACTTAATTATACTTAACCAAGTGTGCCTAAACCATCCTAACCTCATTCTAAAGTGTTTACTAACCAAATTGAACTTCAAAATCTACCAAACCTCAACCTATGAACACATATTGCATTCTACCACTTTTGGCACTGTTTAAGTGACTTGAAAACTCTAATAAGTCCTGAATGACTTACCAAGACTATCCCAACTGACCTTTAGAGCAACTAACTCCCAAATCAAAATTTCACCATTTCACTTCCTCTAAACTAGCTCTAACATATTTTACATCCAATAACAGATCAAATAATCATACAATACGTTTCAAAATCACAATTCATCATTTCGTAATCAAAATGCGCAATCCATTATTCTACAACTACTCATAGGACATAATTCTCATACAACTAGTCCAAGATTTCTAAATTTTCAAACATGCACAATTGACATCAAACAAAGCATGTTATAGCTTTCCTTTCCTCTCAAAGAATCTGTCCAACTCTAAAAATGCTCCGCCGATTACTTGAACCGCAAGGAAAACCTAGACGAATCTACGAAACACCAAATTGTAAACAGACAGAGTCCTTAAAACTCTAGATGAGCCAAGAATAAGTAAGAGATGCATGATTACACATGTAACAATATTAAATTCCTCTAAAACAGATTTAGGAATGAAAGGGGAAAAAGGAGTAAAAAATTACTTGCTATTGAAGAAACTGATCGGAAACGTAGACCTCGTTGAGTTATAACTCTTAGAGAGAAGGTAGAGAACTCTAGAAAAGTGGTTTCTAAGGTACGTTTTAAAATAATGAAACTCATTTATAACAAAATTATCTATAATAAAATCGTTTAATATTAAAATAATCGAGTCTCACTATTTTTAGACTACCACCACTTCTAAAAATACTATTTTTCTGGGATTTTACACAAAAATTTTGAAGAAAAGAATGAGAATCCTTGAAGAAAAAGGTTTTAGAAAAATAAAGTTTTTTTATATAATCAAATTGCTTAGTAGAGAAATTTATTTATACTTTTAATATTTTCACATTAAAATAATAAAATATTACTGTTTAAAACATTCTATTTGACAAAGTAATGTCTAGATGATTAATTTAGGAACTTTCATATAATTAAATGGTTTTTACTATCAATTGAGAATGTACTTTGGTTGGTAGTAATAATTTCAACTATAATCAATTGAGAATTTACTTTGATTGATTAACTTATAACTTGGTTAGGAGATTTAAGAATAGACATGATTAAACACAATACAATTTGATTGAGAATGTACTTTGGTTGAATTTATTGTGAATAATCTAGAAAGGTTTTGCATTTTATTGAGAATTTACTTTGGTTAAATGCATGATCGCCCTCAAATTAATTAAGAATGTACTTTAATTAATTTGAAACTTAAACAATAATCAATCGAACAATTATCCGTGAATAACCGATGATGAATCTATCTTGGAAAAGCAGTGGAATTAGCCTATTTAATCATAATTGTTTTTAAGTTTCTTATTTATTCTTTAAACATTCTTCAACCATTACTTTTATTCATAAGCATTGCATAAAATTCATAAGAGTCAGATATTCGAGAGCAATTCCGTGTTCGTAGGGAGACGACTCAGGGTTACTTTAGCCCTATCTACTTTCTTGGATACTACTTGGCAATACTGAAGTTGCCTTGAAAAGTAGTATTAATTTGATAGCTTCAACGACATCCTATCAAATTTGGCGCCGTTGCTGGGGAATACGGTTAGTATTTTGAATATTTTGATTCTTATTTTTACTTTTATTTTTATTTTTATTTTTATTTTTATTTTTATTTTTATTTTATTTTTTATTTTTATTTTTTTTAAATCAATCATTTAAGCACAATTATCTCATCAAAAATTTAAATTTTAAAGCATAAATGTGAGCATAAAAATAAAAATAAAAATAAAAATAAAAATAAAAGTAAAAATAAGAATCAAAATATTCAAAATACTAACTGTATTCCCCGACAATGGCGCCAAATTTGATAGGTTGTCGTTGAAGCTATCAAATTAATACTACTTTTCAAGGCAACTTCAGTATTGCCAAGTAGTATCCAAGAAAGTAGATAGGGCTAAAGTAACCCTGAGTCGTCTCCCTACGAACACGGAATTGCTTTCGAATATCTGACTCTTATGAATTTTATGCAATGCTTATGAATAAAAGTAATGGTTGAAGAATGTTTAAAGAATAAATAAGAAACTTAAAAACAATTATGATTAAATAGGCTAATTTCACTGCTTTTCCAAGATAGATTCATCATCGGTTATTCACGGATAATTGTTCGATTGATTATTATTTAAGTTTCAAATTAATTAAAGTACATTCTTAATTAATTTGAGGGCGATCATGCATTTAACCAAAGTAAATTCTCAATAAAATGCAAAACCTTTCTAGATTATTCACAATAAATTCAACCAAAGTACATTCTCAATCATATTGTATTGTGTTTAATCATGTCTATTCTTAAATCTCCTAACCAAGTTATAAGTTAATCAATCAAAGTAAATTCTCAATTAATTATAGTTGAAATTATTACTACTAACCAAAGTACATTCTCAATTGATAGTAAAAACCATTTAATTATATGAAAGTTCCTAAATTAAATCAAAGTAAATTCTCAATTAAACCTAGAAACCCTAGAACTCATATAATCAATATGCATGTAGATTCAAACACATTATGATGCAAAAATCTTTACTTTTAACAAGATAGAGAGATGAAAGACATAGAGAGAACAACTTAAATCAATAATCAAAGTAAACAATTGCATTAACTGAACGTAACCTCAGAATCCATCATGAAATTACAGCAGAATAGCCCTAGATGCTTAGTTCTCCACGAATGGAGTTGAATACAAGATGAAAGAAAAGTGAGAGAGTATGAGAGAATGAATGAATTAAGTGAAGTCCCTCTTTCTGCCTCCCTTGGGTCTCTTTATATAGGCTTGATTGGGCTTGGACTCTGAATAGTTTGTTGATAAGATATTTTCTGTTGATATATTATATCTTTCAAATATTCATTAGATTAAATCAGTTTTAAAGAATATTTGATAGATATTAACTCAATTATCTTATATCCTATATCTTCCAAATAACTAAAAGATTTAGATAATGATAAAATTATTTGGAAGATATTTTCTGTTGATATTCCCAAATTAAATTCAACAACTGAATTTTATCTTTTAGATTTTCTGACTTTTCAAAATTGCACAAATACCCTGAAATTTCCTCTATTTGCACTTTAGTCTCTTCTGAATTTTCCAAATAAAATATGATTTTGGGCCTTGAATTGCCATTTGGACCAATAAAACTTATATTCTGAGCTGCACAAATAAACATTAGAACATTCAAGAATGATTTATGCACTAAAACTCACTTTTTACGTCTCTTTATTTCCCAAACCCAATCATTCCAATCATCACAAATTCACTTAAAATCAACTATTTAAGCACAATTATCCCATCAAAAATTTGAATTTTAAAATACAAATGTGGGTATAAATATGCCCTCATCACTATTATATCTAATACTTAACTTTTTTTTACGGATTTTACCAGATATTTGATACAAACTTGAATTAATAAGTAATTGAAATAAAACAACGTCATTCGATATTAATAAATACTCAATTATTCAATCTTAAAAACTCGTACACAGGATGTTCAATGTAAGTAGCATTTTATTAATGGTCTTTAGAAGAGATTAATTCGTTTGGTAAAAATAATATTAATAAAATACAAGTCAAATCCACATTCCGTCTTCAACAAAAAAAAATTATAAATCCTAAATCTTAAATCATAGAAAAGGCACTATCATAATTAACTGGAAAATCCATGGATTGGTAGTTGCCTTTAATAAATAACTGCAAACTAATATTATTAATTTCCATATATCCTCTTGTCCTTTCTAGGTAGAATGCTATGGAAACATCGCTTCACACAATAAATAATTTATCATATATCTTATCATACCCTGTTAAGCTACGTTTTTGTTTCATGATTTGTATCAAAGATGGAGAGACCAAGAAGTAACTCAAGAGATTCATTTACTGTTTCTTTGCCTTTTCAATATCTAATAAAATATTACCATTTATATTTTTTAGTTAATTCATCTTAAATTTTATATTTAAAACAAAAATATTATTTTATTGATGTTAGAAAAGTATTGAATGAAAAATTGGATATTTATATATCAACATCCTTATTTTTAAACTATTGTCTCATATAGTATATTTTTTTTGGTGTTTGATAAAGACGAGGAAAAAATAGAAAAATGTTGTTGTACATGTTGTAGTTCAGAGATGTTGAAGAATACGAAGAAACATATGGGACCGTAGAGTAGACAGTGCAACTAGTCACAAAAATTTAAAAGTCAACATATCAAAGTACTATTTGTCATATATATATATATATATATATATATATATATATATATATATATATATATATATATATATATATATATATATATATATATATAAGTATTTCTCATTGAAGAAATTTACAATTTTCACTATATCATCTCCTCACATGAGAAAAATAACGAGTTTATACATTCCAGACCCAACAAAAAAATTGAAGGTCATTCTCTCCTTCCACACGTCATTGCTATTGAGAGGAAACTTTTGTTTTATTGTCACAAAAAATAGGTTAAACAGATATTTTTAGCATTGGGGTATTTCTTTGTTTTTTTTTTTTAAATTTTAAGTTAATCATAATTTCATTTAAAATGGGGCAATATGATTATGTTTTTGTTTAATTTATGTTAATGTAATGTGGTTGAGAAAGTGATAATTCTATTGCTTACCATTACAAATATCCTTTCAAAAATATTTCACCAAGTATGTAAAAATTGCAATTGTGTTTTTTTTCCCTTTATGTGGTTTATTTCTGAAAGAAATATGATTTTTTAGTGATATATATTCTTTTTTTCATAACCACGTTTTTAGTCTAAAGATATTGTCGATTCTGCGTTGATGTATATTCATTGTCACCACATATTCTTGATTTTGTATTTCCAATTCACGTTTTATCTTTACTATATTAGATACATATTCTTCTATCTCGCTGTTATTTCTACGTCATTAATAAGAGTTTAATATAAAATATTACATTAACTCATTTTTAAAAAAATTTGAAATCAAAGATCTCATCTTCTAAAACTATAATACTTATTAAGAAAATATAAATATTAAAATAAAAAATCTAGGAATTATATTTTTTTAAACTTGATACTCTAAATTTGAATTAAAAATCCAAATAGAAGAATAAAAAGACCTAGGAAACTCGTTTTTCTTTCTTGTTTTATTTTCATCCTGTCCTTTCTACATATTCACAAACATGTTTAGTTTAAGAAATAACTAGTTTTTTTAATTTTAAAAAATAAATCCCTAATTCAACGTGTAAAATATAATATCAAACCCTAGATTTTAAATCACAAACTCACATTCATACAATTTAAAGAACTCGTTTTACCTTCTCAAATTTAATATTTAGACATTTTTTATTTTATTTTGAAGGATTAAACAAGTTTTCTAAAAGTTAAATGATTTTTCCTGTTTAAGGTGCGTGTATTTTTTCAATTAGTCGTTAAATATTTAAATCAATTAAAAATTCCTGAAAATTATTACTTTCATATTTTACAATGTTTTAAATATATTTTATACATTAAAATACATTTAATCCTTATGTAGACTAAATTATACGTAATGTAACATGAAATCTATCTAAAAGATTGAATGTAAGACAAGAAAACTACTTTCATTAACTTTTTTTAAATTATTTGAATTTTATGACTAAATTAACCATTTTGCACTTTTTTTAATTCTAAAAGCTCAAAACTAAAATTATGCCAAATTTTTAAAACTAAAATATTTTTATGACGATTTATTATGCAATTTATTTTTATGCATAAAATTTCATATGTTAAACATGTTACAACCACTCACTCACTCACTCACAAATCTCAACGTACAATGAACAAAAAAACTTCATTACATTGCGTATGAACTCTTGTCATATAAATATTCCTTTTTTTGGGTCCCTCCCCTACCAATATATCATTTCTATTTCTATGATAATTTTTCATCATTTTTCACTTTAATTTTTTTAATTCATTAAATATATATTATGTGTGTATAAAATTACGTACGACTTTCAAACATTTATTATCAACTATTAAACTACATAATTAATATCTTGTAAAATTTATAAATATTTATAGACTAACTTATATTTTTATCATTTTAAAGATGGTATTACTTGGGATTTTAAGTTGCTTGTTAAATAAGATAAATTTTAGTGTTGTCAAAATGAGATATAATTTGTGAGCCAACCTGACTTATCACGGATTCGAATTAGAGTTTAAAAAAATGAATTTTTTTTATATGGACAAATTTTCAACCACGGGTTGAACTTGTGGTGAGTTGGATTGATCCACTAACCCACCTAATTTAATTTAATAATTTATTATTTTGTGTTTCAATATTAGTAATTGCTCGGTTGACTCACTAACCCACCTAGTTTAATTTAGGTTTAAACCCTCGGATGGTCCTCATGTTTATATGGGAATCTCAAATAGGTCATTATAATTTCAACTGTCTCAATTGTGTCCATATATTTACAAAATATCTCAATTGGGTCCAAATATTTGTAAAAATGAACCAATTTTGTCATGACCGTTAAGTTGTCACAAACGGCGTTAAAATGTGCTGAAATGGATATACTGAGGTGGATATTTTATTAAAAAAATATACTGTCAGTGATGACATGGAATTTAATAAATAAATAAAAATAGAAAAATTATGCAATTAAAAAAAAAGGGGATTTGAGAGTCTGAGTTTCGTCTTCTTCGCTATCCCCCTAAAAAACTGCAGCACCGTCGTCCGTGTCATGAGGAAACTGGAGAAGGAAGAACTGGTGATGAAGGAAGAAGGTGGTGGAGCTGAAGGGGTGGATCTGAGGAAGCTCTTGTGTGGTGAGACAATGCCGCGGAAAACCCCATTGAAGCTTCGTCAGCTCTGGCGGCGGGGACAATGGCGACGACGGCCGGGGCGGCGTTGATGCTGTTTCATGTGCTGAGTCGGCGACTGTCGCGGAAGACGGAGGAGGACAACAAGGATCACGGACGCTGCGGTGAGGTGTCGAAATCGAGCAGATCGGCGCGCCGGAGCCCTCATCGTTGGAGCCCTCGTCTTCTTGCCGCTCTGCGACGTCGGAACCCTAGGTCGTCCGCTGCTGCCATCTCCGGTGAGATTTAATCACACTATCTTCACCCTCTTCTCTGCCACGTTTCTCTGTGTGCGCGTATCACCTTTTCCCCTCCTTTCTCTGTTTTGTTTCTTTCTCGATTTGGATTTGTTCCAGGGGTGATTGGGGCTGATTGGGTGCATTCTAATGGGTTGTTGCTGCCAAATAGAGAGATGATGAATCAGATATTGTCATACATATATTAATCAAGTTTTTACTTTTTACTGTAATTATGTGCAGCTCAAAGGGGGATGAGATAATTGTGGAGTTGTACCAAGATATTATCATGGAAATTCTGTCATGGCTTGAAAGATCTCCTGCTATTCAAGTACGTTTCAAAAGGATGAAACCAACTTGTCTCCGATTCAGTTTTGCAGTGCGGTGGCTTTGGTTTCGCAAAGGAGATCACAGCAAAGATGAACAGGCAGTAGCGATTTAGGGTTGGAAGGATTTTCAAATTGGTTCTCTCGTGGATTTTCTGAGTGCAGGCCGTTTTTCTCACTTTTTTCTGCTTACATTATTTTTTTATTTTTTTTTAATTTATTAAATTCCATGTCATTACTGATAGTATATTTCTTTTAATAAAATATCCACCTCAGTATATCCATTTCAGCACATTTTAACGCCGTTTGTGACAATTTAACGGTTATGACAAAATTAGTTCAATTTTGCAAATATTTGGACCCAATTAAGATATTTTGCAAATATATGGACCCAATTGAGACAGTTGAAAATATGATGACCTATTTGAGATTTCTATATAAACACGAGGACCATCCGAGGGTTTAAACCTTTAATTTAATAATTTATTATTTTGTGTTTCAATAAGTTGACACTTTTCTTATTGTAGGGTAAACGAGGATAAACAATAAGATATTTTAAGAGAACCAAATATTACAAGTTTATTCATTCAAGACTATAATCTTTATAAATGGACAAGTGACGCAAAAGTTATTAATATTAGAAACTTATTTATTCGTTTTTTTATATTGTTTTTGGATTACATTTGAGTGGTATGTTACTTCTTTTTTTATTTTGAATTGTTTTTGGAGTTTAACATGAGAGTGAAATTTATTTAAATTTGAATTACAAATAAATTTGTATTTTTTTTGGATTTAAAAAAGAACTTGTAATTAAGTGAGTCAACCCGTTTAATCCACCAATCCGTGATGGGTCGAGTCAAATTGAAATTTTTTCGACTTACTAATAAATGAGCTAAGTTGGATTGACTTAGTATGTGGTCAACCTGTGATGGATCAGATAAAAATCGAACTGAGTGATCCGTTTTGACAGTAGTGATAAATTTCGTGTAAGTTTATTATAAAAACATGAGTTTTGATAGATTTTATTGCTAAGTTGGGAAAAAATATTTAAAAGTGTGAGACATGTTGATATAGCAAGTAAAACGGGTTAAATTTAGCAGGTTGATCCCCTTATCCACCACTAATTTAGTGGAGGGAAACGAGACATAACATTTCACTATTTTTGTAATTATTGTCTAAAAGATTTACATCTAGAGTGAATATAATTTAAATAATGCATATTTGTAAACTAAATTTCAGCTATTGATTGGAATTAAGTGATTTAATATATTAGAGTAATATCAATTAATACAATTAAAAGCATTAACTAACAATTTAAACTTAAAAACATATGCATGTTACTAATTGACTTCTAGAAACAACTTTACTACAAAATTACCAAAATGGGACATCTTGTGGACCTATCTCCTGATGAGACAGATGAAGCCTCCTATCGATGGCCAAACAAAATAAGAAAAAATGTAAGACGTTTAAATTCATTATATTTAATTACAGGCACTGCTTAAAAAAAAAAAAGTCTAGTATAAACATTATTTACTTTAAATATAAATTTATGCTTTTAATTTTCTTAAAAATGAAAACGGAGTTAATTCATTTAAAAGAAAAAATAATTTAAAGGAGAATAAATTATAAGTAAAAAAGCTTAACTATTTAAATCAACTTTCATAAAATCAATATCGCTTTATAAATATTTTTACATGACTTTTAGGGACTAACATAAGTTTTTATTTTTGCTTATGTTTTTTTTATGGTTCAATATGTGAACTGTAAAGATCATAAAATAGAATAATAGAGTAGATAGAGGTATTGAAATAACTGAACTGAATTTTTAATGTTGAAATACATCAACACTATAAATATAAATTTCTAAACACTCAGTTCATTATCTTAAAACTGTTTATCTCTCTAGAACCACTATTTCCTAATTTTTCTCTCCCTTCTCTCTAGATTTCTTCACCCATAGTTCATCTGTTCAACAATCAGGGGGCACCTGAGTGATCTTGGCATCACAAGCTTCCTATTCCCCCGAATCAATTTCGTGTTTAGAACGGGTAAGTGTTGTTCCTTAAATTCTCGTGAATTTATGGGATTCTGGTACATGCAAGAAAGCTTTGTTGTTTGCATGTGTTTAACAGTATTCTCTTCCCCTTTCTAACTTCATTTTGGTTCTACGGTTGATCTTTTTTCACCAATCGGTGGTTCATAGGTGCTCTTAGGATTTTATTGAGGTTCAAACAAATTTTATGGAGGTGTAGAAGTTGTTCGATTCTGTTAAAGGTAAGGGAAACTAGTTAATTTAATTATGATTTTCTGTATATGAGATTGCTGTTTGGATGGTTACATGTGTGGGAAATTGCATGATTGATTGTTTTTCATTGATTTTATGACTGCTGAAATCTGTGAACTGGTTGGGAGTCTTCTAATGTATATTTCGTCATTGTTCGGTTTTGGTTTTAAGGAAATAGAGAGGTGAAAATGAGAATTTGGGGTTGGGAGAGAATTTGGCTAGTGGGGAAAGTCTAGGCAAGTTTCTTTAGACTTGTTAGAACCGTTAAACCTCTCTAAAATGTGTCAAAAGTGAAAAATGGATGTTTGGTCATTGAGTGGTGATAATGCATAATTTGGAGTTTAATTTGATACGAATTTCTTTAGGATAATGTTAGAAGGGTTTAGGTATCCTTGGATAGGTGTAATTTGGTATATGATTCAAGTATGGGAGATTTGAAGTTGAGAAAAATATTCAGTTTTGGTAAAATTAGGTGTTGTTCATAATTCTGTAGTTATTCTGCAGAATTATGCAGAACGCTGAGAGCGTTGTTGACCGCTCAATCATAACTGAATTCGGTCTTTGTAGAGTCTTATCGTTCATGACCGTTCGTTCTTAGGTGGGGTGCGGTCTCTTAGAAGCATTCAATTTCTTAGTTGCGTTCAGTCATACACTAGCGTTCGGTCATACACTAACGTTAGGTCTTACACTAGTGTTGGGTCATACACTAGTATTCGGTCGTCATAGCGATGGGCCCGCTTGGTCATATGAAGATTAATCGCTCGGCCGTGTTCAGGTACTCGGTCTTTAACTAGGTTCAGTCTCTTTAGAGTCTTACCAGTTCATGATCGTTGGGTATTAGGTGTAGGGTGTCTTCCTCTTGTATTCGGTCTTAACTGAATTTTGCTTCTGTGTAGTTTTCAGTTAATGACCGAACGGTCTTGCACTAGTACTCGGTCTGGTATTGGTGTTCGGTCTTAACTATGTTCGGCCTCTGATAGGCCTTACCTGTTAATGACCGTTCGATCATGCTTTATTGTTCGGTCCTAACAGAGTATTCTGTCTAAGTCCATAGTGTTTGGCTTTAGGTGGGTACTTGTCTTGGTAGTGCGTGTACTTGTATTAGTGTTTGGTCTATCCCTGGTGGTTGGTCCTTAATAGTGTTCGGCCATTTCCTCAGCCTTACCTAGTATGGACCGTTCGGTCCTGTTTTGTGGATAGCGAAAGACCGTTCGGTCTTACACTAAGTGTTCGATCTAAGTTCTTAGTATTCGGTCTAAGCTTAGTACTTGGCTTGGTGGTAGTATTCGGTCTCTCTTCTAGTGGACGGTCTTTAATAACGTTCGACCACTTCTTCAGTCTTATCTATTATGGACCGTTTGGTCTTGTCCTTTGGGAAGTGAGAAAACGTTCGGTCTCCAACATTCATAGAGTGTTCGGTCTTATTCATATGTGTTTGGTTATTTCTGTTCGGCTGATATTTATTTCAATGTGTTAGGATAATTAATTGTCCAATTGCTTTGATGAATTGTATATGCATGATCCTGATGGTGTTAAAGTGAAAGTATGGTTGATAGAGGTACTACCATTATTCTCAATGAGAGGTTACATGGTGGTGACTATTTTTGTGATTTATCGTATAAATGGTCGGAGTTTTGTTGGGATTTATTCTAACATTCTAATGATCATTCATGCTCAAGTAGAGTGGGATAAGTCATGTGGTGAGAATAGCAGGAGGTCTGAGTCCGAAGTGCCTGTATGGCAAGAGGGCGTTTGTAGGACTAACTTGGTGTGAAGGCTGAAGGGGTTACTAGTTACTTCATTACACCAGTGCACAAATCCCTAGAACTCGACATTTTATACAATCCGGATGGTCAAGTCACGTGGTCGGTCATTAACAGTATGATGTATTCGATCATTACCTGTATTGTGTGGTTAGTCCTTGCGTGCTTGAAATGCTTTGTTGTTACATGCTTATGAATTGGTTTAATCAGTATGAGTAGTATGATAAATTAAATTACTCTAGCTTACCTTTGTTTTTCTGTGGTTTGTCTTTGTATGTTGCTTTTCTTTTGCGATGATCGCCTTAATGGTGTGAGCTTAGGAATGCAGTCTTTTCAGTGAAGCAGTTAAGGGGGGAGGGAAAGCAAAGCTTGTAAAATAGGTAGCTATTTTTGTTATTGTGGTGAAAATTTTATTCACCAAATCTGTAGTTCTTATTATATCATTATTTTTGTAATGTTTCATTTTAGTAGTTTTATATTACTAGATTGAGATGTTACATGAAATTTTTTTTATAATAAAAAGGTATAAAGGTAATAGGTTTTTTTTTATGTTTCACGTGGTTTTAGAGATAAAAAAGAGTTTATTAAGTATATTTTCTTTCAATGAAAAATTGTTCATATATTTGGTTTTTGTGATTTGCACTTGTTGTCTACGGATCATTTAACTGTGTTTATTTTTTTCAAAGTGATTGTTAAAACTCGTTTTATTAAGTATTATAACTTATACTATTTGGATGGTTTGGAGAATTATAAATTACGACACATTTTACAAAGTGTTTTATTGTAAACTATTGTGCACAATATTAAATGATATAATTCTTTTATGAAGTATACGGAAAATTATATGCATAATTTTCTTTTTCTAAAATATTTTTATATAACCATTAGAGTATGGAAAATACTTTTCATATACAAGTTTTTTGACAGTTTTTTTAGATTAATTAGACTAAAATGGTGCAACTTGGGAAAGTCTTAATCTTACTATTTGTGTTAACTTTTTTTAGAGGTAATATGATATAATAAATTAATTGTTTATCTCGAGATTTTTTGTGTGTAAATTTTTTTATATACTAAAATCACCAGAGTTATTAGTGACAATTATTGTGACGTTGATTTTAAATGTGTTTGGTGAGATAGTGACGTTGTATTATTATCTAAGATTTTTTTCTATTTCTCAATTTGTTTTTTAGTTTTTGTAGAAGGAGGTGGTGAAAATGTTTGGAAATATGTAAAATAATGAACTTTAATTGTTCTTATATCTTTTTCTGGGAGAAAAATCGTTATGAAAATAGGTTTATTTATTTAGGATCAGAAAATAAAATTAATTATAATTGATATTATTGAATATAGTAAAAATTATATATGTAATTAATTTTTTTTGTATTAAATATACACATAAAATATTTTATTTATAATAAAATATATATAAATTAAATTCAAAATACAAATAAACTAACAAAAAAAATAAAAAAATAAAGAAAAATAAAAATAATATATCTATATTATGACGTCTAGAATGCTCTTTGATTTTTTTTTATTCTAATAATAGGTGTAGACTTCGAATGTTAAAAGTTTTTTTAACACCTTTTTAAGCAAGTCCGCTTTGTATTTTTTGTGGATGAGTTTGGTTTGGTCCACGTATTTTTTTTTTGTTTTATTTTTCAATAATATTTTTTCATATAATGATAAGCAATTGATGTGTTTCTGAATATCACATTACATAATGATATCTAAGATCAATTTAGAAAAAAAATGGAACTTTTTCTCAAATCTATCCATTAGCTTTTCATCTGAATACTAGAACCAGGTGTTAATTGGGAAGTACTTTTATAGTATAATATATGCTCCAAATTTTAATCTAATTATGATTTAAGAGATAATTCATTTCTTTTGTAGTATTCATCTCTATTTTATATGGTTAGAGAAAACATGTTGATATATATTGATATGAATGTTAGGTCAACAAACTTGTAATGCAAAAAATATGAATTTGTTAACTACTGTATTCTAGTTCTTTAATGAAAAATATTGCAGTGATAATTACAAATGATGAGTTTGGTTAATTTGATCTCTCCACTGTTTAAATTAATACTTTCAAGTTTATTTTTTGTGCACAAGAAATAAAACAAAGAAGACGATGACAAATATAATGTAAAATAATATTAAATATAAATAATATGTAAATATCCTTTTCAATTTAATCAATATATTATATTTAATTTTGTTTTATATTAAAAGAATTTAAATTAGTTTCCTAATAGCTAGTTGATGCAATGACCTAATATTTTGTCTCATAAGTAATTGAATTGAATGGTAAACTATGCAATGATCTAATATTAATATTAGTGTAGTGAGTTCTAACATGTCCATTTGGGGTTTGAATCAGATTTAGTTTAAAAATTTTAATTTTTTTATTCAAGTTAGCTTTCAATTCGACTCACTTAAAATTTTAATTTTTTTATTCATGTTCATATGGTAAGTGGATAATTTAATTTAATTATTTATTATTTTTTGTTTCAATATTATTATTTAGTACTTTTTATTATATTATAAATGGTGATAAAAAAATGTTTCAAAAGAGAGAAAAATATTATAGATTTATCTATTTAAGACTCTAATATTATAAATGGATAACTGATACAAAAATTATCAATATTAAAAACTTATTTATTGGTACATATTTTTTTGGATTAGGCTTGGATTGTGTGATACTTTTTTTTCTTATTTTGAATTGTCTTTGGGTTTAACATCATTTTATTGTCAAAATTTAATTAAATTTGAATTAAAAAAATTGTAATTTTTTAAAAATTTTATAATGAACCAATGAACCAACTCGTTTAACCCATCAATCCGTGATGGGTCGGGTCGAGTTCGAATTTTTTCAGCTTGTTAATAAATGAGTCGGATTAAGTTAACTCACTAAATAATCAACCTGTGATGGACTGAACCGGGTCAAACTGGATTTCTCGACAATTCTACCTAATATATTGTAGAAACTCTAAGTTTTTGAGACAGATATGAAATATTTTACCAAATCATTTTGAAAGTTCGTTTGCGTATTTACTATTAAAATTAACTTATTCGATTTTCTTACTGTATTACTTTACTATTTTATGGTTGTTACCTAATTGTAATGATCTTATCTCAGCATACAACAAAACCACATTACCTTATCTAACTCATCTAAATGTATTAAGCTATCAAACCAACCCGCCAATCCTCCTTATGCGGACCGGATTCTAAGTTTTAACCCGTTTTTAAGACAGACCTAACCAGTTTTCAACTTATGAACTATAATCGCGACCCATAAAAAGGAAGGGTTCATCTGACACGATCCCAAGGTTAGAGTTTCGGAAAGTCTATGTCTCTCTGTACAGACCGACATCTATTTATTGGGAATGCACATGAATTGGAATCAAATGTTGTGGGTCCGAGTTTGGTATATAAACCGTGTTTAAAGGCACTTCTCAATCTCTGACCAAATTTGCCACACAATAAAGAAGGGGGTTACCATACCGATTACTTCTGCTGACTCCCAACACTTTTCTGGGTGAACAAGAAACTGGAAAAAAGAGCATTTCTAACCAATCGTATTCAAGCCATTAAAACAAACTAATAATACATTATTATTTGGTTTTGTCTACGTATTTGTTTTCCTAGTTGATTGAGAAAATGTTTGAGACAGGAATGAAAGTTCAAGAAAAAGAAAATAATGATGATTGGATAATTATTTGGTAAAAAAGAAAGTGAATTTTTTTTGTTAAAGTGTAAATCCTTAAAACCTTATTTTGTAAGATCCTTCACAAAGTTACTCAGAAAATGATGTTGACACAACAGTCAAACCTGGCTCTTCTCTCATTAAGATTTGAATCAGACGCTGAAGGTGTTTGGTTAAATGCCCAAGACAAGGGTGTCAGCGAGGTAGTCTTGAAAGGTGTGGAAGTTGATAGCGTTGGAAGTGTCAATAAAAGTGGCAATAAGGGTTTTTTGAAAAGGTAGCACCAATGCTAAAATTGCATTCCTTGTGGACAGATAATAGTGATTATGAGGGGAGAAGAAGGTCAATAACATATATGAAGAAGATAATAAGAATTAGTAACTTTGATTTGAAAAATAATTATTCTGGATACATTGTATCAATATTAATAATTTTAGTATTTTTTAATGTAAAGAGGTAATATTTCTTTACATTATATTCTATTACAAAGAAGAAAACTGAACTGCCAATAAAGGTTGGATAATATTTGAATGTCGTAAGTACATTACCCTATCTACTAAGGTTGGAGAATACAATTCAAAGTTGTTGGAAAAGTAACAAACCATAAATTAATGGTAAAAAACATATTAAAAATTAACTATCACATCGTTTAAAAATAAACAAAAATAAATGAATATTGCTATTTTTTAAATATTTTTCATTACATGCATGAATTCTTTTATAGTAATTTTATAAATGAAGATATACTTCTTCTTAATTTCTACCAAGAATAGTTTGGTAATACAATTAATTTTCTGGTTTCTTTTTTCGTATTATAAATTTTCTATTCATCTCTTCTCAATAAAGAACCTTAGTCTTAACTTCACTTTCTTTTCTCTTCTCTTTCTTTATTTTCTCTTTCACTCCTACCCTAGTCCAATCAAACAAAAACGGATGTATAAGAACGAAATAATTAATTGACGTGCATATAATAAACTCGTGTAATAATAGTAAAAGCCAGAAAGTACGGTATAAATGATACAAAAATAATTGTAAAATTTTGCATTTGCGCTATTTGTGTTGCCGATTTATTTTCTCGCAAGATGTTTAAAACTAAAGTAACAGTAAAAGCAAGGAGGGGAAAGAAACACAAAAGGAGCTTTTGGGGGTAGTTGTCAAAGCGGGCGCCGCGATATCTCGCGCTTTAATTATCAGTATCGTTTGGCAAAGTTGCAAATTCCCACAAACTGAAAAGTAAACCCATTGACGTCGATTGAAAGTGGCCCAAGGTTTCTGGTTTAGCTCTCCCTGGGTCCTTTCCTCTCTCTTCTTCCCACCACCGCACCCAGCCCTCCCTCTCTCTCTCTCCTCGAGTTTTTCAACTACAACTACCGTTGCCTGTTAGGTTTCTCTTGTTGCTGGTTTAGCTCTCAAGCGATCACGCGATCACGCAGGCGCTCGTCACTCTCTCCTTCACCTCCCGCACTGTACTCCGAATTTGATTGACTTGTGGACTCGATGGCTTCCAATTCCGATTTGGTGCGCGCCGTTGAGTCGTTCCTTGGCGTTTCTCTCGGAGATTCCGTTTCGGATTCGCTGCTTCTCATCGCTACCACCTCCGCCGCGGTCGTAATCGGTCTTCTCGTGTTTTTATGGAAGAAATCTTCGGATCGGAGCAAGGAGGTGAAGCCGGTGGTTTTGCCGAGGGGGTTATTGATGGAGGAGGAGGAGGAAGTTGACGTTGCCGCCGGCAAGACTAAGGTCACCATTTTCTTCGGTACTCAGACCGGTACTGCTGAAGGCTTTGCTAAGGTTATATTTCTCTTTTCATGCTTTGTTTTTTATTTCAATCTGCTGGATCAAGGCGAATTGAATCGAATGTTATGGATCTTTAAAATAGAATAAGAATATTCTTCGTGTAAAGCATGATTGTGATTTTCTCGTGCTGCGAATTTAAGTTTGGTGAATGGAGTAGATATCGTAGTTTTGACTTGTGCGATGACTTGGTTAATCACAGGTTATGATAATGATGATATTTGTGGTGGCGCGGATTGTTTGGCTTGATTTTGGTTAGATGTGATTGTGTTCTTTTTGTTACTGAAAACACCAAGGAGCGAGGAATGATGTGTTCTTGTTACATTTTAGTGTCAATTTGAAATTAGTTCGCCTTGATAGTTAAAAGGCGTGCCTACGGTGATGAGCTGACAGTGCTTCTTGCTGCATGTCGTGCCTTTCTATTTATTAATACCTGTGGAAAACCCTAAATCGTGCCGCAATTTTATGACGTTGGATGGCGTGAAGTTGTTAAAAGCTATGAATTTTGTGCATTGTAGTAATTAGTATGGGAATATTCTAACATGTCTTCATACCTCTTTCTTGGCTAGCTTTTCCTGTAACTGTAACAACATGTCTTCATAGGTGTCTTATTGTGAATATTCTAAATTAGCTTGGAAATGATTGTAGATTTTGCAAGTATACTTTTGTAGAGATGATGCCTACTTCCTCTTTTCTATAATGCTTGAAATGATTACCCCTGGGACAACTGCAGCTTTAAATCTGAAGAAAGTTATGTGCCAGTTTTGTATGATTACTGCGTTTTTTATATTTATTTTTAATTACAGGCGCTGGCAGAGGAGATCAAGGCAAGGTATGAAAAAGCGGCTGTCAAAGTTGTTGACCTGGTATGTGGGATTGAAATGAAGTTTTGGCAATGCCTACACTCTGGTTATAGATATATGGGTCAAACATCTTATTTTAAATGTTTGATTTCTTACTAGGAGTGTTCTAGAAAACTTTTGGTAAAATTTTACAGAAAGTTAAGAATTTCAATTTTAAAGTTTAAGTTTGGTTAATGTCTGATGTCTATTTAATTTGAACTAGGATGACTATGCAGCTGATGATGATCTATATGAGGAGAAGCTGAAGAAAGAGAGTCTTGTATTTTTCATGCTGGCAACGTAAGATTGATGTACATAAAAATGGTTGAAATGTATTTATGTATTTATTTATTGATTTATTGAAATGTGTGGTGAATATGATGCATTTTGACTTGACATGACAGTTATGGGGATGGAGAACCAACAGACAATGCTGCAAGATTCTACAAATGGTTTACTGAGGTTTGTATTTACATCACTTTTAAGTAAATCCTACATCTTAGACCTTGCTCTCTCCTTTGCATTTTCATTATTCATATGGCTTACTTAAAATGATTCTAAGTTTCATTGGACATTAATTTTAGGCGAAAGATGAGAGGGGAATCTGGCTCCAAAAACTCACCTATGGAGTTTTCGGCCTAGGTAACAGGCAATACGAACATTTTAATAAGGTATAATCAGATGGTTTTATTTTTATTTAACAAAAAATTCATCATTTGATTCTAATGTGTTCTTTTGATACAGATAGGTAAAGTTGTGGATGAAGAACTTGCTGAACAAGGTGTGTAATTCCATCTCCTGTATTTTCGAAAGTATTAAATTGGTTATTTGCCTTGTCATGATTGCATAGAATCATTGTCGTTGATCAAAGCTAAGTTGCCTTATACATCTTTCATTTCTGTCATTTGTGCTTTTGAATTTTGTTTCCTTAATTTTGTCCTCCTTAGCTGCAAAGTTAATCTACTAGTGCTACTTTCTTTTTCTCTTTGCGTAGTGGAATGGTGCCTTACATTGTTAGATTCAATGTATTTGATAAGCCTTTCAAAAAGTCTAATGGGTGTATAATGTTTGAATCAAACTTTCAGAAAGTACTATAAGTCATTTATTAGGCAATCTTGTTACAATTTCTTGATTCTAAATATATGTAACATAGACTCCAGCCTGCACTGCTGGAATTATATTACTCTATTGTAATTTGTTTAAAATCTAGGAAAACACTGTCATTAAGTTATTTATTTCTGCAGATTTGTATTATTCCTTTGAAGTGAGATGTATATTAATAAAACCCCGTTCTAATAAAGTTCTGAAGTTTGTAAATTAGACTTGAGAATGGTATTAAAGTAGTTTTTTCATAGATATCTTCTTACATAGTTGTGTTCGCTGCAGGTGCAAAGCGTCTAGTTGCAGTTGGATTAGGTGACGATGATCAATCCATTGAAGATGATTTTTCTGCCTGGTAACGATAGTCCTCTGATTCTTCTCAGCCCTGCTATCTAGCTATTAATTATATTGTTGCTACACATAAAATTGTGAAAAATATGTCTACTACCTTTTGGGCATTTCAAACACCATGAGTTGTCTTGGGTTTACAGGAAAGAAAGTTTATGGTCTGAGTTGGATCAGTTGCTCAGAGATGAGGATGATGCTAATACTGTCTCTACCCCCTATACAGCTGCTATTCTTGAATACCGAGTGGTGATTCATGATCCCACTGCAACATCAACCTATGATAATCACTCAACCGTGGCAAATGGGAATACTGTGTTTGATATTCATCATCCTTGCAGGTGCTAGGAATTGTATATATCGATTTTGTTTTTCTTACTACTTCAGTTTATTAAACAAACTTATTGTTTCCTTTCTTGAAGGGTGAATGTTGCTGTACAGAAGGAGCTTCACAAACCTGAGTCTGATCGTTCTTGCATACATTTGGAATTTGATATATCAGGGACGAGCATAACGTAAGTTAGATATACTTCCTGGTGAATAACCATATCATGTTTTCTTGGTAAATAAGAAAATGTAGAACAATTGCATCGGTCAATAATTATTAATTTGTTTTATATAGGCTTCAAATACGTTATGCTAGTAAATATTTTTATAGATCTTTAAACTTTTATCTAATTATTATTCAAAATAATCTAGTCCTGCTGGATTATATTATGTTATTGAGTTTTGGTATAAGGTTTTATATTTGTTTGTAATTCTTAGGAAATATTAAATGTTTTTTTGATGGGTAAATAGAGATATAAAATAACGAAAGACTGTGAAATTGAGGGTGAGATTTCCTGATGAAATTATTGTTAATGATTTTAATCTGTGCAAATATGTCTGATGTGAAATGCATGAAGTTTCTCAAATATTAGCTGAGTTATCATGAAATCTCTAGCATACTCCTCTCAAAACTCTCATTTGATTACATTTGTTGAAACCTACAAAATCACAAGGGAGGTTCATTAAATATGGAACGAGTTTCACATGATTTTGTTATTTCTAAGAAATTTCAGCCAATAGGGAAAAATGTGTTGGAAAGTGTGGTTGTCAACATTTCTCTTTATGGATGAGGTTTTCTCATGCCTAACTAGATGGCAAATTGAATATCCCGTTCCAATTACCTTATAGTAATCAATAAATCTGTTGATGGCGTTTACCTGATATTTCCCAGATATGATACTGGAGACCATGTGGGTGTTTATGCTGAGAACTGCAATGAAACTGTCGAAGAAACTGGGAAGTTGTTGGGTCAGAATTTGGATTTATTTTTTTCTCTTCACACAGACAAGGATGATGGCACTTCCCTAGGTGGTTCTCTCCTACCTCCCTTCCCTGGCCCTTGTTCACTGCGAACTGCATTGGCACGTTATGCTGATCTCTTGAACCCCCCACGAAAGGTTTTAATATTATCGTCACTTGTTATTTCTGTATCATATACTTGTATGGTTTACTGCTTATAAGAGTGTGATCCAATAGAAATTCGTACTTGTTTGGTTTAACTGCTTGTAAGAGTGTGATTCAATAGGGTTTTGTGCTTCTTTGGTTTTATGGCTTATAACACTGTGATTTGATAGGGATTTGTGCTTGTTTTATATAAATGAAAATAAAGAAATAATTTCACGTGCTTCTATTCCAGGCTGCTTTAGTTGCATTGGCTGCTCATGCCTCTGAACCTAGCGAAGCAGAAAGATTAAAGTTCCTTTCATCTCCTCAGGGGAAGGTAAAAATTCTGTACTCCTGTTTGTCTTTTTTATTTTTTTTACAAAGACAAAAATTTCTTTTTTTCCCCTTCCTTTTCTAATGATGATTTTCAATTTTTGGTTTCTAGGATGAGTATTCCAAATGGGTGGTTGGAAGCCAGAGGAGTCTCGTTGAGGCGATGGCTGAGTTTCCATCAGCAAAACCTCCTCTTGGTGTGTTTTTTGCTGCAATAGCCCCTCGTTTACAGCCTCGTTATTATTCTATTTCATCCTCTCCAAGGTAGTTATCATATCTCATTTAAAGTATCAAATGGACCCTTATAAGATAATTGGTGAACAAATAATACTGTATTACTTGATTGTCCAGGTTTGCTCCTCAAAGGGTACATGTAACTTGTGCTTTGGTATATGGTCCAACTCCCACTGGTAGAATTCACAAAGGTGTATGTTCAACTTGGATGAAGGTACCAGCATGCAATTTATACACTTCTTGTGCAATCACATGGTCCTCTTTTTTAACTTCTTGGACTCGCTGCTCTCAACTAATTGTGTTTGTGATTCTCATTTCTTGGCTGAGGGGTGCATTACCTAATTATTTCATTTTGTTTCTAATATAAATCTCTTATGAATTATCAGAATGCTATTCCCTCAGAAAAAAGTCAAGACTGTAGCTCGGCTCCTATTTTTATTAGGCCATCAAATTTCAAGCTTCCAGTTGATCATTCAATACCTATTATTATGGTTGGACCTGGTACCGGTCTTGCACCTTTCAGGGGATTTTTACAGGTATGTGAATATGTTATGTATGTGTGTATTTTTACAATTATTATAAAAGTAAGCTTGCTGGAAAACAACTATATAGAATGAAGAAGGGATGGTGATTGAACCGTTGAATATAAAAAGAAACATAGGTATCAAATAAGGAATTATGTAATAATCAACTACGAGTATGAACTAAAATTCAAGGCGCCTTATTCTTTATTTTGTTACAACTGGAAAGCTCTACTATTCTGTCTTTTTGATCACTTTTACTGTGTTGTGGAATTAACTAAAGTGATAAGCACTAAAAAATGAAATTATTTTAGTTTCTTCAAGATACGTGGCTAAATTGCTTTCAAGTAGCTGAAGGTGAAAATCTGCTTTTAGCAAGAGGCAAGAAAGTCGTGCTTGTCAAATGAAACAAAAGTGGAAGCAGATTGTTTTTTCGGAATCCAAATTGTTCATTTCTTTTCGTAGTGCCCTTTTAAGGTTTTTTTTTTTTTAAACAGAAATTTCACATCATTGGCAAACAGGTATCTAGTTTGTTGTAAAAATATAGTTTACCCTTGTTAAAATAAAAGAGAGACATAGGTTGAATCCCTAATGTGTATAGAACACGTAGGGATATGCATTTATAAATAAGAAAATACAAAGATGGGCCTAAGCCCGTTACATCTAACAACCCTAAATCAAAAATTTAAAAGATGTCCAATCCATTTAAAAATTGAAAGTTCAGGTGAAACTGAGTTTTTACAGACATATACTTCTAAATTCGTACTTTATATTTGATTTACCAGGAAAGATATGCTCTCAAAGAGGATGGTGTTCAACTTGGCCCTGCATTACTCTTCTTCGGATGTAGAAATCGTCAAATGGTAAATTAATTTCTTTGTGCTTTTTAAATGGGTTTTCAGATCAATTTTTGATTTTCCAATTATGTAGGATTTCATTTATGAGGATGAGCTAAAGAATTTTGTGGAACAAGGTTCTCTTTCAGAATTGATAGTTGCATTCTCTAGAGAGGGGGCTGAAAAAGAATATGTTCAACACAAGATGATGGACAAAGTAAGTACGAATAGTAGCTTAGTAGGTATCAACTGCAACTGGACAAATTATTACCTGCATTAATTTTTATATGTGCAGGCTGCGCACCTGTGGAGTTTGATTTCTCAAGGAGGTTATCTTTACGTCTGTGGTGATGCCAAGGGCATGGCCAGAGATGTTCATCGAACTCTTCATTCCATTGTCCAGGAGCAGGTGCTGATTGTCCTTCATCATCCCTCCCTTTTACATAATACTTAAGCATTGATTTTCAAAGAACTTAACCAAACTAGTATGAGAATTAAAGGAAGCTTTTCTATCTATTGCTTTTGTCTCTTCACCACGAACAGATGCCAATAATTATATTGCTAACCAGTGAGTATAATAATATATTTGTGATAGGAGAGGTGTGACTAATTTTGAGCCTTTTCGTTTTTGTATTCCAAACACAGAATTTGGTTGGGTTTTAGAAAAATTTGGTGCTAAATTAGCGTATTTGAATTTTTCATTGGAGCCAAAGCTATTTTTTACATTGACTTCGTTTTTTCTTTGTTCTGTTCTTTTCTTCTATTGGGTTTATTATAGTATTGATCGGGTGTTTAGTACTTCAAATGTGGGAATTTGAACATTCTTGTGTTTGTGAGGATGTGAACTTGTGTGCCTTGCTTGTGATTAAAAACCTTATAGTAAGTTCTCCTTACCACATCCAATGATAGAGATAAAATTATGGACTATTTTTTTTGTGCAATATTATTGAAGAAATTGGTTGACAAATAAATAGTGACGTTGCTAATTTTTTTTACAAAGGTTATTATTTGGAAAAAATATTGTTTAGCTTCTTTTAAAACGGGTTGACTCCACTACTTAATACGTCAATTTTGTTTTTCAGTGCAATTTGGAGGAATTCTCTCTTCCAACCTGGAAGGGTTTTAAAATATCAATTTGGAAAATCGTTATCAACTTCATTCTAACCTTTATGAATGTGTGGATATCATTAGTTTTTTCCTTCTTTCCTATTTTTAGACTCTACTTTACATTTCACAACTTGAGTGGGTGTGAGAGAGCCATAATCGTATGCTGATTCCTGCATGCTTGGTTACGCTCTGTCTATATTTATGTTGTGTTTAGTGTATATGAAGGGACTCAACAATGTAAATTTTCATCTCTAAATTATTTCGATTTAAATCTTTTGCAGAGCTTTTATTTTATTTTATTTATAAGACTCATGCTAGGCATCACTATCATCCTTGGTATCTCAGTTAGGCTGACATTCCAAACACATCTATCATTTGTCATCACATAAAAATATCATTAAAATAAAAAGAAAGATACAAAGGACTCATGGGGGATTTGCAGAGCTTTTATTTAACAATGCTATAGTTCTGATGATTTTTTGGTTTCACTAGCATATACACTACATTCCTATGGAATGAAACTTTCTTAAAAACTTTGTTTCTGTATTGAATTACAGGAAAACGTGGACTCAACAAAAGCCGAAGCTATAGTGAAAAAACTCCAGATGGACGGACGTTACCTTAGAGATGTATGGTGATTTTTATTGTTGTTCATCTGTTTTGACTGTGGTATCCTTGCTATTTGGTATGCTAAATTCAAGATTGGCTGAAGGATATTTTTGAGATTAGTAGCTGTCTTTACGGAAATTTAGGAACCGACAGTGGAGGCTTATCAGGTTTCCTTGAGAAGAAATGCTTTTCTGGACATTTGGCCTTTTCTTTTATTTTCAATTGTCTTTATATTATCTTATGATAGGTTGGATCCCTCTAAACTAGGATTAATTATAGGGGGCCTCTGATGGTTAGTCTCAGAAATCGGTCAACACATAGAGGTTACAGTGGATGATTATGTATCATTAAATGTAGAAATTGGTAACGAATAATTATTTTTTATTAATGAAACTTGTTTTTTTAATACAGAGGATATTATATTCTTGTGTTGAACACAATTTATTTAAATAGGCTGAATGTAATATATCAAAATCTTGATCTTACTGGTGCATAATATTCTAATAATGTTATAGGTTTGCTGGGTGTTGGGAAATTTCAAAAACTAAGACCGGATCTCTCAACATGTAGTTAAACTTTTAGGGTTTTTTAATACAAGGGATGATCCAATGGTTGGAGAATAATTTAAAGTCTCATAAGATTGAAAGATAATAAAAGTAGAAACTAACATTTTCTTTCTTTTTTCTAAATTTAAGCATTTGACGTGTAGTTATGTGAGATACATATAATTTCTGCATATAAATGAAAACAATTGGTCTTAAAAATTACGTTACAGTTTTAATTTTTCAATTAATAACTTTAAAACTTAATAGCATTTTTTCAAGGAGTTGCATTTCTTTAAACAAACTTTTACCTAGATCCGGAATTACTAGGTCATGCATTTACCTTTATGAATGGCGGTTATAAGTGTGTTCAAATTTAAGTAAGTGTACATGAAAAAGTTGTATTATCAATCAAATATCGATTACTTTTGTATAACTTTTAAATTATTGTAGGAATCATAAAAATTACTACTATTCAATCAATTAAATTATCAATTTTATTATAAAATAATTAAAATAAGTTTAAGAAACTTACTTCTTGTTTTAACTTTTCTTAATCTGATTATTAAAATTGAATTATTTATTATAACTGTTTATTTATGTATAGAATAATATCTAACAGTCTTATTTATGTATAGAATAATATATATATATATATATATATATATATATATATATATATATATATATATTAACGAAAATACATGAGTCATATGTGTTCATTTTCTCTTAATGATAACAAAACAACAATAAAATTATAATGGTGAAAGTAAAAATTCTTTTTTTATACTTTTATTGAAGATAGTTTCTGTTTATTTTTTAAGTGATATTTTATTATAAATAGTTATTTTAGTTAAAAAATGTTTAAATTTAAAAAATAGTAAAAATTGGTAAATGATCATAAAAGGTAAACTTAAAAGAAAAAAAATGTGTACATAAAAAAGAAAATCGTCTCTATATAATACTAACATAAAGGTAGAAGTTAACTCTGTACATAATTTTTAAATATTTATAGTGTTATATTTAATATATAATAATATAGAAGTTTGTAACTATGCATTAAATATATTTACTATTACTAAAAGTGATAATAAATATATAATGAAGCTCATTTAATACGGATTATTATATCATACTTAATTATATATCACATTTAAGTTTTAACCATATACCTAAAATCAGTTTCTTATAAAGTAATAGTTTTAAAAAATTATTTTAAAATAAGGTATTTTTATTCTTTTTACTGAGTTACTTCTCATTTATTCTTAACGGTTAAATATGTTTTTCGTCCCTTAAGTATGGCATGATTTTGGGTTTAGTCCCTACTCGAAACTTTGATGGTTTTTAGTTCTCATAGTTTTAAAACTCTTAATAGTAGTCCTTAAAATTGGACGACGTTAACTTTTAGTAGATGTGGTAAACGATAATGCCACGTCTTATGCCAGCTTGCTTTTTCACTCTTTGTCACGTTACTTGTGCCCGTCTTCTCCGGCAAAGCAGAGCCTCCATCGAACCAGCTGCTCAGTCCAAGGCGCCACCATTGGTGAAGGTCTAACGTTCAAAACCGTTCCACGGAAATCGATAACTGTCGTTGGATTAAGATCTGAGGAAGCATATTTCCTAATCTGATCCCCCATGATTCTTCCCACCGCCACAGCCGGTAGAAGGTGGTTGTCTGCTACTAACTCCTCCCCACTCGCTTCTGTGTTCGCCAGAATCATCCCCATCCCACTTGCGTCACGCACCACCTTGCCCTTCTCCACGCACGCGTTAATCCCTCTATCGCAAACCACCACCTTCCCCCGAACTAAACTCGGGTCGAGTGAACCGGGCATGCAGACGCTTCCAGAGTGGTTCAACCTTTTATTATAAACCAACCCCACCGGTTCGGTCCCCATTCGGGTATCGCTGTAAAGCGAAACATCGGAGTACCATTTTTTATTGTCGAGCACGGCGAAGGCGGGGAAAACATGGTCCAACGTCCCAGCCCCAACGGTCATTATCCAGGGTGCAACGTTTGCAAGTGAGGCCTTCTCGGGGCCGCTGTTCCTGGCGGAGCAGGAGACGAAGATCCCCCTTGCCATCGCTGCGAACGCGCCTACAACAATGGTGTCGCGAAAGTACGGCGCGGAGCCGCCGCCAAGGGAGAGTGAGAGCACGTCGACGCCGTCCTGAATGGCGTGGTCCATCCCGGCGAGAATGTCTGACGCAAAGCAGCCGTCGGTCCAGCAGGAATCTCATGCATGAGTATAATAGTAAAGCAAGGGATCAGAATCAGTGGTTAAAGATTGAAGATTTGCGGTGTACCAGTCGGTGTGAGTAGGGTAGATTGGAGGTTTGTTGTTCTGTTTCATGTGAACTATGTATGTCTTCTTGGGCGATGTTAGACACCAGCAACATTGTGCCACAAGCAAGAGGGACAAAACGAAGGTGAAAAGGGAAGCCATTTCATGAAGAGAGTGAAGGTTTCTAATTTAGTGAATGAATTGTGCAGGGAAGATAACAGAGAAAAGAAAGTATACATTAAAGATTAAAGTTTGTGGCTCGCGAAGGCTGGGCTCTCTCAGGCGACGATAGGCGGAGGAATGAGAGAGCTTCTCGCGCGCGGAGAAATGGCAAGGAGAGAGAAATCGACACCGCAGCCAACAATGATCCCGGGTGGCGATTGGTGTCACTGGCGACGCCTTGGACTGAGCGACTGGTCCGATGGAGGCTCTGCTCTGCCGGAGAAGACGAACGACACAAGCAACGTGGTAGAGAGTGAAGAGGCAAACTGGCATAAGACGTGGCCTCGCCGTTTGCCACATCAACTAAAAGTTAACGCCGTCCAATTTTAAGGACCAATATTAAGAGTTTTAAAATTATGAGGACTAAAAACCATCAAAGTTTCGAGTAGGGACTAAACTCATAATCATGTGATACTTAAGGGACGAAAAACATATTTAACCCTTCTTAAAATAAAAATGATTAACATTATCTCACAATTTTAATTGTTGCCATGTAAGGTCCTTACATTTACAATAAAATAGAACAGTTACCAGTAAAATAAAGTTAGTTTACATTTATTCTGAAATAACTATAAATTTAAAAACTTTATGGAAAAGCCTATATTGATACTATTACAAGTACACACCGAACGTTCATACAAGCATCGTATTAGACGAAATGGTCTTAAACTATTACAGAAATAGGTACAAGACCGAACGGTCTTACTCTAATAAAAACCATCCTCTTCTGCCAACGCCTGTTCCATAATACCTTCTGCACACTCTGCTCACACCCACAGGATGATCATTGCAAGGACAAAACAACCGAACGGATAAGACAAGAAAATAAGGGTAAGCTAGTGTAATTTAAATAATCATAATATTATAGAGAATCATATTAAATCAAGCATTTAAACAATCATAATCCAACATTTCAGGCAAAAAAAACCGAACATATCATGCATGCAAAGATCGACACTTGACTTGACCATCCGGATTGTATGAATATGTAGCTTGAGGTTGTTCTTGCACCCGGGTAATGTAGTAACTGAAAACCCTTCAGCTGTCACCCGAGGTTAGTCCGTCATACCTCACCCAAATCCCCTCTGGACTAGGACCTCCTGCCATTCTCACCACATGACTTACCCATCTCTACTTGAAAACTGGTAATCATTAGAATTTCAGGATGAACGCCATGAATTTCACTATCCATATTCATACTTTACCACCACCTTGATAACCAATCACTGAGACATTCCTCCTTGAAATTCTCTTTCACATTACATGAAACATATACCTTATTTGAATAACAATATAATTTCTCATACCCAATAGATCCATACAACTATATGTTGGATCAATCGGTACCGTTATAGAATTTCGCAGCGGAATAATTTATAAAGCGGAAAGCGTGTTCGGTCAAACTCTTAATAAGATGGTCCGTTTTAGAAATTTAATTTTCTTAGAGACAAATTTTCAAACAGTTGATGAGCATAAAACAGTAATCAGTACAGAGAATAGAAAAAATCACACAAGCAATTTTTATCCTGGTTCGATTCAAAAGAATCTACGTCCAGTTGTTAATCACTATAAAAAGTGATTAACGTTTTCACTAAAAATAGTTTCACAAGTTTACAATAGAGTAAATGAAACAGAAAAAAGATAAAACCTTCCTTCGAACGAACAAACCGGAAGAACAACAACTTTGCCAACTTGAAGAGAACCGCTCCGACCTTTGACCCACAAAGCGCGAGCTTCTCCTTTTCACAAGACCAGGCAATGCAATGAACTAGCTTTTGGAACTTCCTCAGATCACACTGTATTCTCAAAAGCTTTGTGTTCAACTTTCTTTAATCTTCACAGAAAAAACACTATATAGCCAGCTGCTCTGAATATCTAAGGTTAAGTTTCAACTGCCACGAATAATCGATTATTGTAAGTGATAATCGATTATTCAAGTCCGTTACAGGGTTTTCAAAATGTGATAATCGATTATATGATGTGATAATCGATTATTCCTGTATGACTCTGTGATAATCGATTATTGTCATTCCATAATCGATTATTGCAGTTAAAAATGCAAGTTTACAAGGTTTACAAGAATTTCCTACTACATTTAATTTCTACAAATTGCTTTTAACTAATTCTAATATCTTCTTCAACTAAAACTTCTTGTAGCATCATCAAAACAAATTTCTTCAAGATTTACCAATACTCCTTATTGGTAACACTATCTCAAGCAATCAGAATCAAATAGTGAAATTAGCATTTAAAGACTAAATAATCATTCACAAAAGAAGGCCGAACGGTTACAACACAATCCTTGAATATGACCGAATGAAAACTTACTAACTGCGACAAAATTAAACACTTAGAGCTTAGACCAAATACTTATAATTTAAACTGAACACTTAGTGTAAGATCGAGCGGTCTTTTACTATCCATAGAACAGGACCGAACGGTCCATAGTAGGTAAGACTGAGGAAATGACTGAACATTATTAAGAATCGACCACTAGGAAAAGACCAAACGCGAATACGAGTACGAGCGTCAAGACAATTACCCACCTAAAACTGAACACTCTAGACTTAGACAGGATACTCTGGTAGGACCGAACACTAAAGCATGACCAAACACTATTAACAGGTAAGGCCCATCAGAGGCCGAACACAGTTAAGACCAAACACCACTATCATACCGAGTACTAGTGCAAGATCGTTCGGTCATTAACTGAAAACTCCACAGAAGCAGAACTCAGTTAAGACCGAACACAAAAGGAAGACCACCCACACCTAATACCGAACGGTCATGAACTGGTAAGACTCTAAAGAGACTGAAACCAGTTAATGGCAGAGTACCTAAATATGACCGAATGGCCAATCAGCGCATGACCGCGCGGTCAACAGCGCATGTTCCACATTCTGCATAATTCTGCATAAATATCTGCAGAATTATGAAAAACTCCTAACTTTACCAAAACTGAATATTTTTCCCAACTTCTAATTCCCCATACTTGAATCATATACCAATTTACATTATTCCAAGGATGTCTAAACCTTTATAAACACTTTCTAAAGAGTCTGTTACCAAATTCATGATCCAAAACTGCATAATCATCAATCTAAGGACTCAAATTCAATTATACTGGTTTTTGGCACAGTTTGGTTGACTTAGGGATTCTAACAAGTCCTAAATAACTCATCTAAGGTTTCCCCAGTGACTAATTGAACTCCTAACCCCAATTCCCCATTTTTGCTACTCCACTTCGTTAAACACACTTACTAACAACACCAACAACTCAAAACAGAATAGTTCAACAAGGTCACAGGTTATATTATCTTATTATACCACTATACAATTCACACATTCACTCAATTACATACCCAAGCAAACTTCCAAACAACATTATACAACAGTACAGTTCCACAACACGTCAACCAATTAAATTAACTAGCTTCCCTTACCTTTAGCCGAAACCGAACAACTCAACAACTTCAAAAATTTTGCTCTCAACACCATAACCTTATAAGAATACCTATAGATTACCGATTAGTGATACGAGACCACCCAAAGAACCAAAATGAAGTTAGAAAGAGGAAAGGAAGGCTGCTGAACGCATGCAAATAGAGATGTTCTAGCATGTGCCAGAATTTGAAGAAACCAACATAAATCAAGGAGATCGAAACTTACCAGCTCTAACCACAAAATTGATCGGTGGAAAGGGAAGCTCTAAACACCAGGATTGCTTAGGTACAACCATATTGTTGAAAAGATAAACTTAGATGAATAAATTCTAGAGAAAAGAAGAAGAAAGAAGATATTAGGAGTTTTGGAGAGAGATAGCTCTATCCGAAAATGAGACAAAACTTTTGAATCTTCAATTTATATAGTAGTATTATTTTAATATTAAATTACTCGATCCCATTATTTGCATACACCTATCTATTCGCCGGATTCTTACACGTCTAATATACAAAATATTAATTAACTTAAAGAAAAGATTATAAGATTCAGTTTTAATATTATACATTTTTAAAATTTGAATATAAAAATAATACTAAAACAGTAACTAGCAAGGATAAAATTTGAAATAGAGATTTGTATGCCACATTTTTTTTATCAACTTTATATATTGTTATAGATTATTATTATTATTATCTCTATAAAATTAATCATAAATAATTTAATAATTTTATTCTAAATGACTTTTATATATTTTTAGGTCATTTTTTAGTTAAAAAACTAATAAAATTTTAAAATTGGTTAACATGAAAAAATAATTAAACTTAAAAAATTCATTTAAGTTTAAAATTAGTAACATAATTATTTACTTTAAAAATATATGGGTTAAATATGTTTTTAGTCCCTAAACTATTGGCCGTTTCTGGTTTTCGTCCCTCTTTCAAAGTAAGGTACAGTTTGGTCCTTATTCTTTTCGAAACGTTCGTTTTAATAAAACGAACGTTTTCGAAAAGAATGAGGACCAAACTGTACCTTACTTTGAAAGAGGGACGAAAACCAGAAACAACCAATAGTTTAGGGACTAAAAACATATTTAACCCAAAATATATATATATATATATATATATATATATATATATATATATATATATATATATATATATATATATATATATATAGAAAGATAAAATTGAAAAACAAACGTAGACAAAAAAAAAGAAAATTTCTCTCTCTCTCTATATATATTATATTAAAATAGTGTTTAATTATTTCAATTTCTTTATGTTTTAATAACCATCCATATTAATTATTGAAAAAAAAATCTTAATTTATTACTCTCATATTTAAAGTCTTCCTGACTTGACTGGCTGACTAACTTAATATATATATATATATATATATATATATATATTAAAATTACTAATTTATCATTATATAAATACAAATTATTGGATTAAGTTAATGACAAATATTGAAAGGTAAACACTTTAAAATATTAATTATCAATTGACTTTACTATTTTTTATGATTTTAATATGTGGGGATTTCATTTATAATGAAAACAGAATATGTCCAATATGAGTTAGAATAAACATGTTAAAACATGCCAAATAAAGAAAGAAGGTTTTCATTTTTGGATAATATTAAGTAATGCCAATTTAGTATTGTAAAAACTTGAAACTGTAGATTTGATAATAGAGTGTGTATATAAAATTAAAAAATATTTAATAGTCATGTTAACATTTTAAAATCACATATTTTTCTAATCATAACTATTTATACATATTTATATAATATTTCCATATTCCGTGTTAAGATTTCAATGATAATTTACATTTATTAAAGAACACAAATTTCTTTTAATTTTTAAAATTAATTTTGGCTTTAGTATTTTAAAACTATTTTTTTTTAAATTTAGATAAATGTATTCGATCAATTAAAAATATGATTAGATTTGTTTGCTTGAAACTTATTTTCAAACCAACGAGAGTCATAAAACTCACACGAGAAATATAGTGCAACGTTTTTATGAATAAATTTTCTCTCGAACATAAAATGTGTGTTTTTTTTTATTAATTTCCATATACCATTAAATAGATTATTCAGTAAGTATTAAAAAAGTTAAAAAATTGAAAATAGTAACAATTTTGAAAGGATTGTTTTCATTTTCATTTTATCTAAAATGTAAATAACCAAAATTATTATTTTGAAATATTAAAGATAAAAATGAGTCTTAACAAATACTTATCAACAACTTAAGAACCTTATTATAGAGTAACAAATAACATTTTTAATGTAATCATATATTTTTATTAATTCCCATCTAAGTCTGTTTTCCATAACATACATTGTATTATATACCTATTATTATTATTATTAATGAATAAGATTAATTTTGTTTTTGTATACCATCTCAATAAAGTACTCAGACAAGCTGGGAAATAATTAGTTTTCGTCAAAGAATATTGCTAATAAGTAATAATTGAAGCATTTTTTATAGTAAATTTTTGCTAATATCCTTCCATAAATAAAGTAACACCAATGATTTTGTATTCTTGTTCTGTCTTCTTTTCCACCTCTTAATTTCTTACTATCTGTCTCCATGATTCCAGTCAAGAAGGGAATAATCTCTATAAGTATTCAATCAGTCGACACAGTTTCTCAATCTCCATTTTTTCTCAACACACTTCTTCTTCTTCCGTCAATCTCTCTGCAATTCCCTTCTGTTTCATCTATTTGTTGTTAGGGATTTTTTTTCTTTCTCTCTTTTTGTTTTTTTTTCCTGCTCCGACTAAGACACGGCAATGTCGGAGAAGAAGACCAGAGTGTCTTTTACGGAAAAAGATGCTGTCGCGCTGATGCAGAGGTATCTATTTATTTATTTAAGGTTGTTTATAATTTTGTTTGTAATTTTGTGTTGCGACTTCAAAGAGTTCAAACGATTTGGGCTTTTTGTGCAGGTACGACCCAAGTACAGTGTTTATCTTACTTCAAGAAGTTGCGCATTACGCTAAGCCAAAGATTGATTGGAGCGAGTTGGTGAAGAAAAGCGCAACTGGGATTTCTAATGTTAGGGAATATCAAATGCTGTGGCGGCATTTGGCCTACCGGCATTCTTTGCCGGAAAATTTTGAAGTTGGGGCTGAACCTCTGGTCAGTACAATACTCTTGAAATTTCTTTGATATGCTAATTTGTTGTTAAGGTGAAATATCTTTTGCAAATTAGTTTTAGGGTACGTTTGAAATAACTTGTTTACAACTTATTGGAACTTATCTTACAACATAGACCAGCTTCGGTTGATAGGGATGGCGAGTGGTGAGTTGGGGAGAGACCACGAGGCTTAACCAAAGTGCTTGAGTTGGACTCAACCTGGTTGGGATGTCCACCTATTTGGTGTCTGTCAAACCCTAAGGGAGATTAGTGTGCGTGTGTGTGTGTGTGTTTGACGAGGAGATACTTCTTGGCAATGAAAAGAAAAGCCTTGCCACATAGACTTTTTGTAGAATGGATGGTTTGGTAGAGCTTATAAAATGTCCATGATAACTCTTGAAAATAGCTATAGTTTCTATGAAAACAGTTAACTGTTCTCCCTCTTTTAAGTATAGAAACAACTTATACGTAAGTGCGTACATGATAAATATTTAGGAACTTTCTAAAAGAACCAAGATAACAATGTAAATTGAATTAATCTTCTCCCCGTAGCATATTTCTTATGCATGAGTTAATTTTAACCTGTGAAAAACTCATCTCATTTTGTCTTCTATGTTTATCCAAATATAGTTCTATTCAATAAGCCCTTAATGAAGCTAAGCTATTTTCCCAAACAAGTATCCAGATGTATATCCCAAATTGTACTGAGATGTATATTCATCTCAGTACATTTTTATGCATTTATTCATGGATACTTTGCTGGTCATTTATTTGGATATTTCAAAAGGGTTTTTGGTCATGTGTCAGCATCGAAATTCCTTATGACTGTTTTATGGTTATTTTAGCAGTCTGATGATTCTAGTTGGTGCTAAATAAGGAAGAATGAAGTTTGGTTACTTCATAATATACAAGTGCAAGATCATTGTGTTTATGATTTTGAAGTCCTGAATGCAACCAAGTTTTATAGGGTCTCTTACTTTTGGCCTTATAGACGTGTGTCCAAATTCATATAGCCAATATTCGAGTACATGAAAAATTAAGGTAGAAGGTACTGGCTTAATTTTAATTCATAAATATTACCATTAGTTCCTTTATGGATCAAATTGACAAACATTTAATCAGATGACTGATAATGACTAAATAGTCACTCAACTAATGATTATATTAGTGGAGTATCCTTTATTATTCAAATTTCTATCCCAGATTAGTTTTTCACAACATGCTGTATTACCATTTTTCACTGGATTTTTCTTAGGTTTTTGGATTAGTGTTAGATATGTTCATACTTATTTGGAGTCTCATTTCCAGGATGATGACAGTGACTTAGAGTGTGAGCTAGAAGAATTACCTCCTGTTAGTGTGGAATCTGCATCAGAGGCGGCTGCATGTGTGAAGGTACATGTCCTTGCCCTAGTTATTACACATTTTATCTCAATATCTTATGCTTTGGATAGTTGTATAATTATTGTTTGTTAAATAGATTTATCAACAACATATTAACACATGGATCTTGTGCCTTATGCCACTGGGTAAGGATATGGCTAGAATCACAAGTGTAAATTTTACTAATTTCATTCTGATTGTAGGGGAGATTTCTACTTAGAATATAACAAAAAGAATTTTATGAGATTAGTAAATACATGATTGCAAGTTAGCTTGGCTTTACTTGACGACTGACTATAAGAATAATAATATTGTGGTTGTGAATGGTTGGCAGTAAAGTCCCACTAATACCAGCAAATAAGTGTGGTAAAGTGAGAATGAATATACAAAAAAAAAAACACGTGATTAGGAATGGAATGTACATGAGAGGAAGTTGACGTAGCACCTATAAAGAAGATGATAGAAACTCCCCAAAGGTGGTTAGGTCATGTGAGAAGACCAGTGGAGTCTGCATTGAGAAAACTAGAACTAGTTAAAGCTTTTTTGACTAAAATTTGATTGGGGAAGACCTAAAAATCTATTGGAGGGAAACAATAAAAAGCCTTTAAATTTTATTGAAAATTTGATATTTGGTAGAATTCAATGATGTTGATTGATCTAAGTCGACAATACCATGTAGTGAAGAATAATTGAGTTCTCTTTACAGTTCCATTATTTAAACTTTAAATTGTGTTTTTTCTTGATATTCAATTTTGAACGGTCTGTTTTTGGGAATTGTTTATTCATCAGGTAATGATTGCTTCTCGCACACTCAGTGACTCTGCCCCTAGTAGCTCAACAATCGAGGCTCCATTGACTATAAATGTTCCAGTTTGCCATTCATCTGCAACACTTATTGAAAGTTCACAACCCTCTAATTTGATGCAAGGGACAAACATTGTTTTTCCAGTCACTGTTCAGAGACAAACATTGCCAACACACCCTGTACCACCAACAGATGGTATTGAATCTAAGGGATTAGTTGGTGGTAATTTGGCGTCCAAAAGAAAACGGAAAACATGGTCAGAGGAAGAGGACATACAACTACGAGCTGCTGTTCAGAGATGGGGCGAAGGGAATTGGGCAACCATGGCAAAAGGAGACAATTTTCCTATTAAGAGAAGTCCTACACAGTTAGCACAGGTGGTTTTCAAATCATAAAACTTTATAAACCTGTTCTCTTAGTAATTATGTGAATATTTCATTGGAAGTTCGTATAAGACAGACCAAGATTCATTGTATGAATGATATCATTACATTTGAAAATTGGTCTTATTTTTTCGTAAAATCCAAAATTAACATCTTAAAGTTATTGTTGGATTCTTGGGATTTTAGGGGGGTTAATCTCGTGCTTGTGCTTGTTCTGTGACGGGTTCATTAAAAGTTCATCCTCTATTGTGGACTATTTCAAAACACTCAATTTATTAAACCGTAAATATTTATTAAAAATAATTTTTTTACATTAGCTAGTTGAGATCCCACATCGACAAAAAAATATAACCAATATTGTCCTTATAAGGCTTGGGTAACTCTCATATTGCAAGCTAGTTTTATGGAGCTAAGTTTTAATCCCAATTTTAATATTGTATTAAAACCCATCTTAGATGTGTTGTTGAACTGCCCCCATTTATCTGTGCTGCAGTTTTGGGTTTGAGGGATTTGTTGAGATTCCACATCGAGTGGAGATATATCATATACGATCAATGCTGTCCCTTTTAGGCTTAGGCAGTCCTCACATTATTAGTTAGTTTTTGGGATTGAGTTATGTCCTAAGCTTAAGTTCTGATTTCTTATCAATGTCTGTCTTAAATCCATTAATGGGTCACCCATATCTGTACACACAAAAGATGTCAATTCCCAGGCATAAGGGATGTTATTGGAGCACTTGCATATTTCCACACTCTAGATGTTTAATCAGGTATGTGAGAGAATGTTTGATTGTAGTATAATACTTATGGAACTGAGTCTATTTTTATTTGCTGTCCTCTATTCAGGTAACATGTCTTTTATGACCTTGTTTTCCTAGGTTCAAATCCCATTAATGAATTTTTTCATGTCCAACTCTATCAAGAACTTCTCATTTGTGATATTTTTAGTCGTGATGGATGAATCT
This sequence comes from Vigna umbellata, assembly GCF_029865625.1. Lineage (NCBI taxonomy): Eukaryota > Viridiplantae > Streptophyta > Magnoliopsida > Fabales > Fabaceae > Vigna > Vigna umbellata. The sequence continues at coordinate 43,488,420 of NC_142166.1, forward strand.
ATGCATCCTTTTGTTTACTGATTATTTTTGTGAATATTAGTGTCATTGATAACTCATCCAGTCCCTTTCACCTTTACTGTTTATTTGCTTTATATTCTATATATCAGGATGGGTTATCCTAAAACTTGCTGAAATGGACCATTTTACTTTGTATCTTTTTTAATACTCATGTGATTTAAACACCGTACCATTTTACCCTTTTTGTTATTTACTTTTTGTTTTATTTAATTCTCATGGGTTAATCTACAATTGTTTGCAGAGGTGGAGCATTTTACGAAAGAAAGATGGCACTGTCAATTCTGGAACCATATCAACCAGCTCACAATATACTACTGCTGAACAACTGGCAACCCGACACTCTTTATCTTTAGCCCTTGATATGCCATTCAAAAAGTTAACTGCTCCTGGAGTGTCAGATCCTGGTAATTGTACTGGACCTTTTTCTGTTTATTTTTATTTATCTTCATATTAATTAAGTTCGGATTTTCTATGCTTGTCCATTGATTTTGCTCCATTTTACCTCCTATTTTCTCCATCCATTTGTTTGGATGTGAGAAGTAGGGAGGAAAGAAATAAGAGAGAAGAGAAAAAGTGTGTTTGGTATTTTAAGTTGTTTGGGTTAGAGAATAAGAAGAAACAAATTAACTGCTCTTTCTCCCTTTATTTGGTTAGATCGAAAGGAAAGAATAAAGAAAATATGCTCATATCAAATAACATTTTTACCTTTACGCTAAACATAAAATCAAAATTTTGACATTTTGGTCTTTATATCAAATTCTCCCCTCTTCTCACCTTTTTCTCTGTAAATTGGAGCTCGATTTCTTTGCTATCTGCACAACGTTTTTCTTTTTTTTCTTCGTCTCTTTCTTTGTCTCTTCACTGTTCCAAATGTGATAACATTTTCTTGGGAAGTGTCTTCTGTTCCTAACCCAGTTCTTCCTCTCCTAAATCATTGGTTCCAAACAAATTGTAAATCCTGAACTGAATCTCAAAGTTCTACAACTCTCAAATCAATTTTAGGTGATTCTCAAATTTATTTAGGATGACTCTCATTGATGATTGTGGACATTTTTAGTGCCTAATCAAAGAAACACTAGTTAATTATGCACTTTCCGTGGGACTGATTATAGTTCCCGGTTTCATGTTGTCTACTGTGATTATGAATATTATTTGCAAGTGTGGTTTGAAATGTTTATGATCTTTCAGATGAATGGTAAGATGCAAATGTGATTTGAAATGTTTGTTTTATAACCTAAAAGACCACGAATTTAATTAATGTATTGCCTGTGTCACTTCTCCCCCTAAAAGTATGTCTATTTTTAGATTATCTAGCACTATTTAATACAACGAAGCAATTTTGTAATATAAAAGTACAAATTCAGAGTGACATTGAATTAGTGCATTGCTATCAATCACCATTTTGTTGGTGGACTTCTTACATTTCATGGCAGGAGTGGGATAGCCAAATAGCTTGAGTATGACTTTGTTGGCGTACAAATTCACCAATTCAATGGATATGTGTCTTGCCTTCTATAATTTTATTATACTTTCAATGGTCATCGCAGGCTTCCCGTGTTTATAGATATAATATCTCTATGCCATCAATGCTATCTTCCTTCTAGCATAGTGAGAGATTTAGAGTTAGGAAGTTGTTGATATATGCTAGTTTGTTGGGCTGAGATAGAGAGGAATTAAGGCAAATTGTCTATAAATAAGAGGGAAGGTTGAAGAGGGGATTGTCTTGTCATATAGGGTTTAGGACGCATAGACACTCAAAGTTCTGCTAGTCAGGCATTATATGCAGGAGAACTCCCTTGTTCTTTTCTTTCTAACTAGTACCGGTACTGGTTTTTGAAGATGATTCCAACATTTGATGGAAAAGAGGCTTATTGGTGGTTTGAGCAATGATTTTGAAGCAAATAGTGCATATGAAGAAGAGAAACTATCAAAGCAAGTGAAAACTCTTCCATAGGTCATGCTCTCAGCCTGGTGGCTAACTTGGAGATGGCACTATGTGAGGGCAGCCTGGTGGACATTTGTGAAACTGCTGATCAAAATATACTAACTGAAGTATGATTTTGGTCATAAGAATTGGGAGCAAAGATAACGAATCTTGGGTGGAAGAAAGCATAACAGGATAAATGTTTGGAGAGAACTTGTTAGGGTATAAGGGAGAGGTAATGAGAAGGAGAAGAAAGGTAGGAGGGAAGTGACGCCGTACGGTATTGATCGTAAAGGCCGAACGGTGGCAGACATGTAGAGGTAAGGCCGGACGGTGGACAAGGAGAATGGTCAGACCGAACGGTGGATAAGGGGGAGCAACCAGGCCGAACGGTGGGAGGCAGGGAGCGACCAGGCCGAACGGTAGAAGGAAGAGAGCAAGCTGACCGAACAGTAGAAAGGACGGAGCAGGAGGGCCGAACGGTTGGGGGCAGAGGAGAAGCATCCTAACTGACACAACAGTTAGGATGAGCGGGAAATTAATTAGAGTATAAGGTCGTATCTCAGGATATTATTCCGTATAAGTTAAATATAGTATATAAGGATAAAAATATTCATATCAAATAATTATAATAAATAGGATTATTCGCATCAGATAATTATAATAAATAGGAGTAATTTCTATTATTCATTACCTTTTTGGGAAGGAATTAATTAGTATTAATAAAGGGGAAGCCTAGGGTAGAAGGTATGCTTTTGAGAATTGAGTTTTGTAAAGGAGGTTATGTTCCAGGATAATTGACGAGGTTATGCTCCCAATTATTGGTTGACTGAAGGACGTTATGCTTCCAGTTATTATTTACTTGTGTTTACCTAGTTATTACCCGCAATAAAAGAGATTCTTTCATCCATTATCATTCGTTTATTGTTCCATTACGTGTGTGAGAGTGTGAAAGGTTGTATTTGGCTAATTTACGTACTCAGGTACGTAACAGAACTAGCAAGAAAAAATAATATAAGAATGTTACAAGAATTAGGAGAAAGTAGAAATCCAGCAAAGACAACTCATTGCCATTCTGGACCAAAAATCTGAAAATAGAAGCAGAAATGAAGTTCTTGGGATAAAGAATCATGGTGGCAGAAATGAGTCTGATGGGTTGTTGTGGGGTTGCTAAGAGGATTGGGAGAAGACCTATGGTTGACACAGAGGAAAGCAAGGAGCATCATGTTGGGGAAAACATCCCTTTAATGAACCACAAACAGAAACAAATCTAGACATCAAGTAGAATCAGGCGGTGCAGGAAAAACATTCAGGAAACAAAAGAAACTGAGAACAACCACCGTTTTGCTAATGGCAAGAACAAAATTTTCTATCAATCCTGTGAGAAGTGTTGTGAATCTGCAGAAAAGAGATGACTGAGAATAAGAGAAACATTTATAGAGAATATGGGGGAAGAAACTGATGGCCAAATAGCCAGATGGAGAAGCAACATGAAAGGAAAACAGAGGAAAATATGCAGGTTGCCACTGTGATGACCACCTTTTGGGTTGCAGATGGAAAAACAGGTAATAAAATGGAAGTGAGGATTGAGAAGGAAACCAATCCAATGGGTGGAACGATGGGGAGTAGAAAATGTTTGCGGTCCTAGAAGTCAGCGAACCACAACCGCTGGAACTTCTAGACCTGGTTTCTCCAAAGGAGATGGATGTTTTATTTAGTAGTTGATACAATCCTCTATAGGATTCAATCCAAAAAACTCAAGGATAATCATGGAAATGACCCATTATAGTTTCAATCATCAAGAAAAGAAACAAGAAACAATAGTTGAAATGGAAAAACATGGAAAGATTAGTGTTTGACTTAACTAAAAAACAATGTTGATGTTGAAGAAGGAAATCTTGACTAACAATGACAGAAAAATAACGTAACATTGAAATTTTAGTGTCTTTTAAAATTTACTTCTTTAACAACATATTTTGTCTTTAAGCTTTTCAAATTTCCCTATTCAAGCACTATATTTTATTTAGAATGTTCAAGGAATATATTGAGAATATTCTAGAACACTTTCAGTGAAAAATTGTAACCCCAATGTATTTTTAAATGAAATTTTCACAAAATAAGTTTTGTATGGTCTAAACTATTCTCTTCAATCTCTAATTTGTTTTGATAATTCTTTCCATTCTCACATTAGTAGTTCTCCTTGTTTTATTAAGTTTATTACTTGCACATCACTTGTAAGACTGATCAATCTTCTAATAATTTTATTTTTAGTTTATTGTTCTAATAATGTTATTTTTCAATCTTATGCAAGGTATTTGAATAACCTATTTTTATATGGTTGCAGTTAAGACATCCACATCAGTTAAAAATCAAGTGCAGATTAGAAATACTGTGGAGAAGGTTGCCACTAGTTTTGTACCACCTCAACAGCCATCTCGGCAAGCTTCTTTGTTGGGATCTGATTCTCATTCTCATGTAAAACCCAAACTAGTAGACGAAAAACTAATCTCGAAGGGTAATATAATTTCAAATCCTGTGTTAAAATCTACCACAGCTGCTCCTGGGACACGAATTGATTCACCTTCAAATACTATATCACATGTTAAAATTGCTCCAGTAAAACACAACGTAGACACCAAGCCTGCAGTAAGCTCTTTGGCAAAACCATCCGTTTCTACCAATATGCCTTCTGATCCAAAGGTTCATTTACATTATAAATTGCAAATCTCTTGCATTATGCAATAATTTGACAAATTGAATATTCACTCACTTTATTTATATTGTTTCAACAGAACAAACCGACTACTTCTTTGACTGATAAAGTTCCATTGGAGCAAGATGCTAATTCCACTAAAGACGATACCAGCTCCAGACCGAAAGATCAAACACCAGAAAACGAAGCTCCTAAAGTTACTATTGACAGCCAGGTCAATAGCAACTTAGAGAAGGGAAGATTAGATATAGGTCAAGCGAAGATTGTGCCTGTTAGTAGTGGAGAGGAAAGTTTGAAAGATAAAGCAAGTCCAGTCACAAATGAAAAACAACCAAGTGTTACTAAAGCAAATGCAGCGGTGTCCGAAAACCAAGGAACTGTTAAGAATGCTACTGAGAATAGCAACCTTGACAAAGGAAACCTAACTTCTAATCAAGACAAGAAAACTTCAATCAATGAAAGTTCAAACAATCAAAACATAAATGACAAACATGTAAATTTGCCAGTACAAGATGAAGGCAGCCAAAGTGACAAGGTGGTAAAACTGATGGAGAATGTTGAGTGATTAATTTGTGAAAATGAGTAGTTTTTTTAGATTGAATTCTAAAGTTTTGATGAAATTTAAGTTATTTTAGGAATTTGTACCACATTAGTGTACTGTAATATTTTTTAAGAAAAAATTGCCTAGTGGTAAATATATGTTGACGACCTGCAAATTTTCATGATTTTCTAAATGCTTCCTACAAGATATAGTTTTGTAATCACTTTAGATTTAATTTTTAAATTTCAAATAAGAGATTGATGGTACATCTCAATAAAGTTTATTATTTTTCAGAATTTTTGTAATGCTTTGCAAAATAAGACTGGAGCTATTAGATTGGGAATAAGAAGTTTTTTCGTTCAACTATTGTAAAAGTTGGGTGTATATATATATATATATATATATATATATAAACATCTGCAAGTAATTTGTTTTTTTAAGAGGGTTGTTTTCAAACTTTTCTAACTTAATTTTTAAAATATTTATGTGGCAACAGACTTTTGTTATGTAACTAACTTCGGATTCAAATAAATGTTTATTTTTCTTAAAGAAAACTAAGATATGTACTTCTTAATGAAGTGAGGTATATAAACAAAACTTTAGAAAGATTGAATTATTTTTTTTAGAGAATTCACCAAGAGATGTAGTCACTTTAAAAAAGTTAATGTGGGTTTATACACACATGATTCTGGATATCCTTTCATGCTTGTAAACTATTGTGAGTATATAGATGGTTTGCTTTTCAAGTTTTTCCAGATTTGCTTGAATAGTTTAGGATTATCCTCATGAACACTCATGCAACATGCATTTTCTGTATAATGGAGATAAGAACTACCACAAAAAATGCTTAAGCTAAAACAAAAGGATCTAGAATATAGGGACATAAAATATTTATGCATAATCTAAAACAGAAGAAGAACCTTGAATTCCATTTTATCTCAAATAAGAATGAGTATAATATAATATAATACAATTGCAAATCTAGAAAAATCACAATTTATCCTCAAGATACCATTCGTTTCAAGAACCAAAACAAATAATTACATTTGATCAGCAAAAAACAGAAGCCTTGGGCGAAAAATCACTTGTTAGTGGAAGAATCAGTTTGAGGCCATACACTGATCTTCTCCTTCTCATACTTAACAAAGATAGCTCCAACGGCAGCCACAAAATAAATCTGAATCAGAATAATCGCCGGCGAGTGGTAGTTGATAACGCCCTTCCCCGTCGCCAGCTCCACCAGCAACAGCGCTGTCAAGCCGAGAATTGCAATGCGACCGTTCAACCGCTCGCTGTACTGGCTGAACCCTAGCTCCACCTTCACGCCCTCAGAAACCGGCTCCTTCAGCGCCACGGGCGGCAGGAACACGCCCGACCCGGATCCGGAGCTTCCTTTCTTCGACTTTCGATTCTTTCGGAGCTCCGCTTTCTTTCCTGTGCCGCTGCGGTACCGGAGGCGAAGCTGGCTGATGCGGCTGTCAAAGTCGTCGTCGGAGGCATCAGGTTCAGGATCGGAGGGCTCCGAACCGGAGGGAGGGGTTTCAGGTTCGGTGGCTCGGAGAACGAAGAGGCGCCGGGGATTGGGTTTGGAAGAGGTAAGTGAAAATGGCAGTGAGAGTTTTACATAAGGTGATGCTAACATCGCCATTTTTTCTTCTTTCCCTTCTTTCTGCTGTGTTTCTTTCAGATAACATTGTTTTTTCTTTTTTTTTTTATATTTTATGTGGTGCACTCTTACTTCATTTCTCAACCATAAAATCAACAGAGAAATGTGTATTTTAATTATTTTTACACTGAACTCTGAAATATTATTTCTTTTCCAAGACTTTTGGGATTTTTTTTTTCTCTGAAGTTATTTGGGGTCATTTCAATTTTCTTTTTTTAAATAACTCATTTTTTGATGAAAAATATGCTATTCTACCAATTTAATTTAGAAGATAAATACCATAAAAAAGCTTAAGATACATCATAATCAAGTGATTGTAATTTTTATATTAAATAAAATTCAATTTTATGGACAGTGATATTTTTATAATTCACAGTCAGAAACTTCTTTCCTTGTAATAAGAATTAAACTCAAAAGTCCCATATTAATAGTGGGTTTGTCTTTCCTTGTCTCTAAATCTGATTTAGTGATAATTTAAAATCAACTCTATATTTTTTTTCCTTGTAATAAAACATTTTGTGAGAAAAAATAGGACTTCCTTTTTAAGGTTCTCTCATTCATTAGATTTTTTAGTCGAATTCTCTTTTTATTTGAAAATATAGTGAATGTTATTGTCACTTTATTTGGATGTAGAGAGTGTTATTTTTATTGTTATTTATTCTTGGATTATTTTCTATTCAATGAGATTTTATTGTAGTGTAGTTATAGTTGTGGTTATTTTTCTCATCTTTTAATTCAGTTGAATTAATGTATTGTTATTTTGATGGTTGAAATTTGAAGTTTGATTAACTCAAAGAGTATATAAAGAATGTTTATTTAACAAGGATTCCAATAGTTAGAAAGTAAGAATTGTTAATCTGGAAGAAGACTATTTTTTCATTTATCAACATGTATTAAATACAACATAGATAACAAACTAAGGTAAAAATACTGCACCACATATTCACAATTCAAAACATAAAACAGAACCAAACAACTTTAACAAACTTCTAGCTAAGACTAATTCAAACATAAATAACAATGGCAACCAGCTACAGGAATTTAAATTTATAAAACACCTACTGAGGCACAACTTTGGCTTATGATATATTTGCATCACCTTTTTTACTTTTTATATTTATGCAGTATCATGCATGGGAGGGTTCCTAGTTTTTTGTTTCTTTCTCCTTAGTTGCAACTGATGCTTTGTGTAATATGGTTGTACCTATATTTGATTAATGATTTTTATCTTTGACCAAAAAAGATACCAAAGATATGTATCTAAAAACCTTTACAAAAAAACTAATCCAAAAAGGAAAACTTCAAAATCATGATGACAGACTAACTATACAGAAAGTGGAGTTGCCGAAACACTTGAATAGAAGATTACGAAAGTTGGTCTAGTCAAGGTCATCATCATCAATTGCTAGATCACTGTATTGTCTTTGCCCTGCTGGACTCTCACATTCAATGACTTGTTGCCTTTGTTTCTTTAACTTGACACCAAACAGAAAAGACTTCAAGGGTATTCTAGCTCGACTTGTGGATTGTTTTGTAATTTGGTCTTGATTGTTAACCCCTATTTCTTTACTCAGTTCTTGTAGCATCTTATCAACTTGGCCTTTCAATCCCTTCACAAAAACGACACCTGCTTGCAGTTGACTACAAACCTTCTTGTTCTCTTGCTTCATGTTGAGAACCTCACCTTGAAACTTTGCAGCCTGATACCCACTAAGTTCTGCCATATTGGATGCACAATTTGGATTTGCTGCTCTTGCTATTTCATCTTGTAAGGTGCACAATGATGGGTGCCTACGTTGTAACTCTTCATGCAAAACCTCATTGTGATCCAACCATAGTAATAACTCAGTTCTTATCTCTCTCAGGTGTTTAATTATTGCTTTTATTTCAGAGTGCATGATATTTAAGTTCTCGTGGGACATATTGTCGTCCCTTATGCTTCTAAGCTCACATTTTAAGTCCTCTATGGAATCATGGAACTTCTGTGTCTGGTGCACTGAAGTGCTGAACCTCAACCAGAACTCAAGGTTCTCCTCTAGCAATATATTAATGGCTGAACGAAATTTCTTCTCCAAGATTGAAAGTGAACGGCTCCTGTTATGCTGGTTAGATGTCACCTTCACTAGTATGCCAATCTTTGTTTTTTTATCAACACATTGTTGGTGGTGATCTACATCAGAAGTACTACCTGCACCTGCACCTGTGTTTGAAGTTGGATTTTCTGTGTCCTGTGTCTCTGTTTCATGAGGTGCAATTCCAAGAAGTGCTTCTTGTGGTGTGTGGTTATAATCTGGGAGAGTGATGCGAGGACTTTCTTCTGGACTTGTTTCAGAGCAGGTCAGCTTCTGCTGTAAAATGTTGATCTCTTTTTCCTTAGTTTCAACAGTATCCTTCAACTCCCTTATCTGTTAGTATAGATATAAATTCTCAGGATTGCAGGAAATGCGTACCATATAAATACAACTTCTAAAAGTAAAATGTCGACACTAACCATTGCACCTATTATTTTAACTTGTCATTAAACAATTTCAGAGTAGTTTATGCCCAAAATTCTGACACGAAAATTAAGAAAATTCTGATATGCTAACAATTATTCTTTGGGTTAACTATATGAACTTAGTCCCTAAACTTTTATGCGAAATTGAAATTGGTGCTTGTTCAAAACCTGGATACATTTTGGTTCTCAAATTTAAAAATGAATGTATATAGTCGTTTCAATCTAATTATGTTAAATTTTTATGACGTGTCAAATGCTATTTATTTCATGCTAGTATTTTAGTTGTTTAGACTGTTTGACATGTTTCTGCTTCAATGTCTACTGAAAATGCATTTGATACGTAAAAACAAGAATCAATGTAATTGGATTAAAAGGACTACATCCATTTATTTTCAAAATTTGGAGACTGAAACGTATCAAAGTTTCGAACATAGACGAATTCTAATTCAGGTCAAAGTTCAATGACGAAAAATGTATTTAACCCCTATTATTTGGAGGACACTTAGGAGGACACTTGCTGCACAAATTCAAAAATGAAAAAAAAAATATTAAATGAAAGGTAGAGCTTTTAGAATCTTAATGTATTAAATGTTGCACTTCTCATCATACACATATATTTTTATTTTTTAATGAAGTTTCTTTAAGCTACATGTAAGAGAGACCCGTAAAATTGTACAAAGCTTAACCAGATTTTTGTTTCTGATATATAACAACTTATTCTGTATGAGGATTAAGTAAATCTATACATCAAATTTGTTAAAGAAAGGTATTGCTTCTTCAATTTGGCTTTACATTGTTAACATTGAAGTTCACTATAAACTCAGATATTTATCTAAGCATTCATTAATTTTTCTTAGCTCTTACACACACACACACACATATATATATTGAATGATATTTACCTGAAGTGCGAACTCCAAAATGTTGTCCTGATTTTTCTTCTCCGCATCATTGAGTTTGCCCTTTACATCCTCGTAGTTCCTTAAAACTGAATTGAATTCCGATAATATCTTTTCTCTGTCATCTAATCCACTTGCAAATATCTGACTCCACTTAGTTTGATCCTTCTCACCAGTTACCTGATCGAGTGATTCAGTGTCAAGATTACTCTTTGACCCAGAAAAATCATCCTTATTCAGCGGAATTAACTCTGGAATGTCTTCAATCATTAAATCAATAGTTTTATTCCAATTGTACTCGTTATCTTCATTTCTAACATCACCAAGATTCACACTGTAGTCTTCCTTTTTCTCCTTTGTAGTCTTAAGATCCTTCTTGGTTTCTGTGTTATCATCACTTAGTTTTTTAGGCTCCTCTTTTAGTTCTACATCTGATGCACTTCTGTTTTTGTAAAGTACCAAGTTCTCTCCCTCCTCATCTGGCTTCACATTATTTATTTTTGCTGAAAGATATTCAAGCTCAAAATTAGCCCTAGTAAAGAGTCTTTGGAGGCTGTTGCGTCGCCTTTTGACTCTTTGATTGAGAGTTTTAGCTCTCCTCAACTTTTCTTCAACTTCTTCCAGCTTCTTTTTGGTTTCTTCTGAATCTTCTATTAGCATTTCTTCATCCTCTTCCAAGACGAGTGTAATTTTCTTAAGTTCTTCTGCTTCTGATCTCAGTCTCTTAACTAAGCCAGTCTGAGAAGAGACTGCAGTTTCCAGCGTAACAACCTTATTTACAAGGTCATCAATCTTGTCAGCCATTTCTGCCAAAGTGAGGGAACTACCTGAATCTTTCTCAAGCTTTTCACTGATTTCACACTCATGCATTTCTTTTTCCAAGCTAAACACATCTTCTTCCTCTGTGCTTTCTCGGTCTAGTTCACTTTTATCTTCAGAAAAAAGTCCATCTCTGAGGATTTTAAGCTTGCCTTGAGCTTCCTTAATCATTTGATACGATTCTTTAGTCCCTTCAGATGATTGTGCCATTGCCTCTTGCAACATAAGCAGGGTTTCTTTGCATGAATTTAGAGCAGTTGCTTCCATCAAAGCTCGTGCATCATTATCTTCTATGATATTATTAATGCCAAACTCATCTTCAAAATTGCAAACTCTTCTCTGCATATTTGTAATCCTGTCTTCAATTTCCCAATACTTTTCATAGGAATGCTCATACAAGCTCCTTACAAATTCTTTCTCAGTCTGCAGTGCCAAAATTTCTTTCTGAAGCTTGTCAACTTCTTCTAGTGCTTCAGCCGTACTCAGACCTGAAGTAGGACTAATGGGAGGAGATTTTGCAGAGCTAGGAATCCTCCTAACTGGACATCGTTTTCTAAAATCGTTCGGTATATCTGGAGGTTTAGGAATGTCCTTTTTTGGTGTTTGATTGATGGGGTTTTGAGATGATGATGATGACTTTGATCCACGGAAATTTTCTTCACCATCATTCTCATCTATTCCATAATGGACTTGTTCTGGGAAAACAGTGGCAATAGTACGGTTGGCACTTTGAAGTTCCTTTGATATACGATCATATCTCTGTGCCAATGCTCTATATGCTCGAAAGACTTCTTCAACATAACCTATCAGCTGTGGCCTCTTCCTATAGTACATTTCTGCCCTTTGGGAAAATGACTCTCCTTCATTATGAATGATGTTGAGCGTTTCGGCCACCACATGCTCCATATCTGTTGAGTTTTTGTATGCATATTGGCAAAGTTATTTTTTCAACTCAAAGTAATGCTATAAGAAATGTGGGTTGGAGTTGTGAGAGTTATGTGATTATCATCTGTGTTTTTCTGCTTCTTGTTCTTCATGTCATCAATGTATTTATGAATCAGGCCATTGTAGTGTCATCCTTTGTTTCACATTATAAACATTTTTCTTCATTTTTCTAATCAGAAAATGGTGAATACAGAAATGGGGCAAGTTTTTATATGTGGAAAGAAATGCATCATGTTTAAGCAAGTAGGCAACCTTGCCATCTTAGGACAAACAGAAATCTGCATCATTTCTAAATGATTAAGGTTTGTGAAATCCAGAGAAATGAAAATGTGAATATATCAATAGGGACCTACTGATATGTTTTGATTGAATTGATGTGAGATAAAAGCATGAAACTATATAATACTAACAGAGATATATACCTTGGAGACTTTGTTCCAGCCATTTTGATTGTTTTGTCCTGATGTGGCTCGCCCACCACCATGAATATGCACTGGTTGCGGCTCTATGCAACATTTTTATTTTGTGTAACGATCAAACACATTTAATCCATTGAGATTAGACCTTGATGATGAAGATAAACGAAACCAATAAGGTGGTTCAAATATTAACAAGTTAAGGAACACAGAATGTCTAATTAGAATAACTGCAAATTTTATTAATGATGTTGGCTGTTAAAGAATTTTAGATAAGAGAGAAACAATACATGAAAACGAGGATACTTCTCCACAATCATTGGTGTCTAATGTATTGGATCCTTTGAAGAGCAAAATGTTTGGAGAGCTTTGTTACAGGGCTTTTAAGTGGGTATGGTACTTTAGTCTTTTTAGGGAGAGAGTATATATTTTTTAAAATTAAAAAGCATAATTTCAAAAGGAGTTATAAATTATGATTTATTTTCTGTGACATTTAATCAAAATCACCCTTTAGTTTTCTCAATAAATATTTATCAAAAAAAAAAATAAATCTAAGAACTAGCATTTAACATAGTTTTTCTCTTGATTACATTTTTTCCTTCACTAATAATTAGATTGACGATATGGTGAATAATAATAAACAAGGAGTTTATAAAATAAATATTAATACGTATAAAAAAAGGGTTAAATATGTTTTTAGTCCCTAAACTATTGACCGTTTCTGGTTTTCGTCCCTCTTCCAAACTAAGGTACGATTTGGTCCTCAATCTTTAAAAAACGTTCGTTTTAGTCGAAAAAACGAACGTTTTGAGGACTAAAACGAGGACTAAAAATTTGAGGACTAAAACGAACGTTTTTCTAAAGAATGAGGACCAAATCGTACCTTAGTTTGGAAGAGGGACGAAAACCAGAAACGGCCAATAGTTTAGGGACTAAAAACATATTTAACCCATAAAAAAACTAACATAAATAGTTGAAGTATTTGTTTCAAACGTTTTTAAAATATAAAAAAAAGTCGTTAAAAGTCACATTATTCTTCTGAAAAATGGAGAATACATAAAAAAAATAACATGCTTAGTTAACATACGAGTAAAGTAAAAAGAAGATAATTAAATTGATAGAAGATAATTAAATTGATAGAAGATAATGTCTAAAAAATTGGATAAAAAACATATTTATGTCGTGAGATTAAACCAAGGATGAAGAGATATGAAAAAGAAGAAGAATCTACTTTATAATATTATTCGAAATTAGGAATCTAAAAATATAAAAGTATAAGACATAATAAAATATAATAATAAAATAAAACAAGATTAAATAATTAAAGTTTTTGTTATGTATATTTGAAGAAATGAAAAATAACACAATAATTCTATATTATTTCTAATATGATTTCGTGTGATCATAAAATATTGAATTATGGGTAGTTTAAATAATATTTAAAAATATATAATAAATTAACATGTCATAAATATTTTCTGTATGACCATATTTATTTAACGGTACAATTAAATAATATAATTAAAACTCAAATAAAATAATGGCATTCACAGTCACTCATCACAGTAACCCAACCAAAGTGGGTGCTTTTGTATCATCAATTTCTTTGGAGTTTAAAGTTTGATTATAATAATTTAGAATAATAGTCAAAATTAATTACAAGTGTGATGGTTGTGTGTGGGTGGGCCAACCAAGCGTCATGGAGCATTGGTTTGAATTGCTTTTTTGTTAGGACGAATAAAACAGCATGAAAAAGAGGTAAAGAAATATTCTCGAAGAAGCTCACGCAGGCAGAATCTTTTACACTTGCAAAACCCTGAAATCTGACGTTCTGCCATGGTTTTCACAGCCACGCTGTGTTCAAGCTTCACTTCAGCACCTTCTTCCTCCTCTCGCTACTCATTCTCCGCAACTCCTTCCTACTGTGCATTTCCCCCACGCAGGATCGCGACGCCAAGAATGGGACCGTCTCCGGCTCAAGCCCAGGCCCAGGCCCAGTCCAAGGAGGCCAAGCTCTGGGGCGGGAGGTTCAAGGAAGGTGTAACCGACGCCGTGGAGAGGTTCACGGAGTCGATCTCCTTCGATAAGCAGCTCTACAAGCAAGACATAAAGGGAAGCAGAGCGCATGCGTCGATGCTCGCTCACCAGGTCAGTCACGAAATCTTTCACTCTTCGAATCCAACGCTCAGCGAAACACTCACTGTTCTTTGTTTAGGGTTTGATAAGCGCGAGCGACAGAGACTCTATTCTCGAAGGTTTGGAGGAAATAGAGAAGCTCATTGAGAATGGAGAGTTCAACTGGAGAGCTGACAGAGAGGACGTGCACATGAACATCGAGGCTGCGCTCACCGACATGATCGGTGAGCCTGCGAAGAAGCTCCACACCGCTCGGAGTAGGAACGATCAGGTTTTGACTGACTTTCGCCTGTGGTGCCGCGACGCTATCGACGGGATCCTCGTGAGCATGAAGCAGCTTCAGGTGTCGCTGCTGACCCTGGCTTTGAGGAACGAGGGTCTCATTGTTCCTGGTTACACTCACTTGCAGCGCGCGCAGCCCGTTTTGCTGCAGCATCTTCTCTTGGCTTATGTTGAGGAGGTTTGATCGTAGTTTAGGCCTTGTTTGTTTACTGCTTTTGGAAGAGTGATTATTTTATTTTCTAATATTTGTTAGTTCACTGAGCATATATTTGAACATTTTAAGGTGTTTGTATCCTGAGCACTTGAGTGAAAGAGGATAAGACGAAATAGAGGAAAAGGAGGATGGGAAAAATCTTCTGATTGTTTCTGTTTTTTTTTTATTGTCTTACTTGTTTCCGAAATGATTTTCAAGACTTGATAGGTTTTAATGAGAAATTGATGTTTAGTATTGTGGAGTTTCTTTAGAAAACAGTGTTGTTAATCAACTTTAAAATCTCATGTTAATAATAGAAGAGTAGAGGAGTTCGACAACTGAATGGTGTTGTTATTTATGTCAGCACTGTGTATATGATGTGTTTATCGTTGTTATTATTTTGAAAATGTATGTTCTATCTGATTTATTCATCACTTAATTAAGGAGGTGATCTGGATTTTGGGTGTAGTTTTAGAACTATTATTTATTATGCAGATCGAGCGTGATGCTGGGCGCTTGGTAGATTGTAGAGCTAGGATGAATTTCTGCCCCTTAGGGGCTTGTGCATTGGCTGGTACAGGGCTTCCCATAGATCGATTCATGACTTCAGAAGCTTTAGGATTTACGGCTCCCTTGAGGAATAGGTATTTCACTTCATTTTATTTTATGTGAAGTCAATCTATGTAATTATGACTAGCATGTAATTGGTGTCAAGTTTTTATATGCATCCCTTTGCAGGATATGCTAACTGATTTTATATTATGTTAAATAGTATAGATGCAGTTTCGGACCGAGATTTTGTACTGGAGTTTCTTTCTGCAAATGCCATCACAGCTGTGCATCTTTCTCGGCTTGGTGAGGAGTGGGTACTGTGGGCTTCCGAGGAATTTGGATTTATCACACCAAGCGACTCTGTTTCAACTGGAAGTAGTATTATGCCTCAGAAAAAGAATCCAGATCCCATGGAACTTGTTCGTGGGAAGTCTGCCAGAGTCATAGGGGACCTGGTTACCCTTCTCACATTGTGCAAAGGTCTTCCTCATGCTTACAACCGTGATTTGCAGGTAGCTAAAAAGTAAAAAAAAAAAAAAAAAAAAAAAAAAAAAAAAAAAAAAAAAAAAAAAAAAGTGTGACTTTTGTTGAATTGCATGTTTTCTTTCATGGTTTGTTCTTTAGTTCATTTGTTTTATTTCTGCATTTTTTTGTTGTCTGGGATTCACTAAAAAAGGTTCCTTTGTGGAAGTAGGAAGACAAAGAACCAGTATTTGACAGCGTGAAAACTATTTTGGGGATGCTTGAGGTATCAGCTGAATTTGCTCTCAATATTTCCTTCAATCGGGAAAGAATACAAAAGGCATTACCTGCTGGTCATCTTGATGCAACCACACTTGCCGATTATCTTGTTAATAAGGTCAGTCTCATTTACTGTTTTGCCTTCTCTGAGTTAACTATCTGTCTGCTATACAAATTTGTGTTACTGAAAAGCAAGATAATTCATCTGGTGTAATCTTTATTCCCCCTCCGCAGGGTCCTTTGCTTCAACAGAAAATAGAATCAAGCACACTCCCCCATCCCCAAAATACAATCAAACGAAGGAAATAAATGTTTACAAATTTTACATCTTATCTTGTTTTCAAATACTAATTCAATAAACTACTTTGTGAAACGCTTTTCATGTCATTGTTACATGCTCCACTATTACCAGTCTATCCAGTTTTCAGGATTAGATGTCTAAACAACGAGGGGTACTGTGTGTATGGGTACTTCTCCCCTAAAAAGGGGACTCATGCATAGGGGTCATAGTGCATCTGTTCTAACCATGGTTGCTTGCTTTTATGTTCCAACTGTATCATTTTTAAATTACAACTTATCCTTTTGTCCTCTATTAGTCGTGCAAGCCTCATTCTTATCATTTTTCTTTCGCATTTCAGGGTGTGCCATTTAGAACGTCTCATGATATCGCTGGAAAATCTGTTGCTTTATGTACACTTAAGAACTGCCAACTGCTGGACTTAAGTCTTGATGAGCTCAGAAGTATAAATCCAGTTTTTGAAGAGGACGTGTATGATTTTCTTGGAGTAGAAAATGCGATCCAGAAATTTGTCTCTTACGGCTCAACCGGGTCAGCATGTGTTGCCAGCCAAATTGACTATTGGATGAAAAAACTTGAAATGAAGTGAAAGACTATCCTGATTGCCATGATATTCTCATCATGCCATGGAAAGCCAGTCCCAAAAACTTGGAATAATTGCTCCTGCCAAAGGTCCTACGCGTAATTCTGGAATCCACCAAGATGATACCTTTGAGTATTTGAAGTGTGTAGAGAGCATTAGGTTTTATATGCAAATTAGTCAGGTTTTCTGAATATTTCAGAATCAAAATGTCACACCTAAAATAGTATCTTATATTTTATGGCTTTTAATGAAATGAAGTCATCTTCAGCCACCAGACGTCGCATGAATACCATTAAATGAACACGGTAATAATATAAGCACTAATAAACCAAATCAAAATGTAAAATGCCTATAAAAAAATGTGATACAAGTTAATCAAGAAATCAGGGAGCACCTGGTTAGTAAACCAAATTAGGTGCCTCCGACACTCCTGTCAAGGAATTTGGTCATTACACTCGCGGTTTCATACAATAATAGAAAAGCAAACAATGAATGTAAGGAAAACCTTAAAAATACGAGCTATATGACTCCACTCCTTTTAATTTCCATGAGATCTCTAACGAAACCACGTTATTATGGAGTTAATAAGGAAATTAACAACCTAACCGCACTCGTCAATTCAGCATTGGCATGTTTGCAGCTGCTAAAAGTTTTCTTTCCCAACGATAAATTTTGCTTGTCGGGTGGGATTTCTTAAACGACGAAATCCAGGTGCATCAGTAATGGATACGGCCATTTCATTTGACTGGCCAGAATTATTCTCTGTAGTTGGACCATTTTCCTGCGTTTCAATTTTGTATGTTTCAGTACTGCTACTATGTTCTGGAGGGGAAGACACCGGGTCCTTGGTGACTAGCTGAATTACTGGTTTTCGCCCTTTCTTTTTCTTTCCTTGCTTTTGATCATCCAATCTCACCTGTAATCACATTGTCCAATGGCATAGTAAACTAATTAGAAAACTGTTGCATATATAAATGTAAAATACGAAAATCTGAGGCAGGTCAACAAATTAGATATTAAATGCAAAGAGCTTCAGATGTAGAATACCATGGAGTTCTGAATGTCACGTAATGGCTTCTTTATGGGCACCGGGTTGTCCTGGCAACTAGCTGGTTTCTGAACAAGTGCACTTTGGAGTAGTTTAGCACATTCAGAAGCAATCACACTTCCATCTTCGTCCACAGAACATTCTGTGTTATTTGATTTTTGTGGTTCGTTTCCTGCTAATTGGTTTGATTCCCTATTTGTGCACTTAAAACGTGTGCAGCCACACGATGCTCCACAGCTCCCACCGCTAGATCGGCATTTACATTTGCTAGTCTTGCACAAAGACTTCTTACTGCATGAGCAACAGAGCCCTCCTGCTGTTCTGTCCGTCTTAACACTATTTTCACTTGCACTGCTCATTTCAGGTGTACCCATTTTTATCTTGTCATTAGTCTCTTCAGAGAGATGAGACGGAACCAGGTCCCCCTGATCAGATGTTCAGAGTAAGAAATTTTACAATGTATTTAATATTTTTTTTCAAATGTCCATACTAAAATGTTTGTTTTAACTTCGCATCATCTTATTTGATGTCAATGACTCACCTGCTTCTTATCCTTGACATCAATCTTTTCCTTCCGCGATTGTAATTCTCTAAGTAGACAATCAAGGCTGTTCATTTGCTCTTTCAGATCTTGGATGTCATGAACTTTATCCAGGCTGTCACACTCTTCCTCCTGTAACTCAAGCCTTGAAGTAACAAAAAATTCAAACAAAATATTAAATTAGGGGGACTATATGGTAACACAAGCTGGTAGAATTCAAGTCTTCAAGGTTGCAAAAGAAAATTGGGTAACGGTTTTCACCCGAATTTTTCCTGCCTAAGCATCTCAATTTCTTCCTTCAGCTGTACAATTTCTCCAGCCATCCTGACAACGTCAAATTTTTAGAATTGGGGCTCTTTAAGTGCATTTCACAAAAATTACACTGACAGGAATACTGTTGCAAGCAAACTATGGTGAGACATAACCAAATTATACAATTTTGTTAACATCAATCCGAAATCTTTTGAATGATCTTAAACAAAAGAAGCTATTCAGTTCCATACTCTTCATGCAGATATTAATAAAACACCCAGTAAATACTAGCTTACTCAGAAAAATGAGACATGAAAAAGATTTTTCACAAATCATATGTAATCAGAAAACTGATGAATTATTATATGACTGACTCAAAAAAGGAAGTAGCAGCATAGAATTAGGAACGTTTAGTACGGATTTTCCTCCTCCATCCTGAATTAAACAAGGATTCGATGCTAAAAATGAACTACATGGATGCTAGCATTAGAGTCATATCATATCATATCATACTAAAGGCATGTAAAATCTGAAACACTTGTGCTAGCTTCCATATAGTTAAAAGTTCTTTCACTACTCAACTTCTGCAAGCTACTGTTGCTCACACTTGTTGTCTTGTAAAATTCCTACCATATACAATATGAATTATAGAAAAAGAAACATACATAAATACACGCCATTACACTACTAGCTTTCAAACAGTGTTTAGTAATCGATTTTGCCAGATTGGAAGTAAATTTCATCCTTCCTAAATTTAAATAAATACTAGTGAGAAAAGTCAATGAAATATGAAATGAACAACAGAGTTAAACAGTTGAAAGACATGTGAAAACGGGCCATAAGAAAAAAACAAACAATAGAGAAATGACAAAGGACTTACTTTTCCACTTTGGATTCATATTGTGAACATAACTTGTGTAACTTGTTTGTGACATCAAGTTCTTCTTCGGCATCCTGCACCAGCCACATTTTGATGATATTTTAGTATGTTGAGCTAACTAATAAATTAGATCACTGCTACAAAACAGTTATCAAACCCATTCAATATACATTTTCAAAGGAAGAAACCACTGATTAAGTTCAATCAATAAAAAATAACATTCTGCAGCAGACCATAAATCTATACTACAAATTTGAAGAGAAAAAAAAGGATGGACAATATCATATTGGATAAAATCTACAAAACGGGTCACGAACCTCAATAATGGAGCAAATAAAGACATTATAATACAGGATCTATTAAGCAAGATTGAGCCTTAGGAAATGCGTGGGAGGTAAAATGTGTTACAATTCGGCAAAACATATGAACCATACAGCACCCAGTGAAATACAGAGACAAGGACCCACAAACAAGTTTCAGGAAAACTAATAAAGTGCCTGCCGTAAGGATATATGAGAAAGATTCAGCCAAAGTTGTAAGGAAATAAGCAGGAGTTTGTAACATGTCATCAGTCAGAAAAACTTAACCACACAGCCCTCATCAACAGGACCAATGAACAAGAAGTGATTTTAAAATTACCTGAATAAGTTGACCATTTCTACTTCTAGCACCTACATGAAAACCGACAATAAAAGAGGTCATAAATGCGATGGGGCCAACACAAATCAAATAAAAGCGAAAGAGGTATTCAGGTCTTCTAACCAGTTGATTTATGTGAAATAGCTTTCCGAGTTGCTATCACGTCTTTTAAAATTTTAGTAGCAGCAAAAGCTTCCTCTGTCTTCCGCTGTAATACCTGAGAAGAAGATATGGAGAGAAAAGTGATTACCGTAAGAAAAACAATGGGCATATAGCAACGACCAAAATAAATAAAAAGTCATAAAAACACTGAGGAATATACAAATAACCAACCATTTTAAGCCTCTCATTTGAATCCAGCAAACTTTGGGTCTTGATTTCGTTTCTCCTTCCTTCTTTCTTAAGCTAATCATACATGAACAAATATTTCATGAGATAAAAAGGCTAACGGGAAGGAAAATACTAAATACAACAGCTATATCTATGACCAATTGCTATGTTAACAAATATGTATCCCCATCAATCAATTAAAAGAAAAAGAACACCTATTTTTTTATCAATGAAATCGTAAATCATTCAAAATTTTAGACGCAAGAGAATGTAACTGAAATCTGAATAGATACCTGAAGAATCTCTTTTTCAAGTAGAGCCTTGCATAATCTAAATTGCACAGACTCTAATTTGATCTTACATTGCAGTTGAACCTGTACGCAAACACAAGTTGATTTGATATCCAAAGCAAAAAGAGGGATGAATAAGAACGAAAGCAACACTTCATAAAAGAATTCATCCACAAAAGAAATGACACCTTTTGAGCCTTCAAACCTTGAATCTCAAATTGCAACTGCTTAGTTGATTCATCGACCTTTTTCCTTTGAGTTGAAAACTGGGACCGAGTACCCAGTTTCATCTTCAATCCAGAAACCTAAAACAGCAGGATATTGGAAAAAAAAAACACATATCAAGCCACATCAACAAAAACAATTCCATTCTACCACACGCAAAAAAATAAAATTTACCTGATCTTCTAGCAAGTTCAGCTTCTGAAGATACTCCTTCTTAAGCTTTTCAACTCCATTCTTCGAAGCCGACGAATCACTCCCCAGTTGTTGTTGCCTTAGTTCAGCAATCTCAATCTTCCAAAAAACAGCACGCCAATAAGCAACAGTAACATCCACTCAACATCACAACACAGCAATAATAACTCGTCAAATAACCTATTCATTAAAATCTTCTCAGATCAACAACATTCTCAATCACCACAAAATTTGTCAATCAATTGAAGAATTAACTTCCTAAAACTCAGAAACATTTCAGAGACAGATGATTCCATTTCAAAATTGAGAACCATAAACCTATTCCGATACAAACGCAAACACTGATTCTAAACTCAATCAACGAGTTAAGAACATAACAAGCAATTTTATCGGTACTAAAGAGGTGACAAACCTGATATGCTTTATTTTCTGTTTCGAGGCTGCGAATCCTCTCCTCGTAGATTTGCTTTTCGTTCGGCTCCGAAGATGAGGTTGGACTCGTTTGCTTAGATCGGCGACTTGTCTTCTTCATTATACTCTTTCGAAGTCGAAGGAAGCAATGAGAAGCGGAAAATGAGAAGCGAAAAAATGAAGGTTGGAATTGAACCTCAACCTTCTTCTTCTATGGGATGAAAGGATACATTTGCGTCTATTATAATTGTAACGTTAACTTGCCCAAGTAAAGGACCAATAGTCATGTGCCACGAAAACAAAACAATTGAAGATTTCCGGAGGGAAGTTTGATTCAAATTTTCTTTGTACAAAATGTCTCGATTATTAGTATTAAATACTGTTTAAAATTTAAGAAATAAAATTAGCAAAACTAACCAAACACACATTTTATAAGTGTACTTTTATACTATTCTAAATCTTTTATTCTACATCTACTAATAATATTTGATACATAAGGTCTTAACGATTCATATAATATACATACGATGATTGATGTTATTATTGAACATATATCTCAATATTATACCTATATGTAAATATGATATTTTTTTAACATAGTTTACTACTTATTTTACTCGTATTAATATAAATTATTTAAGTAATTATTTTATATTTTTAAATTTTTATTTATTTCTTTGTAGTTATTTCTTAAGAATATATTTTTTATAAAGTTAATAATATTTTGTTTCAATAATAATTAGAATAATCATCTTTTATATTATTTTTTTTATAATCACAATGTAAGAGTGGAACCTGCATGTGTTTCCCCTAATAATTTATAATTAGGTTTTTTAATTCAAATAGATATCAACTGTAAATTTAACCACATGACCATTCAAGAAATAAAATGTTTCTCGAATATTTATCTAAAATTATATTAGTTACAATTTCGACATTTTGAATGACCAATATTAATTATAGTTTGTTTCTGTGAGACCCTAGAAAATTAGCACTGCAAATCCCTGTTACATCACCATTAATACACGCCACATCACGGCTCAGGGAAATTAAAAACCCACTTTGCACCGCATGCAAGCCTGCCATGTGTCATTTTAGAACCTTAGGAAATCTGTAGTGGGAAACAGGTGGCAGTAAGTGAGTGCAGGACCGTTTGACGTGGGGGGAGAAAATGATTTCTCTAAAAACACTTCCTCTCACTCTCGCCACTCACCTTCTTCCTCACGAAGCTCACCCCTTCATCTTCTCCAACTTCTCTCTAGAAACCCTAAACTTCTCTCTACTGTAATTCTCACGTTTCTCCTCCGATTCCATTTCCAGCACCGTAGAAACGTCCACTGCATTGAGAGCTATTCACTGGACCGAACAGCTTCAAGAACTGAAACTGGTAAGTTTCATTCCGTAGCTCATCCTTAGGATTCTGGAAAAAAAAAATAGGGTTTTGGTTGCATGCAAACATGTATTCTAAGTGATCTGCATTCCGTGGTTAGATTTTATTTTGGAAGAGTCAAGAACGTAAGAAAAGCGTAGTTGGACAAAGCCATTTTCTATCTAGGACAAGCTTGAAATCCAATCCGGGTAAGGGAAGCTTATATGTTTAATTTATACTGTATGTTCTATATTCTGATTTGCATGTATGATACCTCTAAAGTTTGAGCTGCTATGGAAATTTACTGATATGAATTCTGGTTGGAATGATCTGTTGTGAACAAACACTGCGCGTATGTATTATATGTTGTTGATTTTGATTTAAATGCATGTTTGATTTGATTATGTATGAACGGAATATGATTATTGTATATTTGGAATTATTAAAATGTTGAAATCTGTATGATGGTGAAGTTGAAGGTGAATTAAATCTGGAATGAAAGTTATAAGGTTTATAAGATGGAAATCTGGAAAATTCTGTTAAGTTTGTGAAATCTGAAATTTTAAATCATCCCCTTTACTAAATGACGCTCGTCACTGTACGGTCTTAGACCGTTCGGTTTTCATTAAATAACTTAGATTGGAATTCTTGCATTTGGAAAGAATTCTGCTCGAGAACGAGCGTCCCCATTATTAGTGAATGAGCGTTCGGTTCAGCTCAGTATAGATAAATATTTGAAACTTTACAAATACGTGACGTTCGGCCTTAAGTCGAGCGTTCGTCCTCAATGACGTTCGGCCTTAAGTCGAGCGTTCGTCCTTAATGTCGTTCGACCTTGTGTCGAACGTTCGTTCTACAGAGCGTTCGTCCTTATATTGAACGTTCGTCCCAATTGGCGCTCGGTCTTATACCGAAGTGGTCGTTCTGATTTGTGCTCGGTCATTGACCCAGCGTTCGTCCAAGCAGGGTTCGGTTTTATAACTGAACGCTCGTCCTTATTATTGAATTCTGAGCGAACGTATCTGGCGTTCGTCCACAGTTATTTATGGAACGTTCGGTCATTGACAGTAAGTGTTGTTTTCTGATTTACAATTACTCTAATCATTTATCCAAGCCATTTTGTAAGGTATTTATCCTCTTTACTCAACCTAAGGTTATTGTACTCCAAATCTTCTAAGTATTATTCTGATCTTCTAAATTCAATCTCGTTTAAATATGTTAGGTTTTCTTAACGTCCGTAAATGGAAAAGAGTTTGTTCCTTTTGTTCAGAAACGTATGGTCAACCGAACTGAAATACTTTCGTTTTTATTTGATTAAAGGATGCATGTTGTTAATGTTAAGAGAGTGGAACACAGAATGAAAATGTGAATAAAGAGAACGGGTCATTTTGGGCGAATGATATTTTGAATGAATCATTGAAAGTGGATTTAACGAGCGTTCCAAGGAGGAACGTCTCAGATGTGTGAAATATTGAATGGTAAAGTATGAACCTGGATAAGTTAAGCCTCGCAGTCCATCCTGATATTCCGTGATACGCCTCTTCAAGTAGAAGGGGGTATTCATGCGTGGGAATGGCAGGAGACCCTAGTCCATTGAGTACTTCGGGCAGATAGGGTTAACCTCGAGTGGCAGCTGGGGAATGATCAGTTACTACACCACTCGGGTGCAAGGACGCTTGTAACTACATGGTTCATACAGTCCGGACGGTCTGTCTTATATTACATTTTCTATGATTATTATTTGATGAATCACATGCTGTATGTGTGTTTTGAAATGTAAATGTATGTGTTGATTGTATAAATTAAATATTATAAGCTTACCCTTGCATTTCCATTGTGTTGTCTACTGTTCATGTATATCCGTCTTGTCCAAATGCAATGATCATCCGTTGTGGATGTGAGCAGATGATGGTGCATCCCTTGAGCAAATGCTGGAAGAAGAAAATTTGGATGAAGCCAATCTGGTAGAGGTTGAAGTGAAGGCCGAGCCTTAGAGGCGCTCGTTAGAATAGGAATTGTAAATGTTAGTGCTTAAAGAACGTTCGGCCAAGTATTTTGTAAGGCCGTTCGTCTTAATCATGTATCCCCCTATTTTGTGTACGTTGTTTTGTGCATATAAGAACGTCCGTTTTGGGTGTCCTTTGTATGCGTTTTTAAGCGTTCCCTGTACTGATGCCGTTTAGGCTTTTGTGAATCTGATTTAATACAAAGACTGTTTGTGATTACTGTTAATTGTAATTAATTCTGATTTATGGTGATTACTGTATTTTGGGATGTTACATTAGTGGTATCAGAGCAGTTTTGTTCCTTAAGGAACACTGTAGGTTGTGAGCCTACTATGTTTGTGCTGTGTACTCAACATTCATTTGATGAGTGTATCAAACCGTCCAAAGTTAACTAATGATTATTTTCTCTGCTTATCAGAGGGAACAAATGGCACCAAGATCACATCCTCAGCCTGCCGAGAGTGATGCGTCTGGCCACATCAGACTACTGGAATCCGTAATAGAGGCGCTTCAACAGCAGAACGCTGCTTTGATACAGCAAAACACGGTCGCCTTGCAGAGTTTGGAGGCTGCGAGGGCACACTCTGAAGCTACTCAAAGACAGTTGATGGAGATCATAGGAATCACTAGGAATATTATAAATTCAAGGAGGACTAGGAGGACGCCTTACGCTCGTACTGGAGTACCATCTACTTCTAGTGGGTCTCAGGCGCAATCGTTAGCTGCTGCCAATCGGTCTGGACATCAAGGGGCAGTGAAGTGTTTTCAGTGTGGAGGACCACACTACCGATCATCATGTCCTAAGTTGTTGGGAGTGAAGTTATGCACTCGTTGTAGGAGAAACGGTCATCTAGAACGCGAGTGTAATATGGGAGGACGAGCAGTGATGACGCCTCTAGATGCTGAAAGAAATCAACCAAGGGGCGTGGTCGAACAAACAATCGGTCGGGATTAGGCCATGACAGGCGCTGGAACAACAAGTTTAGGTACATTCAACAACCACACTTACTTATTGTATGAACGGTCTTGCCGTACATGGTTTTAAATTGTTGTGATAAGGGAGTCGTTTGATCTGGGGATGAAAGTACTAACAATTGAGTTAGTTGGATATCTAACCTGTGAAATAGTTGTTAATTATTATTTTAGGGAGTGTTGTTTACTGGAATTGACTGATCTAGGATATACTCCATAAAACTGGAGTGTTGACGCTCGTATCTATTAAACTAGATCGTTCGGTAGTAAGGGGGTAACAGAACGGTAATGATAAACATTTGAATCATAGAGTTCTCCGGAAGAGACGCCCAGGCTAGCTAAAAGTTAAATCTCTTTTTGCGCTAATACCATATGTTAGGTTAACATCAGTAATTTATTGCAAAGTAGCAATTGCGGAGTGGATGGAACTCAATAACTAATTTAATTGAAGCGAACATTTCGTTATATAGTACTCTCGTTTTCTTGGTATACAAGATGGATGAGTCAGAGTGAAACAGGTGAGAGCATTGCTAGGAATGTTAGGAACAATAAGAGCTAAGTGTAGAATCGTTCGAAGTATGAATTACTGGATAAACAATGTGCAAACACTAAGACGGGTGTAAGCAGTGATAAACCGAAATTTGGGTCTCGTTGAGAATTTCAGGAATTAATATTATAAGTAAGGATACAAACGTTAGTATAGAGAGTGAAACGTTCGGTAGAACCGATCGGTAATAATTCTAAGATACTACTAGATTTACTGAGAGTAGATTGAACAAGAATTTTCGTTTTATAGTTATCAGTTTGAGAAGTTAATGATAAGGATTGGTTTCACAGGACAGCCGGGAAGTGGTTGGATTGTTTAGAATACAATTTAGTAGCAATCCAGGTAGAGACTTTCATTTCATCTCTTGGATCTGTGCAATCATCTAAGAGTAAGTTGGGTAACCAGTTTAGGATTCGTTCAACTTATTACTTCAGACGAACGGTCAGACGGATAGGACAACCCAAAAACATGAAGACATGGAAGTATGCTCGTTTTGAATCGAATAGGGGTCAGAGATGAAGTCTATTTTTCTCCAATAACCAAGAAAATCCACTCTCTGCCTAAATCTAAAATGTTTGATACTTCCTTTAAACCACTCGGGAATTCCTTATATTCCCTTCTTCAAACAGTAACTGTCATTTAGAATCAGCCTTATATTTTATTCATTTCGTTTCTTGTGATTAATCGTTCGGTTTTCATCTGACAAACGTTCTCTTTCTTCTAAGCGTTCGGTTATGAACGAACGTTCAGATCTTTTGGCTGCTCGGCTTCGTTCGTTTTTTTTTAGCACTCGTTATTTATGTCCTTTATTTGGATTAACTATACAAATATATATAGTTCACCTTATCTTGTTTTTCATTAATAATTCTATTCCACGATATTCATATTATTCTTTCGGTGTTTCTCTTCTCTGTCTCGCTGTTTCTTCTGTTTCATTGTTTCACACTCGACTACAATAGAAACCAACTCCCATATTAATTCTTTTCCTCTTGAAAGACTTGTAGCTTTTCTTAATAGTGTTTTTCTCGTTCGGTATTTAGGGTACCGATCGATCAACCGTTCAAAGCCATGATTTCCTTATTTAAATGTTATCAACCGTTTACTTACTTCAGAGTTCTTCTGTAGTTCACTCTCTTTCCATAACCATTCAGCCTTACCAAAATTTTTCCGTTCGGTATAGTTGGAACCAGTCAACCTTGAATATTTACTAAGGACGCGCGCGGGTAGGTAGAGCCGTGTGCCTTAAAAGCTGTTTCTCAAATTCATTAGTATTATCAAATCTTAAATAGAATCTGGCGAGTTGATTATGAAGATATCATTGCCTCCTCAATTAGCGAATCATCATCTAGTTTTCACGCATCACCACTCTGGAAGTATAATGGAGACTCGTCTAATGTGCTAGAGCTAGAAGATGTTCATATTTAGGGATACCGAATTGTATAGATCCAACCAGTACGTATGGGAGATACCCCAACCAAGTGTTTCAAGAGAAAATCCATCAGATGGGTGAGAGTGGTCTAGAACGAGAAGAATGACGACATTACGAGAGAAGTTGAAGATTTGCAAGCAGAGACAAAATATTCCCGTATACCCTTTAG
This sequence comes from Vigna umbellata, assembly GCF_029865625.1. NCBI lineage: Eukaryota > Viridiplantae > Streptophyta > Magnoliopsida > Fabales > Fabaceae > Vigna > Vigna umbellata. Next base: position 43,516,943 of record NC_142166.1, read on the forward strand.
TATCCCTTAATTTTCGAGGACGTGTGTTCTATATCACATGGGCGTTTGGGATGAAGTCTTACTGTTAGTAGAGTTCACCTACAACAACAACTCCCAGTCCAGCATTGGAATGGCTCCCTTCGAAACTCTGTACGGATGTAAGTGCCGCACACCACTTTGTTGGTTCCAGGAAGGAGAGAATGTGTTAACTGGACCTGAGCTTATCCAGCAAACTACTGATAAAGTGAAGTTGATCCAGGAGAGACTGAAGACGTCCTTGAGCAGGCAGAAGTCGTATGCGGATAGAAGAAGAAGACCTTTGGAGTTCGCTGCAGGAGATCATGTATTTCTTAGACTCAACCTGAGCATTGGAGTAGACCAAACCGTTCGTCCAAAGAAGCTATCTCCCAAGTTTATAGGACCGTACCAGATTTTGAGGAAGATCGGACCAGTGGTGTATGAACTAGCTTTGTCTCCTCAACTATCGAATCTTCATCCAGTCTTCCACGTTTCCCAACTCCGGAAGTACATAGCTAATCCTTCTCATGTGTTGGAGTTGGAGGACATCCAGTTACGTCCAGATCGAACGCTGGAGTTACAGCCAGTCCGTATTGAAGACGTTCGCACAAAGCTACACAAAGGGAAGGACGTTCGGTTAGTGAAGAAAGTGTGGGACGCTAAGACTGGTGACTCAACTTGGGAAGTGGAGGATGCTATGAGAGATTTGTATTCCCACTTATTTATGGGTAAGTTTCCAATTTTCGAGGACGAAAATTTTTGTAGTTAGGGAGAATGTGAGACCCTAGAAAATTAGCACTGCAAATCCCTGTTACATCACCATTAATACACGCCACATCACGGCTCAGGGAAATTAAAAACCCACTTTGCACCGCATGCAAGCCTGCCATGTGTCATTTTAGAACCTTAGGAAATCTGTAGTGGGAAACAGGTGGCAGTAAGTGAGTGCAGGACCGTTTGACGTGGGGGGAGAAAATGATTTCTCTAAAAACACTTCCTCTCACTCTCGCCACTCACCTTCTTCCTCACGAAGTTCACCCCTTCATCTTCTCCAACTTCTCTCTAGAAACCCTAAACTTCTCTCTACTGTAATTCTCACGTTTCTCCTCCGATTCCATTTCCAGCACCGTAGAAACGTCCACTGCATTGAGAGCTATTCACTGGACCGAACAGCTTCAAGAACTGAAACTGGTAAGTTTCATTCCGTAGCTCATCCTTAGGATTCTGGAAAAAAAAATAGGGTTTTGGTTGCATGCAAACATGTATTCTAAGTGATCTGCATTCCGTGGTTAGATTTTATTTTGGAAGAGTCAAGAACGTAAGAAAAGCGTAGTTGGACAAAGCCATTTTCTATCTAGGACAAGCTTGAAATCCAATCCGGGTAAGGGAAGCTTATATGTTTAATTTATACTGTATGTTCTATATTCTGATTTGCATGTATGATACCTCTGAAGTTTGAGCTGCTATGGAAATTTACTGATATGAATTCTGGTTGGAATGATCTGTTGTGAACAAACACTGCGCGTATGTATTATATGTTGTTGATTTTGATTTAAATGCATGTTTGATTTGATTATGTATGAACGGAATATGATTATTGTATATTTGGAATTATTAAAATGTTGAAATCTGTATGATGGTGAAGTTGAAGGTGAATTAAATCTGGAATGAAAGTTATAAGGTTTATAAGATGGAAATCTGGAAAATTCTGTTAAGTTTGTGAAATCTGAAATTTTAAATCATCCCCTTTACTAAATGACGCTCGTCACTGTACGGTCTTAGACCGTTCGGTTTTCATTAAATAACTTAGATTGGAATTCTTGCATTTGGAAAGAATTCTGCTCGAGAACGAGCGTCCCCATTATTAGTGAATGAGCGTTCGGTTCAGCTCAGTATAGATAAATATTTGAAACTTTACAAATACGTGACGTTCGGCCTTAAGTCGAGCGTTCGTCCTCAATGACGTTCGGCCTTAAGTCGAGCGTTCGTCCTTAATGTCGTTCGACCTTGTGTCGAACGTTCGTTCTACAGAGCGTTCGTCCTTATATTGAACGTTCGTCCCAATTGGCGCTCGGTCTTATACCGAAGTGGTCGTTCTGATTTGTGCTCGGTCATTGACCCAGCGTTCGTCCAAGCAGGGTTCGGTTTTATAACTGAACGCTCGTCCTTATTATTGAATTCTGAGCGAACGTATCTGGCGTTCGTCCACAGTTATTTATGGAACGTTCGGTCATTGACAGTAAGTGTTGTTTTCTGATTTACAATTACTCTAATCATTTATCCAAGCCATTTTGTAAGGTATTTATCCTCTTTACTCAACCTAAGGTTATTGTACTCCAAATCTTCTAAGTATTATTCTGATCTTCTAAATTCAATCTCGTTTAAATATGTTAGGTTTTCTTAACGTCCGTAAATGGAAAAGAGTTTGTTCCTTTTGTTCAGAAACGTATGGTCAACCGAACTGAAATACTTTCGTTTTTATTTGATTAAAGGATGCATGTTGTTAATGTTAAGAGAGTGGAACACAGAATGAAAATGTGAATAAAGAGAACGGGTCATTTTGGGCGAATGATATTTTGAATGAATCATTGAAAGTGGATTTAACGAGCGTTCCAAGGAGGAACGTCTCAGATGTGTGAAATATTGAATGGTAAAGTATGAACCTGGATAAGTTAAGCCTCGCAGTCCATCCTGATATTCCGTGATACGCCTCTTCAAGTAGAAGGGGGTATTCATGCGTGGGAATGGCAAGAGACCCTAGTCCATTGAGTACTTCGGGCAGATAGGGTTAACCTCGAGTGGCAGCTGGGGAATGATCAGTTACTACACCACTCGGGTGCAAGGACGCTTGTAACTACATGGTTCATACAGTCCGGACGGTCTGTCTTATATTACATTTTCTATGATTATTATTTGATGAATCACATGCTGTATGTGTGTTTTGAAATGTAAATGTATGTGTTGATTGTATAAATTAAATATTATAAGCTTACCCTTGCATTTCCATTGTGTTGTCTACTGTTCATGTATATCCGTCTTGTCCAAATGCAATGATCATCCGTTGTGGATGTGAGCAGATGATGGTGCATCCCTTGAGCAAATGCTGGAAGAAGAAAATTTGGATGAAGCCAATCTGGTAGAGGTTGAAGTGAAGGCCGAGCCTTAGAGGCGCTCGTTAGAATAGGAATTGTAAATGTTAGTGCTTAAAGAACGTTCGGCCAAGTATTTTGTAAGGTCGTTCGTCTTAATCATGTATCCCCCTATTTTGTGTACGTTGTTTTGTGCATATAAGAACGTCCGTTTTGGGTGTCCTTTGTATGCGTTTTTAAGCGTTCCCTGTACTGATGCCGTTTAGGCTTTTGTGAATCTGATTTAATACAAAGACTGTTTGTGATTACTGTTAATTGTAATTAATTCTGATTTATGGTGATTACTGTATTTTGGGATGTTACAGTTTCTATGTATGCATTTAGGTCTGACCTTATTTCTGACCGAAATGATATTTTGGCTTCTTTTAAAAAAATATTTTTTAAACCTTGAAAATATAAAATAAAAGTATGCGTCCCTAAAAGTAATTTTAATGTTAAGTGTCATAATTTGTTATAAAAATTATAGTTTATGTACGTCTTTTAATTAAAAAAATGTTATTTTTATCATTTAACAATATAATTATTTTTTTCACCAAATGAATTATCCATAACAAAAAGATAATTCAATTTAAATTGCAAAAAATTTAACATAGACTAATTTATCGTATGGATTAAGAGAGAAAAAATCCAATTTAATTTAAATTACAAAAATTAAATTAGTGTAATTTATTTCTGAGGACCTTCTATAGGAAAATTCTTAATAACCCGATATTGAAATCAATTTTAGAAGTAATTAATCTAATTTAAATTAAAATTTTAAAATTTGTAATGTGATTAATTTCATCTTTTATATCAATCCATCGATAATCCTTATCAACTAAATATTTACATTAGTTTTTTTTGTTAGAAACTACATTAAAATTATACAATAAAATTTACTTAAGTTTTAAGTGTTAGATTATGCATCCAAGCACACCAACTAGGAATAGGCGGTGACCACGTTGTGGAACTAGACACCATTATGGAGAATGATTAGTTAATTACTACTATTAATTGATGTAGTCATAATGCCAACCATATCTCAAAATTTCTTATGTAAGACAATTATGTTAAAATTAAAGAAAATGTTGCATTCACCAATGTCAATCACTTCGTCCTCTATTAAAGTTAATTATTATGTCTTCTGTCAAAAAATGAAAAAATTGACCCAAAACAAACCAAAAACCATCATGGGGAGTGTTGTTGTTCCAGTTGGGGAGTATAGTTCAACTTTCTGTACAAATGACCATTTTTCCTCTGGTAATCGATTAAAAGAGTCATGTAATCGATTACAAGATGAAAAATAGTCATTTTGTAGAGAAACTTCAACTACACTCACCAGCTAGATGAACAACACTCCCCAAGTTTGTTTTTCTGACCTTTGTTGGTTGTCTTGCTCTTAATTTTCTCCACCGAACTCCATATGAGTTTATTCTTGTTTTTGCTGAATCTAGACTCAAACAACTTTCAAATGACTACTAACTCAAAATTTTTAGACCATTGTACAAGATGCAGCTAATTTCTAAAAAAATCGTTTTTCTAAGCTTCCTAAATGAGTTTACTTTCAAGTTATTGTTTCATGTTTCTTATTTTGTATGGGTGAGTGAGTTTAATGCTCATGGGTGAGTGAGTTTAATGCTCATGGGTGAGTGAGTTTAATGCTCATGGGTGGTGTTTAGGGCACCAATAAATACATTAGACCATTCAATTGTTGAGTAGAAAGGTCATTTAGGTACTTTCCTATAAATGCTAAAAAAAGTTTTTTGGAAAAATATTAAAACATAAAATTGACCTAAAATTATAAAAAAATATATATATGTAACTCAGAATTCGGTTTCCCAGAAACCGAATTCTAACCTAAGGTTATATAAAAAAAATCTAACTTACAATTCGGTTTCCCAGAAACCGAATTCTCACCTAAGAAAAAAAGTGTGCTATCTAGGTAATTATAAAGCACAGTATGTTATTCTCGTAAATATAAATGAAATCTTTGCTATGTCAGAAAAAAAATCGAAGATGACCTGTACTCGTTTATTTTCAATCGGTCTTCACTTTATCTTAATGAGATCAATATAATAACCTTAATATACATAGTGTAATTTCTTAGCAATAAATCATATATTTATAAGACTTAAAATGTCCAAAAGATAATATGTGCATGCATAAAACACAAAATATATAAAAGTGACTAAATTAAAGATTCTTCAAACAACAACACACTCGTATGAATAATATACTTATGAAAGACCTTGGATAGAAACTCCTTAGTAAGAGAATTCACAATCATGAAGTTTGTCCCTAAGTGTTTTATGGAAATTTGTTCACTCTGTACGCTTTCTTTAACAACCAGGAACTTTATGTCAATGTGTTTTGACTTGCTCGAGCCCCTATTGTTGTTAAAATACAATATAGTTGATTTGTTGTTACAATATAACTTAAGTGGTCTTTCAATTCCTTTCGTGATGCACAGTCATGTGACAAAGTTCCTTATTCATATTGATTTATTTGATGTCTCGTAGCACGCACAAAATCTGCAACCATAATGGATGAAGTTGTAAAGTTTTACTTCACATTACGCCAAGAAATTGAATCACTAGCTAGCATGAAAATATAACCTGAAGTAGATCTCAATTTGTCTTAGCATCCTGCAAAATCTGAGACCTAGTGATCTTTAACTAGTTTGACCTCTTGTATGTGAGCATATGACAATTTATTCTTTTTAAGTACGGCATAACTTTTTTTACTGTTTTCCAATGATTCATTCCTTGGTTGTTTAAATATCAACCTAATACCCCAACTATATATGTCATATCCTAAATTTCCAAATTTTCTTTTAAGCATTAATTGAGACTGAGCTTGTCTCCCTTACCAACTAAAGTATCTCTTAATTTACAATCTTACATGTCAAACCTTTTAAGAACCTTTTTGACATATGTGATAATCCTATAATACCATCGTGATATCGATCTTGGTGTATCTAAATTCTTAATACAAAGGAGACATCACCAAGATCTTTCATTTCAAAATTTCTAGATAGAATTTTCTTAGTTTCGTGCAACATGCCTATATTGTTGGTGGCAAAAAGCATGTCATCAACATACAAGAGTAGGAAAATATACTTATTCTCATTGAATTTGTGATACACACAATCATCAACAACATTCCTCTTAAATACAAATCAGAGAATCACTTGATAAAATTTGTGATACCATTGATGAGATGTCTGTTTTATCCCATAAATAGATTTTGTCAGTTTGCAAACCATATTCTTTAGGTCTCCTAACACAGTTTTTTTGTTGCACCATATAAATCATCTCGTTAATGTTGTCATTGAGAAACACTATCATGACATCCATATGATGAAGCTCCAAATCATAGTGTGCAACAATAGTCATAGTTGTCCTAAAAGATTCTTTCGATGAAATTGAAGATAAAGTCTCTGTTACCAATGAGGAGCATTGGTATCTTGAAAGCTACTGTAAAGTTTTGATGATGATAAAAGCTGAAGAATTGAAGACTCTAAATGCATCTTTGTTAAACGCATTTTGTAGAAACAAATGTATAGGATAAAATGTAATGATGTAAAAACTCTTAGAAGTTTTCGTATGTAGTGAGTCATTGCACAAATAATCGATTATCAAGAGGAATAATCGATTATCACGAGCCAGTTTAGAAGAGAGTTGCTTGCGCAAATAATCGATTATTACACAGAATAATCGATTATCACTGTTTCATTTAATTCTGTCCAAGTCTCTGGAATAATCGATTATTGCTCATGATAATCGATTATCACCATTTTGAAAACCCCATAACGGACACAAATAATCGATTATCACTTATGATAATCGATTATCAGTGGCAGTTGGGAGATGTCTTTTCAGTTTTTGACCCTGCACGAAACTAGGCTTATAAATAAAGGTCTTCACAACTCTTAGAAGTAACTTTTCAATTGAGAGTATTAGAGCTTTGTGCCTAAGGGAAGCTCTCTGTGAGTGAAAAGGATCTATGCCATTTTGAGAATACAGTTTGTCTGAGGAAGTTCTCAAAGTGATAGAGTGCTCTTGCCTGGTCTTGTGAATAGGAGAAGCTCGCGTTTTGTGTGTCAAAGGTCGGAGCAGTTCTCTTCAAGTTGGCTGAGCAAGTTCTTCCGTTCGTTTGTCGAAGGAAGGTGTTTTCTATTCTTTGCTTATTTTGATTATCTGATTGTAATCTGCAAACTATATTTTTAGTGAAAAAGGTTAATCACTATTTATAGTGATTAACGACTGGACGTAGAATCTTTTGATTCGAACCAGGATAAAAATTCTGTGTTGATTTTCTTGATCCCTAAACTCTTAGCACATATTTTAACTTGTGTTGTGATCGTTACACGCTTTCCGCTATCTATATTTTATTCCGCTACGCAACTCTATAACGGTACCGATTGTTCCAACAGCCTCTTTAAAGTTAATCACCACAAGACGAGCCTTATACCTTTTCATATTATCTTTAGAATCCTTTTTGGTCTTAAATATCCATTTAGAACCAATAGGTTTTACACCTATTAGTAATGGGACAAGTTCTAAAACCTTATTGTCTTGCATGGACATATACTCTTCATGCATTACTTCAATCCATTTTTCTGAATTAGGATCTTACATAGTTTGAAAGAAGTTGTCTAGGTCATTTTTCATAATACCACTATTTTCCTCATTTTCTCCTTACGCTCATGAAGCACACATTCTTGAGAATCTTGAGTTTGTTCTTATAGGGGTTCTAAACTTAGAAGTGTTGAACTTGCTTCATCAAAAGCAACTATATAATCAAATATGGAATTGTCATCAATTTTTCCTCAATGAGAGACTCTAACCTTATTCTTCCCTCCAAATTCAATATCCTCAAAGAATGTGGCAACTCCCATTTCAAAAATTGTCTTTAATACGAGTTCATAGAACTTATAACCATTGGATCTTTCATAATACCAATAAAGTATTGCTCAGTATTTGGGAGTCAAATTTCTTTTCATTTAGCTTATAAGGTCTTGCTTCAGTTGAACATTCCCTACGTAAGTGTTTTAGACTAGGCTTTCACCCAACCAAAAGCTTAAGAGATATTGTGGCAAATGCCTCAGTTAGCACTCTATTTTAAAATGGAAGTTGCAGGCTTAGGTGTTTTTCCTCAGAGTGATTTTGATAAGGTGGAATGACAAATCATAATCCTTATCATATCCTAAAGAGTCTGATTTCGCCTTTCAACCACACCATTTCATGCTAGGTGAACTTGGCATGTTATATTGTGGGATTATTCCACATTCTTCTAGGTACTTGTCAAAAGGTCATGAACGTTGTTCACATGATCCGTTATATATGTCATAGTATTCACCACCACGATTAGACCTGGAATTTAATCCTTTTGTTGAGTTAATTCTCAACTTCAACCTTAAAGGACTTTAACATGCTCAAAGATTAAGATTTTTTATGTATAAGATATAAGTATGCATATCTAGATTAATCATCAATGAATGATATTAAATATTATTGACCATTCCATGAAAATTTAGGGAATGGTTCACAAATATTTGTGTGTATTAGTTTTAAGAAGCTTATAGTTATATAAGCACCTAATCTTGTTATTTTGTAACAAACTTGTAAAGTGTGAAGCTTAGGTTCATTTCCTTCATAAAATTTTAGGTGCTACAAAGTAGGAAATATAATAACATTTTAGAAGTACTGAATGTTAAAGAGAATTGCAATATTCATGAGTGAATACAAGCGACATTAAAAAATTATTGATGTTAGTGGTAAAAAAGAAAATTATAGTAATTAAATTGAAATTAACAAATTTTAATTTTGCATCTAAATTTAGAAATTAAAAACATATTATCAATGTCTCTTCAATATTTGTATTTGCTAATTTATTTGTTATAGATGACACCGGTATCTCCAACTACAAAATTCAAAAATACACATTAAAGTTGTCTAATTTATGTACTTCTACGATCAAAGTTTCTGCAATGACGAGCGTACACATAAGATATCTTATATATTTTTAGTACGTAGGGCATTATGTAATTTATGTTTAGGTAATGTGAGGTTAATCAGAGGATTAGTTACATTATTTAGAACCATGCTTTCCATACTTCTTTGTTATTTTATTTTACAGCTCTTATTAATATAGACTAAATTAAAAGCAAACAATATTCATTTCCTGATAAAAACAAATGCATAACGTAATCATGATGACACAAAACTAGAACGCGTTGCTTGAGAGTTTTTCGTTAAAAACCAAAAAAAAATTCCTATCTTAAATTTCCAAGTTAAAAAGATGAACTCTCCCAAAAGACTATATGACCTTGTTGGTGTATGAGAACTGAAAAAGAATATGAACACACGTACAACACCCTCTTTTTTAATTCACCTTTCTCGCAATGACTGAAATTCTTGAATCCCGTATAAATTCCATAAAATCTGAAAAAGTACAAAATTGCTAACTTATTTTCACCACAATTCATGATTTAAAACTATATTAAAATAGATACACAGTTCATGATTTAGAACTATATTAAAATGGATACAAAGAAAAAAATGAAGAGTTGTAGGAATAAAAGATTAAACAACATTTTTTTTCTTAATTCAGATTCTCTGGATGATGTTAAGCACTTCATGAAATCTGAAAAAAGAAAAGAAAATAATCTAAGAAGGTAAAAATAACCGTGAAGTTTTAAGGTACCAACCAAGATTATCAAACTCAAGAGTTTATGTAAATTTGAAAGAGTTGAATAAACTCGAATCATAAACTCACAAGAGTTTACTCAGAAAAAAAACATTATATAAATAATATCTTAATTCAAATAAGTTTACAAAATTATATAACTTTAAATAAATAAAATTTATAGATATATTGTTCATAAAAACAAATATTGCAAAATATAAATACTTGGATTATTGTCATTAATTTTGATACGTTTCATTAAAGAGGTGAAGCGATGGCATGACCATGGAGAGGAATAGAAAGGCGCGAGAGATACTGACAATCAAGTTATAAAACCCTAAATCCCAAATGACCTCGTTTTTTTTTTATTTTTCCCCCTTTCAAGCTTGCAGAATCATTCCAAACTCATGATTCTACACGATCCTACCGATTTCATAATCGGTTTTACCGAGTTTTACGCAGAAAAGAGTTTACTTTCGAGTTAACTCGAAAGCCATGTCTGGGAAAATAAACTCGAATTTACAAAACCATGGCCGGAAACATAAACTCAAGTAAAATAAACTCGAATTTACAAAACCATGTCTGGAAACATAAACTCGAATTTTGGAGTTAACTCGAGAGTTTGATAACTATGGTGCCAACTAAAAAGTGTAAACCTGTTAAGGGTCAGTCTAATACTCTATTAACTTTCGGGCTGATTAAATCTCTTTTGATAAACTCATCCCCAAATAAATTCTATACGCATTGTACACACAGGTTAAATTGCAATATGCAATGTATATCAGACAACAATGTTCCTGAAAAACAAATTTAGGACATGCATTGGCATCAATTACGACATTCTTCAAAAATTTGGTCAGTCATAACAATGCGTACGAAATTAACATAAACTGTGTCTTGTTAAAGCCCCTCTTAAGAACAGACAACAAACATCCTTGACCTGAACCGACACAAAAACATAACCCTGCTTGAAGAAAAACAATTAATTAAAAAAAAAGGGTACATGTCCACGGGCCATGGAATTCATTGAACCATCTTGGTGATCTGTTATTCCTTAACTGGGATCAGACTTGTCCAGCGCTGCAACCAAATGTATATAGTTCAGTTCAGTACAGAGGGAATGACAGTAGATAATTAAGACACATAAAAAGTACAATAGAGGGAACAGAAATTACCGTTGTAATTGAGTAGCTTCTCAATGAGATCAACATGGGTCATGAGCATGCGCCTACAACAATAACGAACTAGTCCCAATGCATCCAACGCATCTCTGCAATCCATCATTACGTTAAATGTTAGTACAGCAATATTACAACTAACGTGAATCAAGTTCATACACAGTAGTAACATCTATAATCATCCCTAAAGAACAAGAACTGTGGATTAATCTTAAAAAAGACTATGAATGAAAGATAGGAGATAGGGCACGAACCCTTCACTGTAATCTGCCTGCAGAAGGTCCAAATAGGTGTCCCATTTGTTTCCAATTACCTAAATCGGAGAAAAGGGACAAAAGTAAGGATTAGCAAAACAAAACCTTAAACCCTAAAATCGCAAAAAGATCCTAAATGTTTAATTAATTTCGATTGAGCACGAGACAAGTAGAATGAAAAAAGGAAGAAATATAATACCTTTCCACAGGTGAAGCAACGAACTGGGATGATCATCTTCCTCTGATATCGAAGCTCCCACACCCTTCTTTTCTCAATTGATACTGTTTTTCGCGGACATGCCGATTTTAAAGGTTTTTAGTTCTCACACGAAATTAACAAAACAGTGTTTTATGCTTTCGTGAGTATGTGGGCTGTTCCATGATTCCAGCCCATTCATATTTGGGCTCCTTTGTTCAACCGCTTATTAACTAAAAAAAATGGCTTGTGCTTCCTGCACACACACAAATCCAATAATTCGTTACTTAAATCCCTATTAATTCGTTACTTGAATCCCTATCAAAAGCTATAGCCCATTCAGTGCAAGGGATAAAATGAGAGCAAATTATATCTTAAGGATTATTTTAATTTTATTAATTTCTGATAGAAAAATAATAATCATTGAGAATTCTAAGGAATTATTTATTCTTTATTGGAGCCACGTACTAATGGTATTATCGGTAAATAAATCAATAGTTAGTATTTAATAATGAAAGTAATTGCCTTAAATCGATTATTCGTCCATAGTAATTACTAAATAACGCAATGATCAGATCATCCTAGTTATGTCTAACTTTATTATTATAATGAAAATTATATATTAAAATAAATAAATAAAATCCTTTAAAATGATTAATGTTTTATTAATAGATTTTAAAATAAGTTAATTATAAACTCTATAAATAAAAGTTAGATCTTCATTTTTCAGTTTATTTTAAAAAATTATAAAATTTTGTTATTTATGTGTTTTATAACTCTAAATAAATTTTTTATTGTCGGATTTTTGTATGAAGATTATGAAAATTAAAGAATTGTGAATCGTATGTATTTTTATGATAAAATGGTTCGTTAGTATTGTTGTCTTGTTGTCGTGTTAGCTTTGATGGTGCATTTTATGGGTTTCGAATATGTAAAATCCAATAAAAATGATAAAAAATAATGCGAACGTAACACCTATTGTTGCGAGTGTTTTTTATTTGAATATTGCTTGAGTGAAGAGTAATTATTTAAATAAGGTATAAGCAATAATCATTTTATTTACCTTTTTAAGTTGTTCAACTTTACATTTTATATAAAATGATAGCTTGTACCTTAAAAGAGTTTAGCGCTGTCAAAACGGATAATTCGATTCAATCCGGTCCGGCTCATCACAGGTTCAACCTGACTTACTTATTAACGAGCTGAAAAAATTTGAACTTGACCCGACCCACCACGGGTTGATGAATTAAATGAGTTGAGATAATGTTAAACTTTAAAGACAATTCAAAATAAATAAAAAAGTATCACACAATACAAGGTAATTCAAAAAGTATGTACAAAAGACAAACAAATAAGTTTTAAATATTGATAATTTTTGTATCACTTGTTCTTTTATAATATTAGAGTCTTGAATAAATAAATCTATAATGTTTTTCTCTCTTGAAACATCTTTTTCTTTATCACCATTTATAGTATAATAAAAAAAATAATAAATAATTAAATTAAATCAGGTGGGTTGGTACTACGGGTTTAACTCGGCGAGCCAAGTTGAAAACTAGTCCGCATAAAAAAATTACATAAATCCAATCCAACTCAAATTCATGGTGAGTCGGATTGGCTCGCGGATTACAATCCATTTTGATAGCACTAAAGTTTATGGAATAATTCTCTCTTATATAATATTGTTAAAACGTAAGAGAGATGTTTAAGTTAGGCTAAGACGTTTTACATATGTGTCGTGAACATGTCAATATGCTTAATATGTTGTTTTCCATATAAGTGTTGATACATTGAAGATGTAGTGCTAATTATATTAAATTAGTTATGGAACGCATATTAATTTCCAACCAATTTAATATATATTGATTTAATATATATATATATTACTTCCTCTCTTGAATGTCTTAATTCCTACTATAATTATCAATCAATTATTAATAGGTATGTATAATAATTAACAATTAGCAACTTTCATTCATAAAACAATAGAAAATAACTTTGAAAAATTACAAAATCATCCAAAGCAAGTAAACACAATTCTCCAAATGTCATAAATAACATAAATTATTGTAAGAAATTATTGGTTTCAACATCTCCACTTAGTTTCAACAATCCCTTAGAATACTTGCAATCAACCTTAATCACCCTTAAAATAAATCTAGATCGAGAAAGAACAAAAATGATAAAGAGGGGAGAAAAGTGAAGTTGAATCTTGTCGGCGTAAAATACAATGGTCTCGCTAAAAATGGGAGTGAGCTTTAGCGGCGATTGCCAAAGTGAGATTCAATGACAATATTAGAAAAAAGTGGAATCGAATTTAAAGAGAGTTTGCACATAGTAGTTGGAATTCGAAATGTATCAAAGTCATAAAAAATTTATAGGGAACATTATTGTATGTAGAATCTATTGTACCATTTCTTATCGAAATATTTATTATTTGTTAGACCTGTCATGTCACTTGCTATTAAGTCGCTATTTGATTTAAATTTAAAGTTTATTTTTCAAGATACTTTGTATACAAAGATATAATTGCTTAAGTGGTAATAACTCACTTAAGTGAGAGTGTGTTACTTCCATGACAATATTATGCACTTTATGTTTTTTATTCATATTATAATATTTTCTTTTTATGCATATTTACGAGGATGTTATGATGTGTAAAATTTAATATTATTTATATTTGATTATATATATATATATATCATTTGCACATGTGTTCTATTATATGCATATAACACACGTCCTTTTGTCATTTATAAAAACATTTATGTATGTTTATATAAATATACTTAAGATTTAACTTTAGATAAAATCATCCTTCATAATAATATGATATCAAAATTTAAGTGGCCATGATAAATATGATATCTCACTTATATGAAATTTTAAATTTTGCCAAAATTTGATTAATTGACTTATTCTATAAGTGAAAAAAACATTTTTTTTTATTTTAAAATTTGAATTAATAGAATTCAAATCTACTATTTTATTATAAAATTAACTTTATAATATTTATAAGTATTAATTAGAGTCATTTTTAGTGAACTTGTTAGTAATTTAATTTTTATTAATATAGATACTTTATTAGTTTTATTATTTATTAAAATATGAAATTTTAAATTTTGTCAAAATTTGATTAATTGACTTATTCTATAAGTGAAAAAAACAATTTTTTCTATTTTAAAATTTGAATTAATAGAATTTAAATCTATTATTTTATTATAAAATTAGCTTTATAATATCTATAAGTATTAATTATAGTCATTTTTAGTGAACTTGTTAGTAATTTAATTTTTATTAATATAAATATTTTATTAATTTAATTATTTATGAAAATTAATATATAATCTTAACATTATAGAAATTAACAAAAAATATTAATTTATAAATTTTTTTCTCAGTATATTATTTATTTAATATTATCATAAAAAATAGATGTCAGAACCAGTAAAATCAAAAGTCAGAAACCAGAAAAGAAATCCACGCATGTATCGCTTAGTGGGAATTCACGTGTCAAGAGGGGAAATTGACACTCAGATGACGGACGTCAGGTGTCAAGAATAGAAGTTTCGAAAATCAGTTAGTGGATGGCAGGTGTCGACAGGAGAGTGTACGTCCATTGGACGTGGGGTAAACAAAAATGATTTTTTTCTGAAAACCTTGCCCACTCTCCTTTGCATGCACCCTCTTTCCAAAAATCTAATCTTTCATTTTCCTCCTTCTTCTCTCTAGAAACTTCTCCTTCTCTCTACTGTAACTCACCTTTTCTCTGCTCCGATCACCGTTCAGGCACCGTAGGAGCATTCCCGACGTCCCAAGCTTCCTCTTAAACCGAACAAGTTTCAAGTTTGAGCTGGTAAGTTTCTCCCCTTAGTCGTTCGTTCTTTTGTTACATGCAAAGCCAAGTTCTGGTTGCAGGGGTATAGTCTAAGTTATTCTTGATTTTTATGTGGTTCGATTTAGTTGGAAGAGTTAAGTGATCGTTGAGGGTAGAAAGCTGTAGTCGGGCGAACCAAAATCCTACGTTTAGGACGTTCACTCACAGATCTAGGTAAGGGAAGCTTATCTAATTTAATGTTGTTGTACACTTGTTGAAAATGAATGCATGTTGTTGAATGGGTGAATGTATGTATCAAGTATGAATACTGACATGATGGTTGATATGAATGGATTTCATGAACGTTCGTTTATTTAATGAGTGGAAATGAAATATGATTGAGTTATGTATGATGTATGAGTTATATGAGATTTATGTGATATGAATTGTATGAAGTATGAAAGTTGAATCTGATAGGAATGTATAAAGTTAAGAAAATATATATATGATTGTTGGAAAGAAATAATTCTGGTATGAAAGTTTCATATGAAAAAGTACGTTCGTTACTGAACGGTCATTGACCGTTCGGTTTTCCTGGTAAACATAGTAAAAAATGGGATTCTTTCATTTGGAGAGAACCCTAGTTGAGAACGAGCGTCCTCGTGTGGTAATACTATGTTTGAGCGTTCGGCCAAGCATAGTTGTATCCGTATATCCCTTGATAAAGTAATATATCAAATCTTGTACTTTAAGATTAGTAGTGCTCGGTCTTACACCTAGTGCTCGTACTAAGTAGTGCTCGGTCTTATACCAAGCGCTCATACTAAGTAGTGCTCGGTCTTATACCAAGCGCTCCTACTGAGTAGTGTTCGGTCTTACACCAAGCGCTCGTACTCGTTTCTTGTATAATCTATCGTGATGAAAATAGCGTTCGTTTAACTTCAATAGAATTTTCTTCTCTACCGTGCTCGGTCATTTACTGTCATTCGGATTTCTTGATGTAAAATCAAATAAGTTAAATAATTATAAGCGTTCGGTTTCTTCATGAGAATTCTTCTAAGTATTATTATTGGAATATCTTGAAGTGTCTGTATCGATTGGTTCCAGCCTAAAGTCGTAGCCTTTGGCGAGGTCTTTTCAGTGTTCGGTCAGAGTTATCAAGAGTCGGTTCATATAATTGATTCACTTTGAAATGAACGTTCGGTTCATTCGTTCCTTGCTATATCTATTACACTCGGTTCTCTCTCAAACCGACAGTAAACCTCTCGGTCTTATTCTAATCTGGAACTAGAGACCTATCTGTCTCGTTTCAAGTGTTCATCCTCGTTCTGAGTGAGGATTAACGTTCGGTATTTGGTGTCTTTTATAAACTTTTGATCAAAGAGGAAATTGAGATGATTGATAATGAATGATGAAGAAAATACGAGATGAATGGAATGTTGTGAATTTGTACGAGCGTTCCAGGGAGGAACGACTCAGGATTGAGAATTGAGATTGGTAAAGTATGACTGTGGTTATGCTAGTGCTGGCAGTTCATCCTGATGTTTCGTGGGTACTCGTCCTCACGTAGAGGAGAGTAGGTCATGTGTGGGAACGGTAGGAGGTCCTAGTCCTTAGGGGTACTTTGGACGGAACGGACTAACCTCGGGTGGCAGCTGATGAGAATTCCAGTTACTACATCACCCGGGTGCACGAACGCCTGTAGCTACACAGATTTCATACAGTCCGGACGGTCAGTCTAGTGATAGGCTTGGTATGATACGTACGTTGAAATGTTTCTTGTATGTTGAATTGTTTAACTTATATGTTGATGCATGAATTAAATTATATAAGCTTACCCTGTGTTTTCCTTGTGTTGTCTCGTCTTGTGCGTTCGTCTTGTCATTGTAATGATCATCCGTGTGAATGTGAGCAGATGGAGATGCGCTGCTGGAAGAGGCGTTAGAAGAGGAGAACTTAGTCGAAGTGGAAGTAAAGGCCGAGCCGTAAGACGTTCGGTTATTAGATATTAGTTTAGTATGAGGTGATCGTTCGATCACCTCCTCTTTTTCGTTTTACTCTCTGACCGATCGGTATTTTGGCTTTTGTAAGCCGTCCGGTCACGTTTTCCCTGATCTTGTACAGTTTACTTTTGGAACTTCTTGTAAGGCCGTTCGGCCATAGTTGTACTCTCTGTAAGCGTTAAAACTGACTTGTGTTATTATTAATTGTAATTATTCTATTATATGGTTAAATACTATATTTTTAGGATGTTACAACGTAGCGTTTGCTTCCCTTGTAGGTATTATATTAATAAAACTTGTTAAAAAAAATTCATGAAATGATGGTATAATTTTATGCGATTAACTTATGAGGTATGTATGGCAAACTTATTGACTATTATAAAATTATTTTGTTAAATTGGACCAAATATGAATTTCGAATTTCACCTTTTAAGAGTGTAAATTTCAAGTGTTAAATTCAATTAGGTAGGGTAAACCAGATTAGTAGATAATTTCTTTTGTATCATAATAAATCCGATAAAAATATTATTTTATTTTAATTCATTAAAAAATTAATGTAACATAGATAATCTAATAAAAATTCAATACATTTTTTTCTCTATGTTTATTTTTCTACAGCGAATTACATTAAGCTGCCACATCAGCAATTGAGCACACGAAACACATTTATTGCCATGTCATTTTCATCCATACCGACACCTTCTAGACCATATACTTTAAGAACCATCTTATCCACTCAGAATATATTCTATTTAAAATAAAAAATGCAAAGAAATATACGTGATATTTTTGTCTGTATTCAAATTGTAATTGAATTCTTTGAAACTTTCGATTCATTAAGCTTTTATCATGTTATAAATTGTATTATTTAATTCAATACAACACTGAGCAATATATAAAAATACCACAAATTATTTTATACCGAATATGTTCTTTTATATTTTTTCTTAAAAGTCTTTAGGGTGAAGCTCTAGAAAATATTAAGCTTCCACTCTTACTTTTCACAATGTAGGTTTTATATGATTTAAAATGAATTTTTTTATACAGGCAAAAATTTAACACATTTTAAAAAAAAGTGTGTATCTAGTCTGTCAAGTTTGTATATATTTATAGAAAAAAATAATTTATTCAAAGATACATCATATATCTCAAAACCAACAAAATTTTATTTTCCAATAAGATATTTTAAAGAAGTTTAAAATATCCCATCACAAACATATTGCACATATTTCACATTTTAAACTTTGTAAACATTTCCAACGCTAAATATATTGTTCAACAATATTAAATTCTATATTTCAAATAATTCCGTGTTAAAGATAGTTATGTTTATATTCTAAAATGCACTTATTAAATGAAAAATTTATAAAAACATAAAAATACAAAACATGAAAATCACACTATGATAAATTGTTTTTTTCATCAAACATAAATAAATTATATGAAAAAGGTCTAAATAAATAGATAAAAATAAAACATTAAATTATTTATAATATCTTTTATGAATAAAAGTCAAATTAACTAAGCTATAAATATATATTTTTCTTGAAAAAAAAGCATAAGAAACTTTAAGTTGCATATGCTTAAAAATTAAATATAAATCACAGTTATCTTTCTCCAAAACTTCAAAAATCACTTATTCATTTAAGAAATAATGACAAACTAAAATAAAAACACTATTTAACTATAAAGACTTGGAAAACCCTTTAGTAGAAATATGTTGTAAAACATAAATGGTCTCATAATTTCAACATAAATAATTTTTTGCATTTATTGATAAATTATCCACACACATTACAATGAATTCTCCATTTGCTCAATAATTACTTGGATGATACATTCAAGAATCACTCTAATACACTTTGATACTTAAGTTAGAAAGGATTCCATTACTCAAACATTAGTAATTAATGTCAATAACTATCTCACATGACTTCTTATTTATACAAATTGTAATTGACATTTACTTATTAAGAACTTGATTATAACATAATTATCTCTTGATTATAATTATAATGTTGATTTGCATTAAACACCATAAGTCTGACCACACTCCTGATATACCCCGATCAACATTTCCATACAATCTCCATATAAATTCGATTGGATATGTTCTATATACACATTAGACCTAACCCTACCAAATTCCTAAATTAATTTCAATAATTTAATATAAGCACATATCCATATACATAAAATTATCAAATATATTTTCCTTTGTCTAAGAAATACTTATACTTAAGATACAAGTGGACAGTTTGAAAAACATCAAAATCCTAAAGATTTAAATTAATATAGCATATTAAAGTTAAATTTAAATTGGAAGCAAAACTAAATGAGTTTATGACTTCAACCCACAAGTAAGTCTAACCAGCATTAATAAAAAAATATACAATTGACTTCAAAAGTAGCTATCCAAAAATATCTCATTAATCAAATAGAGAATATTCCAATAAAACTATTTTGTTAAAGAAAAGTAATGCATAAATATAAAAATATAAAGAATTGTAAATTTTCACTCTCAAAATAAAAATTAAAATCGTATAATTTTAGGCTTAAATATGTTTTTGGTCCCTTAACTTTCAGCGAAAATTGGAATTAGTCCCTCTTCAAAACTTTGGATTAATTTAGTCCCCAAACTCTAAAAATGTGTGAATTTAGTCCTTTTAACCAAATTTTGTTAACTTTATTTGATGTTTCAAGTGCGTTTCATGATAGCATTTGAGTTGTTTACACCGTTTGACACATTTTTGCTTCAACGTTCACTGATAAATGCGTTTGAAACATCAAATAAAGTTAACAAAATTTGGGTAAAAGGACTAAATTCACACATTTTTAAAGTTTGGGGACTAAATTAGTCCAAAGTTTTGAAGAGGGACTAATTCCAATTTTAGCTGAAAGTTAAGGGACCAAAACCATATTTAACCCATAATTTTAAGTAATATAAACTTGTTTATGAAATTCTAAAATTTGGATTTCTGTTGCATAAATCATAACAAAATAATGAATTTTGAAATCCTCCTATCCATTTCTTTGAAATTAAAAGTTATGTAAGAGATACAGTTAAGATTTCAACAAATTTTAAGCATTAGCCACGCAAAATTATACAAAGAAGTTAATTTGAAAAGGAATTTAAAGATTACATTATTGAATAAAAAGTTATTTCACAAATTGTTTAAATTATTAAATAATAATAACAATAACAAATATGATAAAGACTTAAATATGATTTTAATTATCAAAATTTTTCAAACTTTGATATATTTTAATTTTAGAACTTTAAAAATTATTGGATGTAGTATTAGAATTTGTTGTTAATTTTTTAATGTGACAAAAGATATTATACGTGTCTTTTCTATTGTTTACACATATTACTATTGTGTTTGTGGGTTTTTTTATTTTGAAAAATCAGGTCTTCATAACCATCGCTTTTGCCTTTCTCTCTTATTTGCTTTTTAATAATAAGAATTACATTAATTATTTTGAAATGTCAAGATCAAACTGCACAAAAATCTGAGACTGAAATAAATTTCATTTTGATATTATAATTTTAAACTAAAAACATATTTAATTTATAATAAATAACAATAATAAAAGAATGAATAAGCAACTTTGCATCCAGTGAACACTCTTACTAAATTTATATTCTGAAAATAAAACATGCATGGGTGTTTTGGAGTTTACGTATTGGTTAAATTATTTTATAAATTCTACCAGTTTCATTAAATTTTCAAATAGGTTCTCAAGCTTTGAAAAATTTATCATGGTTTTGATATATCTTAGAAAAAATAAATACGTTCTTACCTGTTAATTATTGTTGTTTTTCGTAATTTGCAGTAAGTTAAACTCATTTGGATCACCTCTGAAACGAACCTTTCTACTTTTATAACTTAATAAAGCTTATCAAACTCTTAATAATTGTCAGCGTCTTTGTTAATAAGAGTAATTACTGGTAATGAAGACTCATTTATTTGTTTCTTAGAAATACAAGACTCTCCTTGAAAGTCTTTAAATCATAGAAACCACTTGAAATTCGAGGAAAGCAAAATTTAAATTATGGAGACTATTCATAATTTTATTTTTTTACACAATTTTATTAAATTTCCGAATAATAGTGTAGTATAAAAAAATAATAATAAAAGAAAACAGGGAGATGCACATGTCGTGTAAGTTAGTACTGTATTTGGATATAGAGGTCACGATCCAGGCGCCACATAAATCCACGGTAATCTATAATTCGCGGGTTATCAGCATTCGTTAATCCTAAACTCTGCGTTTTGATTGGACCACATCGACAAGAAACTTGCTCATTATTAGGAGCCAACCGAGTTTGGCTTTTCCACGTCGTCGTTCTTTAAATACTTAATATTTTCACCAATAACAACAGCGCCTTACAATTTCATTCAGGAGGATAGTATCGTAATGCTCGTTTAGATTTTTTCCGGAACGCTTGCTTTTCTTCTTTCGTCAAATTCTCTTCTTTCTTCAAATTTTCTTCTTTCGTCGAATTCTCTTCTTTCACGAACACTGAGTTGTTTTCTGTAGCATCATTCAGGTTCGTAGATCTCAATTTTCACTTAATTGTGTATTGTTTTCTTTCTTTGAAGGCTCGTGAGGTATGCTCAATTAAGTGGTGTTTTCACCCTTAAAAGCTCACGCGGTAATCTTTGTTATAATCTTGACGCGACAAATTTAGGGTTTTATTTCTTTTCTTTTCTTTGCCTTTTATTCGTTCCGAAGTTAAATTTATCTCAATTTATGGGAATTGGACTGTGATTAATTCAGTTGCTGAGAATTTGTCCAAAGATAAAGATTGCAGTGATCTGTTCAGTTTTTTTTTTTGCTAATGTTATTGTTTGTTTTCTTGCAGGTTTTTGTTTTCCGTGGACTTTTGAAACGTTTCCTTTTTTTTGTAATTTGGTTTTTGAGAACCCGAGGCATTGGGTTGAAAGGGAGAACTGGCTTTCAACTTCGAACTGCAATTTCAAGATGGTCTGTCCAGGTTCAACGCAGCTGTCTCATGACGTTAGGCTCAACAGTAATACTGGATTCTGTGGTTTTCATCGTCATGTACGCGGATATTTAGATATTTTTCTACAGTTTCCTCTTCAAATTCAAGAAATACTGAGTTTCATTTCAATCATTTGACAGAATCGGATGGGGGTTGGTCGATTACATTTGGTCACCATAAATCTTTCACCGGGTAGCTTGGTATGGTTCTTGTGAATTAAAATTTTCATGCATGGTCTCTTTTCCCTTTCCTCCCCTCTTTCGCCTCTATGTTTGATGGATGATTTAATCCTTTCTTGCTTGATTTCCTCTGTCCATGGGGTGCTCAATTGCACACGTGCATAGTTAATGTGGAATAGTATTCTGATTTGATTAAATTTTTAGACTTAAGAATGACAGTATGTTCGGACCCAAAATTTAGGCAAAATGTGCACCTTTCGATACTATGCTGGCTAAGGCCAAAAGTTTATATGTGGAAAAATGGCATTTTAATAACGTGTTTCGTCAAATAAATTATTATATCAATGAGAATGCTATCTACTTATCTTGTTATGCGTAAGACATAAAGTCTAGAAATTAGTAAGCTTGGCCAACTTAGGGTGTTTTTGTAGTAGAGGTGTCAAAATGATCTAACTCGGCCAGCTCAAAGGGATTGCAAAGCAGGCTGCGCCAGTTCAAAAAAATGTGGCCTAAACTGATCTGAGCGACTTTTGGCCTGACTCGCGTAGTCTGCAGTCCATATGGGCTCAGGTCGGGCCATTCTCTAGGCATCGGCCTGGACCAGGTCTAGAAGAATCATAGCCCGTTTAAACTCGTGCCTGATTGAGTCGACACCTTTTACATCTTAACCTGTGGCCCTAGCCGAGTCACCTTTTTGACACCGCTACTTTGTATATCCGATTAAGTTCCCACATTCCAGAAATAAACTTGACTGGATGTTTTTTTCATTTCTTTTCAATGAAATTTAAGTACTTAATGAAATACTTGTAAAGAGTGCAAAATATATCAGGTTTAAATTTTAGAATCCAATTCCAGCCCAAAATAAGCTGAGACCGGTTGGATGGGTCATTGGCCAAAATTTGGTCGAGTACCCCTACACTTTTCATATATTTGGTGTTTTTCTTTCGTATGTGCTAATATTGATTGTGTTCATTTTTCTAAACCTCTGGAGATATTTCGTTTGGAAATAACAGAAGCAAGACTCTTCGGCACTCCATCTTTTAAGTAGACTACATGCTCCAATAAGGCACGTGCCTTCCAAATGTAATGTTTTTATATGTCGGTCTGTCCTAAAACCGGGTGGAGGGAGTGGAACTCTGATGAAATCTGCTGGTGTTATTTTAACAAGGTTGGCTTCTCTCTCCTTGTTAATTTAGAAAGGTTCCCCAATTCAGTGGATATGTATGCTCATACCTGTATTTGGTTTCTCACTTGTTCACCTTTTTCTTTTTGTCGTATAACTTATGTTAACTTGTTACCTTGATGTTCTGTTAGCCTTTCTAATGATGTCACGCATATGTACAAAAATATCTGAATTTTTTTGTAATAAATTTCATGTTAATGAATCAGCTTGTACTTATGATTCAGAGGTGTATAATTAGAGAAATTCTAACAGCAGCCTCTTTCATATTGTTTGAAATATGGTCCAAAATCCTATTTAGTGAAGTTCTGATAATCGTCTAGTTTCTGATAAATTTCAACTAATGAGAGTCTCGGAGAGAGTGTATGTCCAGACTATTATGTTAGAAAGTGTGTTCCTAGCTCTCTTCATAATTATATATCATATTGTGGTAAATAATTATGTTCTCTTTTATTTCTTAAATATTTTTTTCACTCTGCTTTAAACCACTGTTTTCAATCTTCTAGTGCCTAATAAAGCTGCATGGTGGTTAAACTGCCCTTCTGCCCTGTCTGTTTTTGGTTTCTATTTATTTAGGTTGTGAACATATGTTCTGGAATAATGTCGACTTGTCAAGTGATATGTTTCTATTTTATCTGCAAGATGATGTTATAATATTTCTAATTTGTATATCTGAAGGACAAGGTTTATGATTTTCTACTATTCTTGTTGCTTCTCTCTCTTAATCTGTTATTTAATGCATAACTCTATGGAAATATTATTTATTTTTAGATATTTATTCAGGTCATATGATGCTTTACAAAGGAACCCCGTTTTGCTTCAATTGATCCCAGCCCTTGGTATCATTGCCTTTGCTGCTTGTGGTCTTGAGCCACTCATTCGACTTAGCAGGGTTTTGTTCCTTCAAGTAAGTTTCCTTTAATTTTTAATTATTCATTTATCCCATATCTGATTGATTAATATGATCAACACCTTTTCTGATTATGAAAAAAATATTTTCAGAGAACTGACAGCAGTTGGAAGAAAAGTAGTTCGCGATGTATTATGACATCTTATTTTCAGCCATTGTTGTTATGGATTGGGGCAATGCTCATATTCAGGTTTGTTCTTTGTCAAGCATAGACTGTAGAGTTTGAACAGATAAAATAGAAGATTTTATATAAGAGTTTTGGGATTGAACCAGAGTTTGCAGAACATAACCGTAACATAGGCCTAAGCCCAAACAAGGAGTCTCTGCCATCAAACAAACTTCAGAAATTTAACACAATAATCTGGAAACTGTTGCACATCCTGTTTAAGAAAAGCGCACTTAACTTCCGTACTACTGTATTACAGTTGTCAAACACACATAACTGTCCTATCAGCTGACAACTATATCTCCCAAGAAGCTCTATTGTTGTTGATCATAGAATTATTTGTTTCAGGGCATTAGATCCAGTAGTCCTACCATCTAAGTCCTGCCAGGTTGTGAAGCAGCGGCTTCTGAATTTTGTGAGATCTTTGTCAACGGTGATTTCGTTTGCTTATTGTTTATCAAGGTATTGATCATTTGTTATTTTTTTCTGTTTATACCAGACCAAAAAACAGTGTTTTTCAGTACTCTCTCTCGCTCTTTTAATTTTTAAGCGTATTGGGTCCCACATAGTGGTTAAATTATAATGTTACAAGGTTGCATTTTTTTTTTCAGTTTAATTCAACAAGCACAAAAATTCTTTGTGGAGGCAAATGACTCCAGTAGTTCAAGAAATGTATGTCTCTATTACATATTCATTTACTAGTATTGCTTGTTCTTGTCATATTTTAATTGTTACATCAATAACATGATGGACTGATTTTTGTTTAGGGCATTTGAATGAAGCCTTAGTTTCTTTTTAAATATAAATTTAAATTAAGAATATACTCAATGTATAAGAAATACATAATTGTTTGTTTATATTATTTTCACTTTTTTTTGTAGTATATGGATGGAATGCATTTTTATCAAGTCATTCTTCATATCCTGTTTGGATCTTTTTGTGTGGGAACCAAATTTTTTTAATTTCAACCAGCTTCTCATTTAGGAAAATTTGACTAACAGGTGGCCTTTGATTTTGCTGGGAAGGGAGTATATGCTGGTGTTTGGATTGCTGCCGTATCATTGTTTATGGAGATGTTAGGTTTCTCCACACACAGGTGGTTAACTGCTGGTGGTTTGGGCACTGTATTGCTCACTCTGGCAGGTCGTGAGGTACAACATTGTTTTTTTTCGCACTGCCTACCAGTATTGTTTTTTGTTCATTGTATGTTGTGAATCAATAGATATGTCAACTTGATCAAGTTCTGCAAGAATAAGTCTTCATAGTCAGTACCCATATTCAATCAGTATTTTGCATATAAAAAATGATTATTTAACACTCTTGTTTGCTATTGTCATTCTAAGTTCATGTTTGCGATTAATCCAGATATTTACAAACTTTCTGTCAAGCATGATGATCCATGCCACTCGGCCATTTATTGAGAACGAGTGGATTCAAACGAAAATTGATGGATACGAGGTTTCTGGCACAGTAGAGGTTTGTATCTCTAATCTACTTAGAATGAAATTTTACAAATATAAGTATCTTGGTGGTCCGATAGAAGAACTATTACCATGGTAGAATTTCTTATTTTGCAACTCCAATTCTCTGGAATTCAAATTTGTTTTTTCTCTAGCATGTAGGATGGTGGTCACCGACCATTGTTAGGGGCGATGACCGTGAGGCAGTTCATATTCCTAACCAAAAGTTTACTGTAAATATTGTGAGAAATCTGACCCAGAAATCTCATTGGCGTATCAAGAGTTACATTGCTATCAGTCACTTGGATGTTAACAAAATTAATGTGAGCATTATTGGATCACATGCTTAAAAAATATGTTCTGTGACTCTGATATGCAATGAAAGCTGATGCTATCTTGGTACCCTTTTTCTTAACGCAGAATATTGTATCTGATATGCGCAAGGTTTTGTCAAAGAATCCTCAAGTAGAGCAGCAAAAATTGCACAGAAGGGTCTTTTTGGAGAATGTTAATCCTGAAAATCAGGCTCTTATGGTTTGTGTCTGTTTTGTTGATTTGTTTATATGGCACGAGTCTTCAGTTTTTAATTTGCAAATTTTGATTTTTTTCTGCAGTGTCTCAAGAAACATATTTTGTCAGAAGTTTCCTTTTTAACTTTTTTTTTCTCAGTATATATTCTCTTACTATTGGTCCTTTTTGTTTCAGATATTGATATCTTGCTTTGTGAAAACTTCTCATTTTGAAGAGTACCTCTGTGTTAAGGTAAAATGATGCCAGCAGTAATTACAGTTGCTTATGGTGAAAACTTTTTTTTAAATGTCAGGAAGCATGCCATTAATTCTATTATTAGATCATCATCATTCTTTATGAACAACAATGTTTTCTTTTTGTAACACTTTTTGTATGTGAAAATAGGAGGCAATCCTTTTGGATCTTCTCAGAGTCGTCGGTTATCATCGCGCCAGGCTAGCCACTCCCATCCGCACAGTTCAGAAAATATACAGTGAGGCTGACTCGGACAATATACCTTTTGGGGACTCAGTTTTCACTAGATCTAGAGCTGCAAATCGCCCATACCTACTGATAGAACCAGCATATAAAGTTCATGGTGAAGATAAAGTTAAACCCTCAACCGGTGCAGCTCTCACAAATGAGGAAAAGGATTCCAAGATTGATGAAAGCATGGCATCTGACACCAAAGGAGATGAGAATTTTGGAGCAACATCTACCTCGTCAGCTGATGTAAACAACTCCAGGGATAAATCCCAGTCATTTTCTGAATCACAGACTAAAAGCGAAAATTCAGTAGATGAACGAAAGGGAAGTACAGTTCCTGTATCTAGAAACCAGGCTCAAAGTACTGAGCTTGAATCCTCTCCTGTTGCTACCATGAGACCATTGCTGCTACTTCACAGTCAAAGCAAGATGAAGAGAAATCTTCCGTCTCTTCGTCATCGGTTAGACCTTCCCTGGAAGAGAACATTTTTCTTGGGGTTGTCTTAGAAGGTTCAAAACGAACACTTCCAATTGAAGAAGAAATGACTCCATCTCCCATGCCCACGGATTCACAAGAACTTGCTGTCCAACGGAACGGTGGTGGAACTCCTGCTAGCAAGGATAAGAAGGATGGTCAGTCTTCATTTCCAATTGATAAACAGAATGACTAGAGTAGTGGCTGAATTAGGCCGGATTAGAAATTGATATTTCAGTATATACCTCCGATAGAAGTTAAAAATGATCCAGCTGTCTTTTTATAAGTTGGAATTGTGCATTGTATTCTCCCTAATTACCCGTGTATGTACATAATTGTCAATTCATGGTTCACATAACTTTCAGAATCTATGAACAGTTCTGATTGTGGCTTGTTCCCCACTCCGATTATAGGCCATAAAAGGTAAAATGTATCACTGGCATTTGATTTAGATTATGGTTTATGGTTCGTACTTTTACAAATAAATTGATTGAAACTTTCGTACAATCAAACTTTCTTAGGTGGAAACACTTGTGGAAGGGTAATAAGGTCGAAATTAGCCAAATCAAGCTCAGTATTGAAAATGGTTACTCGATAGGCTCCTTTGGCTTGTGTACACTCTTAGACAATTAAGCCATTGGTTTGGCTTGAACAGGACCTCCAATAGATGGTCATTTATAACTCTTTTCCATGTAGAGGCATTTTGAAAGAATCCAATATTGCTTTGTAGTCGCGATGATAAAAAGGTAATGATTGTTGTGGTGAACTTCTCAAGCATGTATGGGCATTTTATCCCATTTCCATCATCTATATTCATCCTGACTAGTGAGTGACCTTTTCTCTAAGTCGATTGATTTTATAATATACCTATTTTGATTATTCGTGAGAGTGAGGTCCTATTTTCATGACATTTTATTTTAACAGCTCACCATTTTAGATTGGACCCGTGAGCTGAGAATAAGGTCGACCAAAAAGGCGACTTGCATTGGATGCTTTCCAGAATATTAGACATGTGGTGGATATATCCCAACTGTACGACTTTCCAACTACCTTATGATCATTTTAGAAATAATTATTTGATTATTGATTATTAAAGCTATTGGAGTGTACTGTCTGTCAAATTATTAGTCAGCCAAACCCATACATATCTCATTCAATATGAAAGCAACCCATTTCCTATTATTTGAGCGTGTGGGTTTTGTATGTTACTGTCGCTGTTGGGGAAATTTCGATTCATCAGAACACTTATGAATGTGTTTGTCGGTGAAGAAACGGAAATAACTTAGAGGAGTTTTTTTCTTCATAAAAATCATTCATATAGTTGATAAATAATCTCATCTCTAAAAAATGTCAGCTTGTTACTTAATCTTAGAGTACGTGTAACGCGAATGGTGCGCACATTGTTTATCCATGAACCAATATTGCACTGTTTGTAAGTACCATCCTTATATCAGCAATGCTATATAAAAAATAATTGAAAGTAAATTATTTACAATATTACCATGTATGCCTTAAAATTTTAATATATATATTTTTTTGTATTATAAAAGGTCCTAACAACAGTCACATAATCTCATAATTTTTAAAATTTCATTAATAAGATAATGATAGCTTAATAGATAAATTAGGTAATAAAATATCAGGATGCGAGCTTTAAGGTGAGACCCACTTAAGAGTTCAAACAAAGGTATTGAAATGGAGATAATAGACACTGAGAAGAAATATATATATATATATATATATATATATATATATATATATATATATATATATATATATATATATATATATATATATATATATATATATATATATATATATATATAGACACACACACTAAAAAAATAATCTAAGCATCTAAAAGGATATTCCTTATTCAATATACTCTCAGACATTCGCTAAAGAATATCTTAATTTGATAAAAAGAAAACTATTATCATATAAAATTGATTGATAATACTATTTGATAAATTATAATGTACTAAAAATTTGTAATTTTAATATTGTGTACCAATCATGAATTAACAATCGCAAAACTAATACATTTTGTAATAGTTATTCTGAAAGAAGATATTTAAATTGATTTCCAATTAGTTATAAAAGGAATATAAAATTAAATAACATATTTTAAATGTTTAATATGAAGTTTTTTTAAAATATAAGTAAAAAGACACATAATAAAATCACTGCTTGCTACCAATTCTTTGTATAAAATATTATTAATCAGAGAATATAATAGGGAATAACTCGTGATTATATAACACTTTTTTTAAAGGAAAAAAAAAAGTTTATCGCTAAATTATTGCTGACTGAGGAAGGTTGTGTGCTGATTTTGACTTGGAAGTATACAAATTTGCGTTTCTAACAATTCGCGATTCTTCCGTTACTGAGAAGAGGATTATTTTCTTTCTTTTCTCCCACGTCTTCGGAATATTGTCAGTATCAGACATCAGCGTATCTCTCTGTCCTAGTCCCTTAGGAACATCATGTATGCATTTGCTCTGAGAACTTCTAGTCTCTTCGCTTCTAACATTACCGGGTTTGTCTCTCATACAGGTTAAGTAGGCAAAAGTTAAAGTAGTTTCGATTTGTTGGTAAGATGTTGTGCTCATCGCATAACCTTGGACTTCATTTCACTTCAATTGGACTGTCTCGCGACGTTAGGCTGTACAATAATCATGGAAGCTGTTGCTTTTATACGGTATGTGGTTACTTAATTTATTTTTTTTTCATGAGATTTCCTCTTAGTTGTAGGGCATATTTGAATAAGTTTCTCCATTACAACTTTTAGGCTTTTAGGATAGAAAAAAAGTGAAATGAGTTTCTCTGACGCATGATATTGTTTGTAGAAATTTTCTCATTGAAATATTCAAATCTTTATTTTTAACTTTTGAAAACGATAATTCTAGACTGCTGCAATTTTTTTCTTCTGCGAATGTTTGTGGAAAAAATCTATCCAAATAGGCCCTTACGATGTACAACGTTTAGTTTCAATTTACTTGTCTCTTGGCATAAGCGCGTCCATGGGGATAGATTATGTTTTGTTGCCATTAGTCTTTTACCACATGGTTTGGTATGGCCTTCATCTATGAAAGTTTCCTGTTTACTGTTTTTTCCTTCCAAGGATTTAAATTGTGGTCGCAATTTTACTTTGTTACTTTATGTTATTGAATATAACCGACAAAGGAGTGCCACAACTGTGCTTGTAGACACTTAGGTACAATTCTTTAGGTGTTGATTGTACTATTGTCTAATCAAAATGGAGTTTCATCCTGGTATTAAACATCAATTCTATTTGGAGAATTAAACG
This sequence comes from Vigna umbellata, assembly GCF_029865625.1. NCBI lineage: Eukaryota > Viridiplantae > Streptophyta > Magnoliopsida > Fabales > Fabaceae > Vigna > Vigna umbellata. The sequence continues at coordinate 43,547,893 of NC_142166.1, forward strand.
AACAGCATCTAAGGAACTGTATTTAAGTTTTTCTTTTTCTAAAACCTTGGTTCCGTCCTGGGATAGCTATGTTTGCTAGTTATCTATTTGTCTTTGAATTTTTTTTTGCTGGCAGTTTCATTTGCAATTTTCCATGCTTCAGTGATAACAGTTACTGTCTTAGATGTGTGTTTTTCTTTTATTTATAGTCTATATCCATGGAGAGCTTTGTGAATTGACAGAGGCTAATGGGAGTAGTAAATAAGGCAACAGAAATCAAATATAAAAAAAAACGTTACTTTTAAATCAAGAAACTATTATTGACTGGTAATGTGTCAATATACAAAACCAACCAACCAACTAATACATTATTTATGAATGACACAGGTATCTCCAATTCTATTAACCTTGTCTAATTTAGTTACTTCTCTGATCAAAGTTTCTGCTATGACGAGCGTACACAGCACTTATCCTATACACTCAGCAAAAGATATAACAAAATGAGCCATTCCTTAATTCACATTTGCTAAAAGAGTGCAATTCTCCTTGGTGAATATGAGGGTAACTGTAGCAAAATGATTCGATGCCATCACATCACTGGGATCACGACAACACATAGTACTGTAAATTTTTATATTAAGCATTAAAATTAAAAAGCAAAGGGTAATTGCAGGACTAGTTACATTACTCAGAACCATGCTTACCATATTCTTCTACTCTGTGAAGAGCATCAATGAGAACATCAGTTGTCCAATCCTTTACATCCTCCTTTGCACAGCACGTGAGGATTTCGTTCAGTCACTCGTAGTGTGTTTGGATTAGGTTCATGGTTAAAAATTATCAATTAATTTTTCATGAATAAAGTAAAAAAACAAATAATTCTACTTTTTCTTGGTATCACCATGATTTCATAGGATGATAAGATAGAATTGATTTGTGTTATCTAAACACCTTGTAAATCTAAATGTTTCCTAACTCCAATGCAAGTACTTTTGCTGATTCTAAAGTTAAGTAACTTTAAAATAGCATTAGAACAAATGAGTTCTTAAAGATGTTGCATATGTAAGAAACTACAACTAACAACATTGCTTAGCATTAAAAAAACATTTTTTCAAGTCAAAGTGAAAATCTTGTGAGCAGAGAGGTAAAAGAAGACTTACTAAAAGCAGCTTAAAAACTCAGGTTCAATTTTATTATGGTAATTTGCATTTTATTAAATACATTGCATATTACTAAGGGAAACTCTACCAAACAAATCGACGAAATTAATCATCTCTCTTTTCTTCCCCCTCCTTCCTACCAAACAAACCTTTAGTCATGTTTAGTTTCTTATAAAATGAGGAATCGGTTTTGAAAACACAGAAACAAAAATGTTTCAGAACCCATTTCTCTCTTTTCAAGATACTAAACATGAATGGGAGAAATTGTTGGATTCAGAGATTGAACAGTTTTGCAAACACTTGCATTGAAAATGCTCATCTAAGCAAGTGATAGTTGCCTATATCATGTGCGATGAAGAATATTTCATTTTACCTTTCACTTGATAGATGTTGACAAATCTAATTAAAGTATCAGAGAAGTTAATTTCAGCCATGGTTATAAAGTTCTCTATTCAAGATTTATTTCATTTGAGAAATATGTTCTCATGGAATATAAATCCTACACATATAAAGAGAAAGAAAGTATAGAATGCAGTTAGGTGAGAATGATTACCATCCAAATTGAGTCCGGGGCTTGATCTCTCAACTTCTCACACTCCTCTCTGGTGATCATCATTCTAACAGTGCCTTGACCTTTAGGGACACTCTTTATCTAATGCTCCAGCAATTCTTTGGTCAAGATTCATTATACTGTCACCAGTTACATCCATTAGTCACAACTTCATTTCATCAAACACGTGATGTGCAACTAGATCAATCACTATACCCCTCACATGCATATATTTGTTTGTGTTAAACTCTAGGGAAGAGAGAAAAATTGAGATGAAACTATGTGTTTTTGATACAGTATGAGTGCTTTATTTATATTGAGAAACAGTAATCAATACAATAAATAGGAGATTTGATATCCTCTAATAACAAAGACATGTTAAGTGAATAAATAAAAATGTTCCTAATAATACATTCATAATCTAAATATTCCTGGTTATATATTATTTCTATGATTATAACTGTTTGTTTATGTTGTGAAGTTTGATGGTGGCATACCTAAAATCATGAGGAGATTGACAAGGAGAGCAATCATGAGGAGTCTGACAAGGAGATCGGTCCCCACGATGGCGATGACCATGGACATGGTGGCAATGTCAAGGTGGGACTAGGAATTACGAACTGGGCATAGTAGTAAATGTTGTTTTGCTTTATTATTATTAGGTTAAATTAAACTTTTTTTTCACATTTTTATATTCATATTATTATCTTAATTTCTAAAAGATTCAATTTAATCTTTTAAACTTTTATAATGCTTTAAAATGATCTTTTTGTCAATTTATTATTAACAAGTTAGAAACACCTATGTTGTTGTATGTGTTTGCATTTTAAATTATTTATGAGTTGAAATATTTGGTAATATTTGTAAAGAAAAATAAAGGAATTTACAAAGAAGTAGGTGAGGTGATGTTCTGAGATTTTTTACTGATTAATAGAACCTCAAACCCTATACCTTAAATTGTAAACCTCAAACAAATATCTTGAAAGCTAAAGCTACAAATTGTAATTGTTTTAAACTTGTTAATTTTGAATTCTTTTAGAAAAGTTTGTATATAAATTGATATAGAATTGATCTAATCTATTATATTTAAGAATAATAAATTGTGGAAACTCAATATGAACATCCTAATCAATTATGTCTACAAATAATGGTTTAACACTATTCAAATTCTTAAGTGGACTCTAAGTCTAACTCAATCCAATAAAATTGGTTTATAATGTGAAGTTTGCACCTACTTATATAATTAAATTTTCTTTATTTTTAGCCGATATGGGATCTTCAACACATCTCCTCACGTCGAGGTATATGCATCTCGAGCGTGACGCTAGATATCTATGGATGGTCTGATAGTAGCCTGATAGTGGGTGACATTATAGGTTTAATAAACAACAAACCTCACTATGATATGTTTTTAAATGGTTCTAATACCATCTTAAGAAGTAAATTTTAAGACTAACTCAAATTCTACAAAACCGGCTTGTAAGTTGAGTTTTGCACCCACTTGTATTGCTTAAATTTGCTTTATCTCTAGTTGATGTGAGATCTCCAACACAAATAATCAATTATTTATAGGCATAATCGATTATCAATGAATTGTATACCTGAACCAGGCTCCAAATAGTTGATTACCAACTAAGTTTGTATTTGAATCTAGATAATTGATTATCTCATTTATGATAGTAGATTATTTGTGAAAGCACTATAGTGTAATCATTTATATTTTAACATTAACTGATTAATATGTTACAAAACACTTTTGAAAAGATTTTCGAAAAAGATTTAAGTTCTTCTCAAAGGCATATTATGAATATGAATCACATAAAGGGATGTGAACTTAAACTAATGCATAAATCACACACATTTTCACATGAAAGCACAATGACATTCATAATAGTTTCAAAGTCTTATTCATATCTTTCGTTTTACATCTATCTATTTCTGAATAAATGTCTAGGGTAATTTATTTTTTAAATCAATGTAGGTCATATAATATAGCAGGAAAACCAATCGCGATTCCATTCATCCCTGCCCTTGGTATTATTGGGTTTGCTGTTTTTGGTCTCAAGCCTCTTGTGCGCCTGAGCAGGAAGATGTTTTGCCAAGAAGTTAGCATCTTATTGCATATTTGTCAAAATCATTTGAATAGTATTAATTTCTGATTTTCTGTTCCATGATGTTTTCAGAGTACTGATAGAAGTTGGAAGAAAAGTAGTTTATATTATATTTTGATATCTTATTTTCAACCTATGCTGCTGTGGACTGGAGTGATGCTCATCTGCAGGTATCTTTCTGGACTAACGTTTTTTCCAGTGGGAGTTTGCCGTTGTTCATGAACACCTTAGTGTAAAATGTTTCAGGGATTTAGATCCACTAGTCCTACCATCAGAAACTAGTCAGGCTATGAAACAACGGCTGCTGAGTTTTGTAAGATCTTTGTCAACCGTGCTTACTATTGCTTACTGTTCTTCAAGGTAGATTTAATTTCTGGCATAATTATATCTCCCATTTGTTCAATAAACTAACAAAGTTACTATTGTGTTTTGTCAAAACCGTGGCGCTCAGTGTATATTTAAGGAAATTTTATTTTATATTTTATCCTTGCTGTAATTATATTCTTTATAGAAATTGTATCTCACAATTAATACTAGGTTTATTTATTTAAAAACAATACCATAATCACAGGAGTTGTGTCCTTAGAATTAGCTGTCCATATTTCCTAAATAACCAACAGGTTCATGTATTTATAGTCCCAATGACATGATAATTGATACAGTAAAGTAGAATATTGTTCCTTTAAAATTTGAGAGTATTACAGTTTTTCGTATTAAGAAAAGCTTTTTGTTTTCTTATTGTTGGAAGTAGAAGTAAAATACACAGCAATGTAGATTGATATATGCAAATTATTATCTAAAAAAAACAGGAAGAAGAATAAACTACGGTGCAGAACAATATAGAGTTTGCTATATAAGATGATTTTGTTTATTTTATTTTAATTATTCAACATTTCAATTATATATTTATTTGAGACTTTTTATTTATTTATTCAAATAATATGCAAATAAAATATCGAATCCTCTTTATTTATTTTTGTAAAATAAACATTGTAGTAGTTAATTTCTTATTATTATGGGTTTGGAATCTTCGTATCTTGTTCAACATATAATCCAATATGCTTCTGCTGCCTATTTTCAGCTTAATTCAACAGGCACAAAAATTTTGTATGGAGGCAAATGACTCCTGTGATGAAAGAAATGTATGTTTCTGGTACAGATCCTTGTCATGTTTCCATTTCTGTTTCCATAACATTTCGCTTCAATAAAGCTTTAGGTTGATATCACTTAAATAAGGGTTTAGATGTTCCCAATGAAAATTAGAAGAAGGTAGTCAACATTTAGGAAATAAAAAATCAACTACTGAATATGATTTAGCAAATTTGAATTTGTGAGTTGCATATGGTATCGTTATAGAATAATATTCCTTGTTTTCATGTTGGATATTATAATGAAGTTGTTAATTTAGTTTGTTGATCCCTGAGGGCATTCCTGAAGTGTATGAAAACACAAATCTTATTCAATATGTTGCCAATGAATGACAGATGAGCATTGATTTTACTGGGAAAGCTGTATACACTGCAATTTGGGTTGCTGCTGTGTCATTGTTCATGGAGTTACTGGGTATCTCCACACAGAAGTGGTTGACTGCTGGTGGTTTGGGCACAGTATTGATTTCCCTTGCAGGTCGCGAGGTATGTTATAGGTTCTTTAAATCTGTCTACGTGAATAATCAAGTCACATTTGTCATTAGATTTTTTATGAATCCTCCATAACATCAAATTCTCAAATTCTGGTAGAGTAACTCTACAGGGTATGAGCATTACCAATTAGATAGGCTCCTCTTTGCTGTCATTCTCACTTCATTTTTGTGGTGTCTTCAGATATTTACAAACTTCCTTTCAAGTATAATGATTCATGCAACTCGGCCATTTGTTGTGAATGAGCGGATTCAAACAAAAATTAAAGGATATGAGGTTACTGGTAAAGTTGAGGTATGTATTTATTATATAACCTGCTGAGAAGGTAGTTTAGGGGAGCAGAAAATAATATAAATGAGTTCCATTATAGGTGATATTTTTCCCAAGCATCTTTATAATATTTCATTGTAATCAAATTTCATATTTTCTCTAGCATGTTGGCTGGTGGTCACCAACAAGAATTAGAGGTTCTGATTGTGAAGCAGTTCATATTCCTAATCACAATTTGAGTATAAATGTTGTGAGGAATCTTAGTAAGAAATCTCATTGGCGTATAAAGACTCACCTGGCTATCAGTCACTTGGATGTTAACAAGATTAATGTGAGTATTCTTTCCTTTAATAATTGTTTAGTTACTATTTGATGACTATCTCATCATTTGAAAACTTAAGTAATCTCTTTCCTGATTTCTTTATGCAGAGTATAATAGCTGATATGCGCAAGGTTTTGGCCAAAAATCCTCAAGTAGAGCAAAGAAAATTGCACAGAAGGGTTTTTCTAGAGAACATTGATCCAGAAAATCAGGCTCTTATGGTTGAAAATCTTTCTTATCTCCCCTTTTATTCAATTTTTGCTTCGAAAGGTTTTTTAAAGGTTCCTTTTGAGATGCTGCATGTAGCGTAGTTCTGAGAATGAAAATGAGCTTGTTCAAAATCTAGAGTCTACTTTCGTTTGACACTTATATTGGTCAATTGAATGAAATCTGGGGCATATTTTTATTCTTTGTGGTATTCTTTATCATTTAAGAACTGTAATTTTTACTATCAAATTGTCATGAAATCGAGAAGTTTGTTATAATTTTTGAACTTCTTTTAGAGAACAAAATATATTAAAAAGTTATTTCTAAAGAAAACTTAAATTTATAACTTCCGACATTTAGCTTTATGCATGATCATTACAATTTATCTTTGTGTTAAAAAAGAATTCTCGTCCATTAGAAAATTATCTCCAAAGTATATATGCAGAATATTCTTAGCACTGTCTATTTACTGCCTTGCCTGGTGATGGATTAGCTATGCCCATGACAGGATTAAAGCATTTTTCCTTTAACATTTTGGAATATGTAGAATTTGAGTTTCTGCATTTTGATTTCTCAGCCACCATTATCTTTTAAAAGCCTTTTTATGTTACAGATATTGGTGTCCTGCTTTGTTAAAACTTCACGTTCTGAAGAGTACCTACGTGTAAAGGTGAGACTAGATTGTTTATAATACTTGTTGATGCATGGAGCAATGATTCATACCTCCTTGTTATGGAAGACATATATAGTAATGCTTATAAATATTTACTTAAACAATTATTTCAACTCATTTGTATTAGTAATCTCCTCACCCATTTTTATGTTTTGAAACTCGGAAGTATTTTTTAACTGTTTCAATTGTGGATGCGAACATATAAGTTTCTCTGTTTTTGTGAATTGTGCGTTTAGTGACACAAACCTTTTATTAGTTGTACAAATGATGGCGATCATCTTGACAGTATTGAGGTTGCCTAGCCAAGACGAGCAAAAAAGTGTGGTCGCCGGTTGGAACTAAAGCTTCAATGATGGTGTTGGTGGCGGTAGCAACTCTAACGACAGTGGCAAGTGTAGTGGATAGGGGCAACGAAAATTTTTCAAAAGAACCTTAGGTTTTAGATACCATATTGAATATAATGAAAAACTATAAAATTAATCTCCCTTGTATAGAAAATACACATAGGCTACGGTATTTATAATAAAGGAAATATGGGCTAAGCTCAAAATACAAATAAAGAATAATAACAAAGTAACTAAAGATAAAAGATAAAGATAAGATATCTATATAAGATATTTAATAATCTAACATATCTAACAACCCAAAGGATTGAATAATGTTGCTGAACTTTTTGAACAATCTAATATATCTAACACATGTGGAGATTGCTTTAGATCATAGAGAGAGTGGAATAACTTATCAACCATGACTGCCATCACATTCTCCACTAAATCCTCCATTGCAACAACCACGATGAGAGGAGTGTTGGAAGTCTCACATCGACTAGAGATAAGGCCAATTTATAATATATAAGTGGGTGCAAACCTCACCTTACAAACTAGTTTTGTGGGATTGAGTTAGGCTTAAAGTTCACTTCTTAACATGGTATCAGAGCTATGGTTAGAGTCTATCCTAGCGATATTTGTTATTTGTTGGGTATGTTGTTCCACCCGCTATCGGGCCGTTATCAGACCACCCATTAATGTCTAGTCTTACGAGATGATGTCTATTATACCTCAACATGAGGGGGGGTGTTGGAAGTCCCACGTCGACTAGAGATAAGGCCAATTTATAATATATAAGTGGGTGCAAGCCTCACCTTACAAGCCGGTTTTGTGTGGTTGAGTTAGACTTAAAATCTACTTCTTAACAAGGAGTAAGAGACTAGGGTAGATGAATCCACGATAGTTGTTGAAGTGCTTTCAAAAGTATAAGGAGTGGGGAGTTGTAAGAATGGATATTGCAACAACCACAATGAGAGTAGTAAGAGACTAGGGTAGATGAATCCATGGTAGATGTTGAAGTGCTTTCAAAAGTATAAAGAGTGGGGAGTTGTAAGAACGGATTTTTGAACCACATCCTAGATTGGAACAATAGAACTCGATAGAATCTGATTACGAACTATTTCACGGTCTTGTGGAAGTCCAATAGGAGCAAGTACCATGAAAATTGGACATGAGAGTAGAATATTCTGCAATCAGGTGTTCAAAAGTTGATGACTGCATTGTAGAAATGGTGAAACGTTTGAATAATTTTTCTTGTCCTTTGTCCATACATCATAGCAAGTCAAGTCATAAACGCCTGGTAATGTGCCTGAAGTTTGGGGGCAAGTTACAACCAAAGGACACTATATAAAGAGGCATCAAGAGGTGTCAATTTGCTTCCAACAAGGTTGTCAGAGTTGGGAATAATGAAGGTCAGAGTTGTCAAATGAAGATCCTGCCTTGGGCTTGAAACCTCTTAAGTGATGTAATCTGTTGTGCGTAAGTGTTTTTTGTATGGTATCATGGTAAATTGGTGAAAGTCACCAGACATTAAGCAAAGCTCAATTTGAAGAAGTCATATAGTCAAACAGAGTCAAACGAAACCCAAAACTATTCATTGAAGGAGATGCATGACAAGGAGGTAGCCAAAATTTGAGGGCGGTGTGTGAGACAAATGTGTCAAAGATAGGAGGCTGGATGGTGGTGAATGGAGGCTGCTTGTTGCTGAAAAAAAATAGGACAAAAATAAGGAAAAGCAAAACCTAACTTTATGATACATAATAAATCTGTTTGTGAATTGTGTGTTTAATTACAAATGTAAATCCTTTATTCATCTGTACATACTTTCCTAGTTACTATATCAAATCACATCTTTTACATAACTAGATGTTTTCAACTTTGTGGATCTTTAAACTGTTGACAACTATATTGACCCAACTATCCAATTTATCAAGTTACTGCTTCCAAGCAATTCTTCATTAAAGATCATTATTATTTAATGATTTAATTACGTTTTTAGTGCCTGAAATTTAGAATAATAGCCCCTAAATTAAAGTTTTTAGTTTATCAAAGTTATAAAAGTATGTTTTTAGTCTCTAAACAAAGTTAGACTAGAAGTAGCTTCAAAACAAATCATTTAGTTCTTCAAATTTAATGTATTAGGACTAAAATAATATTTTCCAAATTCATGGTATTATAATAAACTTTTTAAAATTTGGGAGGGTAAAAGGATAATTAAGTCTTATCTATTTTATATTCAGCATTAGCTTTTGTGAACAATACTTACTATTTTATAAAACAGGAGGTAATCCTCTTGGATCTTCTCAGAGTTATAAGTCATCATCGAGCTCGGCTAGCCACACCCATCCGCACAGTTCAAAAAATGTGCAGTGATACTGATTTCGATATTGATCCATTTGATGACACAGTTTCTTCTCGTTCCAGATCAACGAAAAACCGTCCTTTTGCACTGATAGATCCACCTTATAAAGTTAAACCGTCATCTCATTCAACTATTACAAATGAGGACAGAGATAGTAAGACAGATGAAACCTTGCCACCTGACTTCAAAGTAGACTCTGATGAATTTTCTGTGACACCAAGTTCGGTCCAGAAGACCTCCAAATCCAAAAAGTCCAAAAAGGAAAGAACAGGAAGCACTGCAAAGGAAACATCCAAAATTTTGCCAACATCCAATGAGTCTGGTTGTGGAGAGACTACAACACCATCAAAGCTAGATGATGAGAAATCTGTTGTTTCAGAGCCTTCATCATCATCATCATCATCACTTAGTCATTCTTCAGATGAGAATATTACTCTTGATGCTGCTCTGCTGGGCACAGAGAGAAGAACTATTGCAGTTGATGAAGAATTGGTTGATTCTATCCCTTCAGAATCACAAGAAGTTGCATCCCATCAGAATGGGAGTGAACCTCCTATTGGCAAGGATAAGAAGGATGAGCAGAATAGATGTTGATGTTTAAATAGAGTAGCTACTTTTTTGTTGATGTTAACACAAAAATGATCTAGCTGTCTTTTTTTAAGCTGGGCATTGTGCAATGTATTATCCATTTGTAGATTAGTGGGAAACAATTCTCTTTTGTACATCACAAATTATGTTCATACCTAAATCTATCTCTATAATATTTTAAACCGTCCAACCTATTTATTGTCTATAAAGAAAAAGACAAGATTTAAACATGAGCTTGTCACATTCACTAAGAGTACATAACATAATAGTGGGTTTTGTAACCCCCATTCTGAATCTCTGAACTGCAATAATCTTTCTTGGCTTTATTTGTAGTTGAAGAATTATCTATCAAAAAACTTTCCAAAGGTTCAGGAACATCAGCTGGGCAACATCATGGTGGGAATTTAAGTATGAATTGAATATAAATGTGAAAGTTCATATAAGAAAAATAAAACTCAAAAACATTAAACCTTGATGAAAGTAATGTCAGATTTTGTAATGAAAGAAATGTCAAGTTTTGTGATGAAAGTAATGTGAATTTCCAACATAGCGTAGAGGTCATGGTGGTGTTTTATTGGTTTATTTAGATGAAGTATTGTTAATTTGTTTGTCATCTCCTATCAATTCTTATAGTTTTTTATGTCATAACTGAACGATATCATTTTCGAATTTAAAATAATTTATTGAAATGCAAAAAATATTAACCTAAATTTAATAAAGCAATTTGCAATATAAAAACAGAAACGAACTCAGTCAAATTACAATAGACAATAATAAGAAAAACATGAGTTTGTAATCGTGTGCCCCTTTTCCTTCGTCCCATGTACATGACGAATTTCAAGTGAAAATTTAACTTTTTTGAATCTCAAGGACGAAATTCACTAAATTAAAAATTTAATAAAAATGCATACCATTGTATTCAATAACAATAACACTATAACAATTGATAAATAATGAGAGAAACTATTTTGATTAGTAAAAACATACCAACAAGACATAATGCAAATAAAAAATTAAATAATTGATATAATAGCAATTTAACACCGTTTTAATGTATTAATATCCATTATAGTTTATGATGTTCAACTATAATTACTTTTACAAAAAAAAAAATCTTTTAAATAATTTATTCATTGAAAAAATAATTAATATATAAATTTAAAATATGAAAATTTATAATGAATATATAAAAATATCATTAAACTAAAACTTAAAACAACAATTTCCCTATTAATAAGTTTGATTATACTATAATTTTAAAATATAATACAAGAATGTTTTTTTATATTTAATTGATTTCAAAATTAAAAAAGTAGATAATAAAATCATTTTTGAACAACAAACATTTGAGAAATCAGAATTTGAAGACCCAACTTCTCATCGGTACAAAACAAAAGAACACTACCTTGTAATAGGGAGTTTAAAAAACACTTCGGTGTCTATCTTAATTTCACGAATTGGAAAACTACTGGAACATATCTGCAATTAGAACTTGAGAGAGAAATAAATGAATTTTGCAGAAACTAAATATGGAAAATTTGTAATAAAGTTAAAGATCAATATATAACTGCCAAAACTTGTTTACATTAAGCTCTACACATGCAATCAGGAGCAGGATACGTATAAATTGATTGCTTCTCCTTCCTTAATCTTATTTGCCCTTGTCTGTTCTTATGTCCATTAAGAACTGCACCTTGAAATTCTGTCCAGCTTATGCTTTTATTCTGAAATAGATGCCCCAACAATCCCATGCTTGGTCTGATAGTCTTCAGATTCATATAAGCACGATGCGCCACCTAAAGAAGAAAAACATGTTCCGTCGAAATGATACATTTTGGGAATTTAATTCAATTCTTGAGAACAAATATAACTAGGTTCCTTTAAACCTATAAGTCGTTATGCAACAAATTATTTATGACAGTGCAGTTTGAAATAGAATATTCAACAATGATTCTTTTACCAGAGCATTGTGCATATTGCCTGGAGAAGCAGAAATGAAGATGTCACTGTGCATGCTCACGTAGTAATCAACAGAAGCTAACATTGATGCCTTTCCTTTAACTTTGGCCAGTTCCTCTGTGGAGGCTAAGCTCTTCTTATCTTCCATAAGAGGAAATAACTTGCTTAAGGTTGCTAGCCTAGCTTCTCCACCATAAACCTGAAAGCATACAATCAATCCAGACCAAGGCATAAGTCAAAGCACGGTGCCAATCGGTGAAAGTATCAGAAGGTATTAGATTGTTAATCATTATGCATAATTACAAATATCAGAATGAAATCTATGCTGTGTAATCACAAGCCTTCCCATCATATGTTGTTAACGAACCTTGTGGGAAGCAAGATAAAGCCGTGTTCTATTATTGAAACCCAAAGCTGCCAGGAGCAATCCAATTTCTTCAGGAGTCAGTGGGCAGCGCCCCTGACTTCTCAACTCTTCATCGGTGAATTGAGAGTTTAATACCCTTCCCTGCCAAAGCACCTGCCGGTACTTTGCTAGAGCAAGCTTCTCAGCTTTACCCCCACCAAAATCACAGGCTGAATGAGCAGCCATATCCTGCATGGGCAATGTGGAATCAAAGTGTTAAGGACTGAGATATGTAATGATGACAAAAGCAATAGATACAGGATCTTAGGTACAAGAACTCAAGGATAACACTCTGAAATTGCAGAAACAACAATGGAAAAGAACACAGACAAAATAACAACAGGATCCGTGACACCAAAAAAAGGCACCAATCAAACCTACTTTTCTCTTAACACCCGCCTAACCCCACAATCCTTTAGATTTTCCCCACTCCATACCGATTCTAAGTCATTCTTTATGAATCTCCCATTCTTAGTCCTGTGAAAAGGAAGAATGAAAGGGTGATCAAGGACATCGGAAGAGGTGGTTACAAAGGAACTCATGGTAAATAATGTTTCTTCATTTGGTCTTCAACCAAGTTGATTGGCGTCAAGTGACCTCACCCAGTGGGACAAGACTTTGTCATTGTAATACAAGGTTACATGGAAAATTCAAGATGAAATATGCACCTCCTTGCAGTTAATTTAAAGGGCTTAATAAGATATCACCCCTTTTGTTCAATAGAAATGTGTTAACTAGTAGTGCTTAACTACAGAAGGATGAATCATAATTTAAATATAGGAAACATACTCAGACATCCACGTTGCACACATACAGGCAACATAAATATATAGTTCCTTGAAGCCATAATTGCCCTAAAAGTTCTACACAACAGAGTCAACATAATTTCTATATATGAGCATGCATTATTGGCAACTATAATATAGACGCATGGACTATCATTTCATTATTCAAATAAGTGCAAGAGCAATCACATTAACAAAGGAAAAATATTTACGTGTTAAGGATATTTGAATCAATCATACTACTTCAAAGTTCAAAAAAATAAAGCACTTAGTCTAATACCTGTTAATTAATTATCAACGTATACACAGCATAAAAGATTGTGTCCTCAATGCAATAACTAAATAATAATAAGTGACCTAGAATTTCAGGAAGCTACAAGCATAAGCTTCGACTCATAATAAACCACTCAAACTAAAAGGAAAACTGTACTTTGTCAAAACGCAGATGCAACACAACAAACTTTCCAGTTTGCAGTTTTCCAACCATGCCAGTTTCCTCCAGTGGAAAGTCTTTCACTTCAGCTTGGTTCACAACAGAAGTGTGGCGCAGACGATGAATAATGGCATCTCCTAATTCCTTGATATGTGGAACAAAGATCAGTGCTTCAAAGTTGACCTTGCAACGGAGGCGCTGAATGTCTGATGGCAGGTTGTTGAATGTCAAGCGATGAGAAAATGGTGCAATAGCAGCAATTCCATAACTGTATCAACCAGAAAATCTACAACAATTGAAAATAGATATATATGTAAACAGTATATCTTATAGGAAGACATTGAATGGTTTATGGCTCCAGTGAAAGTCAAAGATTCATGCCTGCTACATAGGTTTACTGCTCATGGAAAGAGTTGGAAAAAAAAATGTTTTATTCAATCTTAGGGTTCGAACATGTGTATCCATATATATATACAAATAAATTTCTATCTTTCATCTATGGGCATAAAAATTAAAATGACTATCTTTTGGTTTATCTTATATTGAGATAAACTAATCTAAAAGATAATTTTTTCTATCCTACATATCAATTATATTTTCAACACTCCCCTCTCAAGTTGGGGAATGGATATTAATTGTCCCCAACTTTCCAATAAACCCCTTTAAACTTGTTAAAGGGAATCTTTGGGTGAACATGTCTACCAATTGGAGTCCCACACATACATGATTTGTACGTGACTAAAGACCACAATCTAATTTTTCTTTGATGAAACGTCGATCAACCATTATGTTTTTTGTCTTGTCATGCTGGATTGGATTGGACAACATTAATAGTTGAATTGTTTCCACAAAACAGTTTCACAAATATCATGCCTCCGCTGAAAATCCTGCACTAGCAATGGACTTAGCAACTACATTTTGCTTCTTATCCCTCCATGTTACAAGATTTGCTTCCAGAAACATACAATATTCGGAGGTGGACATTTTTATCTACAACTGACCTACTTTAATCTGTATTTATAAGTACCTTTATGGACAATGTGCCCTCTTCCCTTGAACAAAAAATCCTTTTTCCTAGACTTGCCTTCAAATATTGAAGAATTCTATCAAACTCTCTGCCGGTGCCTTTCATTGGGATCATGCATAAATTGGCTTCCCACACTAACAACTTCCCCTCCAATCTCTAGTATTGAGAATTTTCTTTTGTTGGACTTTCTTCACTTCCAATCTTGTGTCAAGTTGGTACTTCAGATGTCTTACATCTAATTTCCTTATTTCTTTGAGAAGATCAAGTATATACCCCCTTTTAGGAGATAAAGATACCCCTTTTGGAATATCTCCAGAGAAGTACTTTAGCTTTTCCAACTCCTTCATTTCAAACTAGGTTGTCAGCTTCTTTTTTCAGAGCTCATTCTTCTATCTAATCATCACCTAGGAGGATGATCATATCATCTAGATATACCAGGAGAAGAGTGACTTAGCCACTAGGGGTGATAGGATATAATATGATAAGTTATAGTGGGTAATAGGTGTGCAGGAGAGAGAAAACAGTTTAGGAATTAATTGTTCAGTTTAGAAATTAATTGTTGTTGGGTAGTTAGAAGTGGGTTGCCTTTATAAGAAGGCAAGGGGGGCCTGGTAGAGGGGACAGTTTTTTATATCAATTGTATAGACAGGAACCTTGATCCTGTGGAGGGGGATTATGCTCCCAGTTATGGTTGTACACGTGCTTCACTCCTTCCTCCCTTGCAGCCACCATTCGGTATTAGTGTATATACCGTTCGGTCTATACTTCCCTACTCCCTTCTGGCTACCGCTCGACATCTACTTCCCTCCTCCTTCCAGCTACCGTTCGGTACTTCCCTCCTTCCTTCTAGCTAGGCCTTTGCTTCCATCCTTCCTTCCAGCTACCGTTCGGTAGTTCCCTCCTTCCTTCCGGCTACCGTTCAGTATTCCTCCTTTATTCCTCCGCTCATGTATTTTTAACTTCCTAACAAATTGGTTGATGTGAATACATATTTTCATTCTTTTCTTACCATTTGGGTGCTATTGTGTGAGTGTGTGCTGTGAGACAGTTAGGTTTCATACCCAGAAACCTAACAAGGGGAGTGTTCTATACAAAAAGGGTGTGACTACCTTGACTCTATTGTATCCTAGGGATGTCATAACCTAGGTGAATCTTCTAGACCATGTCTGAGGAGATGGTTTGAGCCACACTTGCCCTTTTCACCGTGAGTATTGAATCATAGAGGAGTCTTCATGTAGATTTCCGCTTCTAGATCTCTACTAAGAAAAGTATTTTTAACATCAAAGTGCTTCAAATCCCAGCCAAAATGGGTGGCCAGGGAAACTATAATCCCTACCATATCCATCTCTGCTACCAGGACAAATGTCTCCTCATAGTCTATTCCATAGATATGAGGGGGAATATTAGCATAAGTGCCATGGAAAATAATAAACTCTGTTATGCTAGACTTGTGCTGGGTCGACTATATTGTTACTGCACCTATTAGGTAGATTAGTTACACGATTAGCTCCCTCCTAATTCTAAACCTACAAATGAACTCTCCCTAGTTTGTATTCCATAACTAGCTCATTTATTCAGCCTTCTAATTTTCCACAAATATAATTCTCACAAAGTCTCCAGACCCTCTCTGAACATTTTGTTCCTTTTATCCCTCATTCTAACAAGCTTTCTAGTGCACTATAGATTCGTCTTACACAAAAATAGCACTTATCAATTGTATTTTGAAAAACCCTCTGATAACTAGTGTAAAAAGCGGTAAAGTCAAAATTACGTAACACAGAAGCCATCTAATGACATAACATAACAAACCAGGTAAAGCAATGATTATAGTGGTAAAACCCAGGTCCAATACGGCAAGATCGGGAGCGAGAAGAAGGAGCACATCAGAATCTGAGGTTAAGCTATGTACATACCTCCGAAGTACAGGCAAGACATTTTCTATGTACCAATCAGCAGTAGCATGAATGGGTGCAGTTTTAATTCTAGTCGCTCTTATGCCTGTGGCATAGTACTCTCTTGTGCTCCAAGAATAGTCACTGGGAGGTTCCTTCACTATGGAGACTTCATCACGGAGGGCATCAATAAAGTGATCCAAGTCAAATATATCTTCAAATGAACTGCAGAAACAAAACAAATTCACTTAAGCAGAAACTTTCCAGTTTGAAAATTAAACATATAAAGGTTGAAAAAATAGCAAACCCTCTGGATATACCTTGAATCTTGCCAGACAGGGTTCACTTCAAAATGTGGGACAACCAACGTTGCATTCAAAATCTTAGCAACAGCAACAGCATCACATATCTTTTACAGAGAAAAGGGGGGAATGATATTAGACAAGTGTCAATTTGACTTTTTAGGCAAATGCCAGTGAAATACATGATAGAACACTATTCCTTTCCCCCCAATTTATCTCTTTAATCAAATTATACCCTTTCAAAACAATATCATCATTCACATACCCCCATCTTCTGCTGGTTCAACCCTCCATCAAGGAAAACCTGGATATAACCGCTTGACTTTTTAGGTAGTGCTGCAAGAGATTATAAGCATAAGGAAACATGTAAAATACCAAGCACTAGTAAGTAACACACAATACAGCCCTCATTTTCAAGATAAATAAATGTCCAACGTCTAAAAGAAAATCAATTCAATATACTATATGAACTCACAAGATGGTTTCGGACGCTCGGTACAGGGTTTCCATCCTTGGAAGGCCAGGGGAGACCAGAGACTAGTTTGAAGTTCAACAGACTGAAAACAATAAAAAAAATGTTAATCTCGAAACAGCTAGATACACAAAAAGCATGTCAAAATCAACCTAATCTTTAGCATTTAAACATAATTAAGATTAACGTGTACTTGTACTCACAGTTTGGCGTTGCAAAGCACCCTCTAGCAAATCTACGTGCATAGGCCTCGGAGCAATCCACTCCTGCAATGGCAATTCATCAAAATTGGTTCTTCATCAAATCAAATTCGGCTTTTCTTTCTTTCAATTTTCCCACATGAAAAGTCACAATCAATATGTCAAAATTTAAGGAATTGAAAGAAGTTGAAGATTAGAGTTATACAGAGAACATAGAAGGTGAGGCACGACCAAGAGGTTGGAAAAGATCGGGAAAGAAAACTGGCAAGAGAATGACGAAAACCACGGCGAAAGCGGATTTTTGAGAGTGGTTTAGTTGGGTGAAAATCTGAAGCTTCATTGTTCACAAAGGAGAGCTTCGCCGTTGATGATTTAAACGCTGCGTTTTTGCACCGATGAACTCAGAAGACAGTGTTCCTTTAACTTCATTGGGTTCATCTTCATCTGCCGGTGAAGGATCCAATTCTTGGTGCTATAGCCTTCAGCCTTTAATCGGTAATAATCCAATTTGTGTATTTACTTTTATGTTTCAAAGTTTATATATATAAACTTTTTTCTAAAGATTGATAATTATTAGCTTTGAGATCAAACTGTTTTCACTAATTGGATCATTTATCTCTTGCAAGAATGAATTGATTTTGCAATGATAGAATTAAGGTTTTCCTATCTAATTAAAATTAAAGATGTATTAGTTTATATCCATAACAAGAAAACTAAATTCACAATACTATTTAATAACACTGATTTTATTGATCTCCCAATACTTTTAATAAAATGGGTTTTTTATTAATTTTGCAAAACAAAACGTAGATATGATAGTGATCTAACAAAAAGTAAAATGTTAATCTAATTAAAATATTTCATTACGTAAAGTAAAAACGAAAAAAAACACTTATATTTTAAAAATTATGTATTTTTTATTATATAATATATATAACCACGCATACAATGAAATATATGAGAATGTTATATTGGATAGTTTATGTTTCATCCATGTCTATACATGCATTTTGTGTCATACAAAATATTTCATATATATTTATCTTTCCTTCTTTAAATATTACCCTCATTTCTATATTACCAAATTTTCAAGACAATAGCTACTTACATTCTTTTTCATATTTGATTTTGTTTGTCATTTAATTGCATGAGGGTGAAAGTGTTGGAAGTTAACTATATAATAGTTATGCACTGGATTCACTACATAAATATTTCTCTATGAATAATGATTTTGACATTTTAACATCATTCTTGTGTCATTTTGTGATTGGTCCAAAATTACTCTATAATTAATAATAATAATCATAAACAATAACATGGATCAATCACATAATGATACATAGATGATGTTAAAATGTTATCAAAAGAATATTGTTAAATTATTGTTATCCTTCTCGCATATTTAGACTACTTTACAAGAAAATTAAAATATATTTGACACTCTCTTCACTTCTTATGAAGAACTCACATATTATTGTCTAACAGTACACCCCTGACTACTAACTTTTCCTTTGTTGCCACCTTATCCAGCAATACCCTCCACCCTAATATTAGTGCCTTCGGAATAACCTTCACTCCAAAATTTAATTTTATCACCTTCACATACTCTCCACATTACACTATTTTCAAACCAATTACCTTGCTAGTTGCACCCACTCATCATACATTGATCTTTCCACTACCATGATCCATTTTTATCACTATTTACTCCATTTAAGTTCTTCCAAGATTCATACTTAGACTCTAACACCCCTTTCCACATACCTTAGTTTTTCACACCTAGTCTCCATTTCCATTTTGCTAGAAGGATTTTTGTTAAAGTTTTATATATCTTTTATACACAGACCTCTTCCTTCTTTTGATTTGCATAGAGTTTTTCATTTAATTCAAGCTGAAATTACAAATTTGATTAGTCATACACGGCCAACGAAGGACAACAATCTACCTTTTCAATTAAATAATTTATTTTTCTAACTTAGTCTACCATTTCTTGCCAAAATTGTATTTTTCTTGGATTCCTCCCTATTGTCATACCTAAGTACTTAAATGGCATTTCATATATTTGTAGTTTAGAATTTTAGAAAATTGTCACATTATCAAACTTCAACTTTATACCTCCTATTTTGATTTTATAAAAATTAACCCTAAGTGTAGACACCATCTCAAAACTTCTCAAGATAGCTTTTATAACCATAACATTTTCAATGGTAGGTTAACATACAAATATGGTGTCATTTGCAAATTGTAAGAAGTCAATTTCAACATTCTTATTGGCCATTCTCACTTCTTAGTATAATTTTTTCTTAGTCGTCAGTCTCACTATCTTTGCTAACCATTCAGCTACTATTAGGAGTTTCTTTGGTACCAATACTATAAATGATGCATTACAACTGGTTGGAATATACCCAAAACTATGAAACCATTTTATTGCTTGGATTACTTCATTCTTTATTGACCCCAATTATATTTAACGAAGTAAAAGTTAAACCCATTAGGTTACTTTATCATCCATCTTATCGAGTTCACTAATCTTCCTAATTATTTGTTGTTTTTTGGTTGTCATTATCCCGAATACATCTTTGTTCCATAGCTGTAGATCATGCTTCAGCTTTTCCAATTAATCATTCAATATCTTTTACAGATTGTTTACATTCAGGTCACTTTTTCCAACCACTTCTACGATACTAAGACTCTATATCTATTCTACTCTTATTTTCATTTCTAAGTTTGTCCAATGCTCTCATAGAGTGTCCTGTGTCTTAACTTCTATCCAAAAAGATAAGTACATACTAGATAGGTTAAGAGTTATATGGTCCATAGATTTTATAGCTAAAATATTTGACTGTAATTTTAGTAATAATATAATTTGAGACGATAATATTGTTAGTATTTAAAATAAAATATTCATTTCTATTATATTCAAATAACAAGAATAAATATATGCTTAAATAAAAAAAAAAGGCATCAAAATTATGTAAGAGTAAAAGTTATCCAAATAATCACCTAATTTTAATTGTAATTTGTAATTAAAAGAATATTTGCATAGATGTATATAGTACTCAATTATGGTTTAAATTGAATTAGATGTATGTAGCTTTTAAGTAAATGTTAACAAAATTTAGGACGTGTCATGGTTCCTTTTCTAGAAAAATTATTTTCAAATATATTAAAAAGGATGATAGAAAAACCAAGGTAAATATTAATGTATGACAATTAAATGTTGAAGGGTTAATAATATTAGGTCGGAAAAACACCCATCCTTTAAGGTGGCTTTATCGTTAGGGTGGTTCCCTAAATGGTACTTAAATATTGTGATTCTTATTTTGATTGAGTTGGTTTCACAAAAGTAAGTCAACCTCTACATGTGTGAAATTGAATTTTAGCTATTACAATTTGTTGTCAACGAATAAGATAAATATTAATATTACTCATAATTCTCTAACTCATCATTTACTCATAGCTGAAGTTATTAAAATATCATAAACTTTTATTAGTATTATATATATATATATATATATACATATATAATATTTATTGGTACAGATAAAATAATTAAATTGATTAATTTCACATTATAATTTTAAATTTTATTTCTCGAAAACTCAACATTAAATATTTTAAAGAATAATTAATTTGATGTCAATGCTCATATTTTAAAATTTCACATAAAAATAAGATAAATAATTTATAAGTAAAATAACCTGTAAATCTACCTTAATGTTTAGGGTTAAATGTAGTGTTTTGATATTCTTATGAGTTCTTTCACAACTTAAAAATTTAGTTCATTTTGTTGACTATTGGTATAAGTATGATATAAAGTGGATAGGTAAAGAATCCTTGTATTGAGAGTCATCCATTCCAGAAAAGTATGTTTCATTTTGAATGTGTGAGAGACTCACTTTTGAAGGGTTTTATATAGAGTTGTTTATGACTATGTGTGGAATTCCTCCAATGTCTCCACCACCAGAAAATCTAAGACATTTAATGATGCATTCCTGACAGCTATAAGGATATGTGAAATGTGCATAAACACAGACGTGATGAACTTGGATTTACTTCTCACATTGGATTTACTTTTGTTCAATTTTTTAACAGGTTTCTTTTATATTTTCTTTTTGAAAATTTGAAGTTGGTCAACACATATGAAAATGAACTAGCATTGCGGTCTCAACTACTTCTGTAATAGCATGCAGTTTGTAGGTAAAGCTATAATAGCTATTGCAATGGCTAACCTAAAATAAATTTACACATTAGCTAACGTGCTCATTTAGGTTCTAACTTCTAAGCTGGGAGAATATGAATCATACCATGAACATTAATATCGCCTCCTCTAGCCCCTATCATCCTCTTTACCTGGCCACATATCCTTATATCGTTAAGTTCTTGAACTTGATCTGCCAATCTATGCTAAATAGATTAACCATTTACCTAATCAAATCATGTACTTGATCAGTTAACCTGTATTTTAACATCAGAATACCTGTATTTTAATCCAACTTGTTCAATATAATAAAAATTATGTATAAGATTAATTTTTTTTATATTAAATATACATATAACTACTCTATTTATAATAAAAAATATAAAATAAGCTTAAAATATAAATAAAAAATAATAAAAGATAAAAATAATATATCTATTAACTATTATCTAATAACCTGATTAAGAGGGTAAACATCTGCGCAACAAAATCGATAATTCACTATCCAACAATCTGAAGTGTGATTTTCTTATGAACAGTTAGAAGATACACTATCTTCTACACCCCTCACTTTAGAGGGCAAAGGCTTTAAATAATAGAGAACTCACAATAATGTAGACTGTGACTTCACTTTTAGCCTGTACACTCATCTATCATGGAGCATTCGCCAAGGTTGCAGTATAGATACACCCAATGAATGCAGATTCGAAACGGAAAATAACCAGAAAATCTTCCTTCCAAAATTGAAGTACAAGGGGAGCTATAATTCACAAGAGAAAAGAATGCCAATTTGTAAGGATAATCTGGCTTGGCCTCTTGTGTACTTACAGTTAGTGCCTTGGGATTATTAATTTCAACATACTTGTCCTAAGCTAGTTCAACATCAGTAAAACAGGCTCAAATTGTAAAACTTGAAATACAGAAGAAATCAATTGGAAAAAATTGTTTCCAATACCTAAAATGAATCTCAATCTCAGATAAGTGGAACTACCCAAAACAGCAAAAATTACAACGAAACTGATCCCTAAAAACGCTTGGCAAATTAGCCAAGGTATTCAAAATTAACTCCAAAACCAAAATAACGTGGCAGCCTCAACCGAACGACGATGACAAAAGGACGCAAATGCGCTTCCAAAAAAATCTTTGAAGTTGAGTATATTCATATAAACAATAGAAAAACGTTTCCCAAATCCATAAACGCTCAATGAATTGAAAGAAAATAAATGATACGGAGCAACATTAATCTACTTTGAGATTGAGATATAGACATCAGAGAGCTACATTAATAACATGAACCACCAGAAAAAAAATTATAACGAACAAAAACTAATTTAGGTTAAACAACTAAAGAAAACGCTACCTCCATGGGTTTCTGCTTTTCAATTGCTCTAAGCGAAACACAAGCCAAAAAAACTCACACCCCCTTTTGAGGCCTTCCCTGCTTCCGCGCAGAAAGAGAACCCAACTCCGAAGCAGCCCCATTCGAAACAGCATTCGGGCCATTCTCAGGCACAGACCCAGGCCCATTGGAGCCCAAAGTTCCAAACACAAAGCCCATGGGCAAGCACCCCCAGTTACAATAATAGGCCTCCTGGCCCGGCACGAGCGGAGGGAGCGACGGAATCGAAAGCCCGTGGAACGACCTCTCGCAATTCTGGCACCTCAGGCAACACCCCTCGCAATCCGCAGGGTACTCGAAGAGAAAGTAACAGTACGGACATGCGGTCCAGAAACTCGCCGTTTCGACCGAACCGGCGACCTCTCCGTCGTACAAGGCTTTCTGAACCGGGTCGGATAAAACGGCCCATGCATCGGTGACAAGCTTGAAAGCGTGGTCGGCGAGGGAGAAAGGGTTCTTGTCAGGGTGAAGGAGAAGACCGAGTCTGCGGTACTGTTTTCTGATGAGATCGAGGTTCTGGCACGTGCGATCCACTTGGAGAATGGCGTACCAATCGAGTTGGCTGTTGTGGATCGGCTTCTCGGCGGCGACGAGGACGTCGACGATGGCGAGGATCTGGTCGGAGCCTTCGAGGAGCGGCTCGGCTTCCTGCGCGAGAATGGCGAAGTCGCGGGAGCCGCTCAGGTCACGGCTCTCGAGCAGCTTCTCACCGATGGCGAGCAAGCGTTCGGCTTCGGCTCTGTTTGTGTTCATTTTTTATCTTAATTTTTTGTTTTATTTTATTTTTATTTTTGTGAGGATGGGATTGAACTGCTAGGAGTAGCAGCAACAGCAGGAAGAGCGAGCATTAATGGCTTATTAAATATTGACTGCTTCTTCCGAAGACAAACCAAACACGGTCTTGTTATCACTAGCTAGCCATGCGCACAAGTGTAGATGTTAGATTTGTTTTATCTCTTTTTAGATATCATAACAAAGTCACGTGATTTTTAGTCCTCCCAAAATTGCCTTCTTTTATTAAATTCGATCATAAATGTTTAAATGTAAGTAAAGATTATAACTACTTGAAAAATAACTGATTACCGTCTATCCTTTTCGTTATACATCATCGTCTCTTTATTCTTCCTTACAAGTTTAATTATCTAATTTTTTGAATTAAATAATGTAATTAAACGTATTTGGAAATACTCATTAAGAGAAAAATGTAGTTCGAACCACTTTTTTTTTTTTTTTATAATAGGTTTTCACAGCGAGCTCTTAACCATGAAAAAAAAAAGGTATTTTGAAATACATTTTCAAGCCTTTCCCTTATGTTGAGTAACATCAGTTCTCGTAAAGAGGAAAGGATCATCATCACGAATAACTGGAAGATCCGAAAAAAATAAGGGCGAAAAAAAATAAGGATAATAAAAATAAAATAGTTTTAAAATTTTGGATTTTTATTTGAAAATTAGTGTTTTTATTATAACATAATTGTTATATTATTTTTATATTTTTTCAAAGGGTAAAAAGATTTTTTACTTTTATTTAATTGGTGTAGAAATTAATTAAGGAGTGATCTAGTGTTTAAAGATTTTAAAAACTCTAAATCAGAGGAAGAAAACAGAGGAAGAGAGAAGATTGACTTTTTGAGAGAAGAAGAGAGTGACGGGAACTCTTAGTATAAAGGAATATTAGTGGTGGTTTAGGGTTGTAGATAAAGTCTTATGATTGACCAAAGTATGTGGAAGCTTACCTTTTGTTTATGGTTGTATAATATATGTGTTATTGATTATCTTGATTGGTAATTGTTTTAATACATGTTATATGATTATGATTATTTGTGGTTTTTGTTGGGTAAGAGTTTGTATGTGAATGGGCATAGGGTTTATGTAATATCTGTGATGAGATTTCCCTATGAATGTATTATGTATGTTTTGTTGGGTTATCCTAACAAAGAGTTTGATGATAAGGGAGAATAAAGTTATGATATTTGAGAAGTTCCTTGCAAATATATGTTGTAAGTGGTGGGTTATTGAGCTTCTTTCCCAGGTGAAGAATAGTCCAAATAATGTGGACCATTATGTCTCACTTTGTTTTAGTGTTGGGTTATTGAGCTCCTTCCTATGTGGAAATATGCTAAATAATGTAGACCATTATGTCTCACTTTGTTTTAGTGTAGATGAGTTAGATTAGTAGGGCACATTGGATTCATTTGAAGAAAGGGAAAAACCAAATGAGAGAGAAAGGAAGAGATGAAGTCATTCTCGCATAACATAAATCCTACACTGGTGTTTTCGTCGTTGTGAAGTTGTTCACTGTTGGATCGAGTTGATTTTTGGGCAATGGGTTTCATACACATGGTTCTTCATTATAACCGTTTGGATCGTAAATTGAAGGTCTAGTTTGGGAGAAAACAGTATCGCATTAGCAACTCTGTTTTGGAGAATTTCAGAAAACCTATACTGATCTTTTCATCGTTGTGAAGTCGTATACCGTTGGATCGGGCTAATGTTTGGACAGTAGGTTCCAGACGTATGGTTTTTCGTTTTGACCGGTCGGATCATCAATGAGAAGTTTAGTTTAGGAGAAAACAACTTCACGTCAACAACTCTGTTTTGGAGAATTTTCATTTTATCGGTTCTCATTTGTAAACATTATGCTTAGTTTGTTTGGTTGATTGAAAACCTTATTTGGTGTTTTTATCGGAGACTCTTTTGCACCCTATTATTGGGGGTATAACATGTCAATGATTGGATTTGGATGATTCAAGTGATGTATTATACGTGTTTGAGTATTTTTACATGGGTATGTGATGCTTGAATGCATGTATGACGTGTTAACTATGTTTCCACGTGATCTAAGAGATATGTATGTATGTTTGAATGCTTGAATAATGTCTAAGATGTGTTTCGATTCGACAATAATCAATTATCATTAGTTATAATCGATTATCTGCGCATTGGTTTTAAGTGTGGTATCAGAAATAATCGATTATCTGGGATGATAATCGATTATCCCTTTCTGCGTGATGTTTTTATCACATTGCATTTTGGTGAAAAATGACGAATTTGATGAAGAATGGACGTGAACCGAGCCTGAAGAGCTGTGGACATGGTGATAATCAGATATTGAAGTTAGTGGTTATGTTTAGGGTCAGTTTGTTTTGTGGTTGAGATTTGAGCATGAGTGAGTGTTGGAATGTACCTAAGTATGTGATTGATGAGCACGAGGGTGGAGGATAAGTTTACTTGTGTTATCTCGTAAATCCTGGTTCTATCTATGGATAAGTGCTTCCTTTTGTCTTGTGTGCATTGGAAGGAGATGATCTGTAGGGGAGACTACAAATGTCCTATAGGAGAGGCTACATGTGGGCTGTAGAAACGGCTACCGTCGGTGAGGTAGGGTACAAAAGTGATATGGATTCTTTCCACTATGGTACTTGATGCTCATGGTGTTGTTCATGACTGGGATAATCATGATGGTGGTGCATCTATGATGATGATCATGGTACTTGAGATGTTCCAGATTATGTTATGTTGATAGTGATGTTACTATATAGAATTATTATAGTAAGTAGTTAGCATGCATGTTAATAAGTGGATAGACCAAGGGTCTATGTGTGAGATGTTAGTGATTGAATTTTTTATGTTAGAGGATTATGAATCCTATTGTTATTACTACTATGTATGGGATGTTTGATTATGATTGATATAATAAGAAGGTATGTATCTTGTGTGTTTGATTATGATTGATATAATTGGAATATTTCGTTTATTATTTTATTATTTGAAATAGTATAATTGGAAAAAATTGTCTTTTATAAGTTTTTGATAAATTTTAAATTTTATTAATTTTTAACAACATGTAACACGTCAGAAATCGAGTGTTAGAACCACTTTCAACAATGATAATGACCACCCCTACAATCATGCAAGACTACCATCAAAACCACAAATACATCACAGCACTACGAAGAAGCATAGGAAAGAAAAATGAACCAGAACGAGGGAAGGAGTGTAATAATATTGAAGAGAGGTTGGTGTCAAATCTGGTTAACATTCAATATTAGTCACCGATATAATGTTTTTTCTTTTAAAATTTCGGGAAGTACTGAAAGAAACACTCGTATATCTTTTCATTTGGGAAAATTCGTGGAAACCATCCATGTGGAGTGAATTGATAGCTTTCCATGTCAATGGAAATTCATTTATAAAAAGACTCACTTTTGTGTTTTTTTGGGGGGAATACAAATTACAAATTTCTATATATAGATCTCACTATATATAAATATAAAGAAAATAATATAAATATAAAGAAAATATGATATGCTGCATGACTTAATATACAACAGTATGCAACGTCTTTTTACATGATTGCAATATATTTTAATTATATTTATCATAGAATAACAAACATTTACATGTTGATAATACTATAAAGTGAAGAAAAAAATATCAAACGAAATAATGTACTGTAAAAATAATTATTGAGATGTAACAGTAGGTCAGACAGACAGCATGCTCACCATGTACGAAAAGCAATACTCCACAGAAATATTGAAAGTATTCATTGAAAGAATAAATAGAAATGAAAATTGTAGATAACAACATACCTTCTTCACATTATAAAGTGGAAAACAGAGCACTAGTCAATCACGCGTTAGTTTGCACTTAAAATGGAAGAATAATGTTCCACTTCAAGTTAATTAACCATTTAAAAAAAATAATAATATTTTCATAATATTTTTTATAATATTTTAATATCATGTATCGTGATTGGTCTAATAATAATAATAAATACTAATATAAACCAATTACATAATGATATATATAATGTTAAAATATTGTCAAAATATCATTTTTTATTTTAAAATAGATGCCACTCCCAACACTTCGTTTTCTATTTCATATTAACAAAATAATGATTTTACTCTAAAATATAAAATAATTTAGAATAAATCAATTAAAATACTTATTAGGTATTATATAAAAGTAAAAAAATGGAGAGGTGTTAAATGAACTTTTTTTTTCTTTAAAATATTATTGTGTGGTATGGTATTTAATAATATTTTTAAGTTTTATCTTAGAGTACATTTTACTATATTAGAATAAGGAAAACACATTTATATATTATTTTTTGTTTCAATTATTAAGTCATGGTAATGTATAGGAACAAAAATATCAAAATGACACGGACGTGATGTAATAAAACAAATGAAAAATATTATGTTTAATATATAAATATGTATATATTATTCTCAATAACCTTTCAATATTCTAATATTATATATGATTAATGATTTATTTTTCTTTAAACTATTTCACGTTTTTCATATTTTTATTTAGATTATTTTCCTTTGTTTCGATAGGGTTGGGAGATTCTTGCTAAAACACTCTTGTCTGTACTTAAGACTGGATGAACGTTGAAGATCGGGCGGACTCTATTCGAAACGCTTCAGGTTGAAGACTGGGCGGGCTTTGCTCCAAGCGGGCAGACGTCACTCGTTCTCGCTAAGACCGGGCGGGCTTTTCTCCAAGCGGGTGGATGGGCTTCCTAGTTGTCCTCGCACTCCAAGTTGTTCGGTCTCCCTCCTCCTTCTCTAAGCCGAATGGGCGGATACCTGTTAAAGGCACTCCGACGCTCAAGTCAGTAAAGTGACCGAGCGGTCAACACAACAAGTAATGTGTGTGTATTATGCATCATGTGCAGCATGGTCCATAAATCATACCTAAGACTCTTATTTATACTGGTTGTAGTGGACTTTTACCTTTCGTCGACCTAATGACGGGCCAATCACACCTTAATCTTCATTAGGGGCTTTAATGAGCTATTTATCATTTGCAATGATAGGACTGGTGGTTGGTCGGCCAGAATGATCAGCCGGCCTGAGTGGTCGGCCTGGTGGTTGGTCAGTCAGGATAGTCAGTCGTGTGGTAGGCCGGCCGGCCTGAGTGGTTGGCCGGGTGGTACGATACACAAATCATTAATTTATTCCTTTATAATTAAGTCATTAGTTTTTTTATTCAATAAACTACCGTTTTTAATTGGTAAAATGGGTAAGACGTATGTTTTATATTGGTTTAATTGATTTGGAGGTCCCTATTTGTGCAGTTTTTCGTCAATTAGGTCCCTGTATTTTGAAATAACTCAATTTGGTCCCTATTCATGAAAAATTGAAACAATACAGTCCCTGCTGTTAAATTCTGTGGATGACGTCAAAGTTATTGTTTGGTGGCTAGATGAGGTGGCATTTCATTTGAAAAGTACGTAGCACGTGTCATCCCTTCCCCACCCAAAATTAGGGTTTGCCAAATTGGGAAAAAAGAACTTGTGCCGTCAGGAAGTCTCTTCGCGAGAGAAAGAATTCTGCTGATGGAGATGAGGTAGTCACTCATGGTGTTTAGCTGGTTGCAGGTTTGGTTGTGCGATTGGGGTTTCTTCTTCATGGCGGCGTAATTCTTGGAGGGTGGTTGTTAGGTCTCTCTGTTGTTTGGTTTTCTTCTTAGGTTTTCCTCTCTTTGCAGGTGCGAGACAGAAGCTCATGGTGGTGGCCTCTTGCGGATGGCAATTCAGAGTTCGAAGTGTTTCTTCGAATTGGGTCTCTATGTGTGTGATGGTTGTTGGTCCTTTAGTTTTCTGAGTGTAGGTGGTGAGGATGGCGGCACGAAGCGTCAATGCAAGATGGCCATGGTTGCGCGTGAATGAAGAAGTGGCGCTGCTCATGGTGGTGGTCTGATGCGAGCTTGGAGGATGACGAGGTGTTGATGGCGACCTTGCGATGATGGTCTACGTGAGTGAGACTCGAAGCTTGCGCGATTTTGGGTCGTGGTGGCGGAGTGATGTGGCGACGCTGTGGTGGTTTTGCTGAAGAAGATGAAGGTGCAAGATGGTGGTTCTGCGACGGCGATTTGGGCGTTGATGATGCGTTGGAGAGGACGGCTGTCGGCGAGGATGGCGGTGACGGCGCTTTGGGCTATCATGGTAGCTGGATGAAGAAGCTTGTGTGTTGATGGTGATGAGAGTGGTAGTCGCAGCGGCTAGGGTTTTGTTTTTGCGATTCTGTGTGCACGTTGGGGTGGCTCTGCGACGGGGCGGCTTGGTGGTAGTGCGGTTTGAGTGTGGCGGCTTGGTGGTAGTACGGTTTGAGTGGCGACTCTGTCACGTGCTTTTCAAATGCCACCTCACCTCGTCACCTGGCAACAATTTTGACACCGTCTACAAAATTTAACGACAGGGATTGTATTGCTTCAATTTTTCATGGATAGGGACCAAATTGAGTTATTTCAAAGTACAGAGACCTAATTGACGCAAAACTGCACAAATAGGGACATCTAAATCAATTAAACCTATTATATTTATACATTGATGAAATATTTGGATAACTCAATAAAAAAACTCAGGTAGTCTAATAAGATGTACGGAGAACTTAAATAATTCTATAAGAAATTAAGATAGCTTTGTAAGATGTATGGAGCTTAATTGATTCGGTAGAAAGTTTATATAATTTGTTAAGATGTACTAATAATTTAAATAGTTCGATTGATAGTGTACCTAACTCGAATATTTTACTAAACTATTTAAACTTTCCACTAAATTATATATGTTCTCTGTACCACTTACCAGACTATTTAGATATTTTCTCAACTTAAAACACAGTACACTTACCTTATTAACCTTATCAGCCTGAAAACGCAACACATTAATTGATACCGAATTATCTGGCCAATTTAAGAATACAATACATATGTATTAAATAAGTTAATAACATAACACACTATCACATAAAAAATAATAATAACGTTAATCATAAATTTGTTTAGAAAGAAGACCTCAATAATAAATGTGTTAGTTAGAGAATAGACAAAAAGACAAAATCATAATTAACCGTATTATATATTTAAATCCCCTATTGTTTATCATTGAGCGTGTGTTCGCTTCTACGGATGTTACTGTAGACAGGAATTATCGAAGACGAAATTGAGTGTGACGTTGTGTTCGCTTCCACGGATTTGACACGATGGAATTGGGTGAATTTGCAGGATATGTGATTTTAGTATCACTCGCATATCTGAGATGATTTGTGCGGATTGTAAAGCAAATGTCATGTTTGCCCCTTAGTCTTACCCTCACTGGGAACCCTCCCTTCATCATCAACGTCAAAGAAAGCAAATGCGCTGGACACGTGTCTCTATCCACTGCCTCAATCTCAAACTTTTCCACCACTGAAGCTGCAATGGACTTCATCTGAACGTAAGCCATTTGGACCGGCGTGAAACACCGGAAAACGAAATGGACTCAGCGAACTCGTCGTCGTCGTCGCGAGTGTGATCCTTGGCTTCCAATCTGGACCGTACAATGGAGTCAGCGAACTCGCGGACGGTGGTGATTGAATCTCGGAGCCTCCTTTATGATCCAAAG
The DNA here is from genome assembly GCF_029865625.1 of Vigna umbellata. Lineage (NCBI taxonomy): Eukaryota > Viridiplantae > Streptophyta > Magnoliopsida > Fabales > Fabaceae > Vigna > Vigna umbellata. The sequence continues at coordinate 43,579,557 of NC_142166.1, forward strand.
CTGAACAAATTTTTGTTTTCCACACGAAACGTGTCAAGCTCAGGAACCTCTCTGAAATCAGCCTTGTTGCATCCTCGAACGCGCTCATAAAATCAGTAAACTTAAAAAAAAAAGCTTTAACCCTTGCGGTTAATATAGTATTTTCAAAGGTTAACATATTTTATTAAATATTAAATTAATTAATTGTTATTATTATTATTAGTATTAATTAATTAAAAACGTAAAAAAAAACCGTAGTTAGAAATACTTGGTAGTAAATTATATTACAAACAAATACTACATTTAAAAATAAATTCATTTTACTACATTAATTTTTTTTAATTTTTAAAAATTAATTATAATTATTATTTATAATTTTAGTCTTTTTATATACATTTTTACAATTACATATAACATTAATAAATAATATTTTATATTACTTTAATACCTAGGGATATTTTGGTAATCTTTAATTTTTACCAATAAAACAAATTTTTTAAATCTATCACATTAATCAAATCATCTACCCAAATCATATCTTCCAAATCACTCTAAGAGAACAAAGTCAGAATGAGGGTAGTTTTAAAGTTATTTTAATTAAAGCATTACAATTATATATTTATACACAAATAGTTCTAATTAAATGAAAATAACAATTTACATCATGTGCGGGGACCAAGGCACGTTATGACGTGGGGCCTATGCCCAATGACTTTTCAGTTCATTTTTTATGCACATGTTATTTATAAATAACGTTTTTATTTATGAGGTAGATAATAATATTATGCGCTATTTTCATAAAAATGGTTTTTTTTAATATTGATTATAAAATACTTACATTGTTTTTATTTTTTAGTAGTAATTTTTTCTTATATCGATATATTTTCTTATCCTTTTAAACAAAATATTTGAATATCATATATTTATTTTAATATTATTTTTATCATCTATTTTAAAGACTGTAAAAATTGTACTTACAATTTTTATTAGCTTTTTTATTTTTACTTATTTGATTATAATTAAAAAAATATTTAAACTAAGTGAGCTTAATTACAAAAACTGATAAGAAACCGATGGTTTAATTTTTGAAATATTTTCTTTTCACTTCCATCACTTGTTTATTTATTTTTTTCCCCTCTTAATTTTCTTTTATTTGAGAATCCAACATAATTTTTATTTCAATTCAAACATAATATAAATAATTATCCGAAAAACAAATGAAATATTGAGTTGTACTAATAATTTATCAAACTTTAGTTTTTGGTACGTAGTCACGTTTATATTAATATTAATATTATACTGACATTTAGCTATCTGAACAATAATTTTCATCAATTATTATTTGATGAATAAGACAACTCATTCAATTAAGTACATTTTTAACTTTTCTAATAAATTCTTTTATTGCAGATACTATTCATGGATTTCTTCATGATATATGAAATCGTCATTCAATTGGATCTTTAAAAATATTAACTCCAAAGTATTTTCTATTAATATTTTAATAAGCCATTAGTATAATTATTTACATATATATATATATATATATATATATATTTATATATATCTAAAAATTTATTATAGTTTGTAGATATATATATACTAACTTATTGTGCTTAAAATAAACAAACGTGTAAAAGACTGAACTGAAATTCCTTTCACATCGATCTCTGAATAGCCAATGGCGTTCTGAAATATCTATATCCGATTTTGACTACTAGTCAACTTCATTATTAATTGTTTAAAACGAAATTGAGGTAAGAAAAACAAAATTAAAAAAAGAAGGGATAAGATAAATAACTAATTAGTAATGAAAATAGAAAGAGCTGAGCATATTTAGCTATCTATAAAGGGAAGGGTTTCTTTCCTTTCTTGATACGAAGCCAGCATCCCAATCAAGGTTATCTCTCTTTCTCTCTCTTCTGTGTCTCTCCCTGTGTTACTGACTCCTAAAAGTTCTCCTTCTCTTCACACTTTCTTTCTTTGTTACTAAATCTGATTGGAGCAACATTTTCTTAGTTTTTCCCCTTTCAGTACAAATCAAAAATAGTGCTACATACACTTCTCCACTAGGTTCAAGCATATCAATCAACCAGTTGAAATCAAAACCCACCAATCAAAACCTCTCAAATCTTGCATGTTCGCTAACTTCCCTTTGGCTGGTAGGTTCCTTTTTCTGTTCCCGTTATCCAGATCTGAAACTGGGTGTGCCTTTTATTAGGGTTTTTTTTTCTTGTTTTTCCAAGTTGTGTTCATCATTCCATATCCTTGTATATGTGTCATGTACAACTATTTTTGTGTTTTGAGACAAGTGTGAGAGTGTGTACTTTAAAATAGTTCTTCTAATTCAGTTTTGTGCAGCTGAAAAATGACGAGGGCGAAGATAAAGATAAAGAAAATCGACAACATAACCGCTAGGCAAGTAACATTTTCTAAGAGAAGGCGAGGGTTGTTCAAGAAAGCTGAAGAGCTTTCTGTTCTGTGTGATGCTGATGTTGGTCTCATAGTTTTCTCATCTACCGGGAAGCTCTTTGATTATAGCAGTTCCAGGTACATACGGAAATAATATTGTATTACAAAACTGTGACTTTTCTCTCAGTATTTGTATACATACATGTATGTATATACATGTATAAAGCATAATATTCTTACGTTGTTTTGATTAATACGTACATGTGTGTTTCTCTGTGTGTTTGCTCTCCTTCCTATATCCTAATTCCTGGCTAAGCTAGAGTGCCTGTAGTTTCTGTACGGAATGTGTTAGAGAGAGAGAAAGAGGGACAGTGTATTAGGTGTGATCTCATGATGGGTTTGGAACAAAAACCTCGTTTCACTCGCTTGTGTTCTCATTTTATGGGAATTCAATAGTAGTCTATTGAAGTTTCCATGAAACGTTGTGCTGATGAGAGGAACATAAAAGAAAGTGCAGCTGCATAAGTTTATAGTAATTCCTAGACTTTTGTTTGATAGGTATAGTTTGGACTATCTTTTGATGTTATAACAACTGATTAATAATAGTTTAGTTCACTGAGTGTCGAATGTTGTATTGTTGTGCAGTTGATGCACTTTTCCCAAAGAATCATGTGTGTTGGAAAGAAACTTCAGTTTCGACGGTTATTTGAAGCTATGAAAATATCTGGTTGCTTAATCTAACCCGTTCAAAGAACTCGTGTTTCTTTTCTGACCCTTTGAAAGAAGCACGAGTTTATCTTTATGTATTTTTTTTCATGTACATGTATATGAAAAATCATTCGACAAACACCAAAGAGGCAAGAAATGTTATTTCAAAATTAGTATAGTTGTGCAAGAAAAACAAATTCTCTTGATTGGTAATCTCTAACTTGTGTATCAATGTAGCACATTCTTATTATATTAACGACAACTTTACTTAATACAATTTCTGAAAAACGGAATTGGTATTCTTGTTATATGTCTCAAAGTATAAACAAACGATCAGAGATCTAAAGAACTGTAAGCCTTTGTGTATATGGTTTCTCTTTTTCTCTTGAACTTTTGCTAATGTCAGACATTGATGCTCATTTTCCGGGTACAAACAGAAATTATAGGATATAAGAGGAAAATGCTTTGTCTGAATTCGAAATGACACAATGAGTGTGCTTGGTTGGGACAAACAAACTGGTCAATAGAGTGATAAAATAATATTTGGACAAAAGGTTAAACAACAATTTTCTCCCCACTCATGAGTGAGTTTTGAGAAAATATTACAGTCAACTTTTTCATTTAGAACGATATTTTATTTACTTTAATATTTTTTGCTTATTACCTTATATATATTTTCCTTCATCACATGATTAATCTTTTTCGCTTCTCTCTCTATATATTTATCCTTATCTGTAAAAATAAAATTTGAGTAGCACACATGGTTGAATATGCATCTCCATTTGCAATCTTTGACATAGGTTTTAGGAAGCAAGTGAGGGCTACGGTTTCAGGAGAAGTGTGCCATATATGACACAGACATTTTTATGTGTTTTTTCTTCTATTGTTTTGGTTACTTGGTCCTTAATTAGAGGTCGGATTAGCCACTCTATTTTGTTCTTTTGTTAATTTAAATCAAATCAAAATATAATAAACTAAAATAATAGTAATGGAAACTATACAGTATTTAAATAAACATATAAATATAACATAAGAAACTGAATCAAACATATTATATTATATGATAAACTAAATAATAATAATAATTGAAATAACAACAAATTTCACAATTAATAGCAATTATCTCATTAGTAGTTCTGGGGCTGGTCACTTTGCATTGTGTATTACTATTGAAAAGGTTTATAACAACTATTATTTATAAATGGATTGGGATACCTTGTATAACCTTATCTAATGTTATGTGTCTTTATTGTAGATTTTACTATTCAAAATTGATAAGTATTATGTATTGCTTCCATATGTCAACTATATCTTTCCTTAACGATGAAGTTGAAATTCAAGAATTTAGAATAAAAAATATATATTCTACTATAATTTTAATTGTTTTATAAGCTAGAATCTTGGAACTTGGACGACATGCATGGGTGAATTGAATTAAACATGTACTTGAATAAGAGCCCTAAATTCTCAAAATATTTCTATTGGTGAGGGAATTTTTTCCTAAGTAAAACTACATGTCAGTAATTTCGTCATTATCAGAAATGAGCAGTGTGAGAAATATACATTTAGTTATATTGATTTAGAAAATAATATAATTGCTTTCTCGAAAAATTGTCTTTTTCATGTTTGGTTGAAGGGAAATATGCCCATACTATAATTAACTTTCTGAAAAAATATTTCTAATAAAATTCAAAAAACAAGTAAAGTATATATGTAAATAGTTCAGAAATAAATAAAGAAACTACATCTTGGTACAGTGACATTTACAGTAAGAACAGAATAATCTCTATGTATCTAAATAAATAAATCTTGTGTATTTGAAAACATAATAATAATCACTAATATATAAAAGTAATATAGGTTGAAGTTGCTTTACTCAAATTTGAACGTGAAGGAATTCGATATGAGGTTTAAATTGGTTGAAGCTCGTGAAAATAAGTGAATAGAGAGACTGTGTCAAACGATAGATAACTTATGCTGCATCAATTTTGCTTTATGATAGTGAAGATATATATAGTGTTTCTCTTATGTGTTACTTTTTCAATAGTTATCAAATGTGCAACTTTTTATATTGATTAGTTAATAAATATGTATAAAAAGTTTAGATTATACATAAAATATTTTTCTTTAAGTGAACTTTTTATATAAGTTAACTCATATACTTTATACATATATATTAATTTAAAAATTGATATATAAAAAGTATTTTTTTAGTTGTATAAAAAGTTTTTTCTTGTGTTTAGCCTCTATTTTTCAAGAGAAAAATCACTTTTTCCTGCATTGATTTATCATGTTCCTCCCAAAAGACAAGGTCTTACTTACAGGCTCGTGTTCTTTAAATACTTCTTTTCTTGGGTCCATTTTCATGAATAAAGAAAAAGCATTGGATAAAGTTGTCAAATGAACGTGAAGCAGCAGATAAAGGAAGATAAAAGAGAAAATTTAACAATTTAACTTGTTCCTTTTTTTTATACTTATTGGATTAGACATTTTTAATAGGTGGTCCAATAACGGTCCGATACCATGTTAGAAGCTAACTCAATCCCACAAAACTGACTTGTAAGATAATATTTGCACTCAGTTATAAACTATGAATTGACATTATCGACTATACGAGACTTCCAACCGTGTCCTCAAAAGTTTTACTCTCAGTACAATTTTCTCCCTATTTCGTAACTTTTCATTCCTAAATCTGTTTTATGCCTAATAGTACCTTTTTTGCTGCTTATATGAAATTAATGTAAGAAGATTTTATCCCTTTGTTTATGTCCATAAATCTTAAAATATTATTGATTCTGGCTACCACCTTGCTCATCATACACATGGTCTAACTTTACGAGTTATAATTTTCTGAAACACTAGTGAAAATTAACGCAATTCATATATATATATATATATATATATATATATATATATATATATATATATATATATATATATAATTAAGTCATATGTGAGCATCGTTCATTCCAAATATGTATACTAATTACTTTATGTTTCTGTGTTATGGGAAGATTTGTTTTCTTTTTTGCTAATGTGAATATCAGGAATAAACTTTCAGAATTCTTTCTCTATACAGATAAGATATTTTTCATATGAATGTCGTGCTCCTTCTGCAAATTGCATAATGAATTTATTATACGTATGCATGGATTAATTACGTAAACCAGCCAATTCACCCATAAAAATCAGTCTTCATATATGCAATGCCAACTTGTATATACCTATATCCATTATTTCTCTCTCGAGAAAATGCATTTTATTTAAACTTCTCTGCTAACATTTTTTTTTTCTGTCTCTTCTTGTTTTGATCTTGTACAGTATGAATGACATAATTACCAAGTATAATACGCATTCCCCTGGCATGGACAAATTGGACAGGCCATCACTAGAAATGCAGGTTGTACAAAAAAATATGTTCTTATATTTTGCTTTTCTCTTTTTATTAGTTGCTATTGTGCAGAGACTTACACCACAAAACTTCTTGGAGAGCAAAGCATATATATTATGTAATTGATCTAATTATTCTTATATACTATGTTATTATTATTATTACTTCTACATTTGAAAGAGGTTCAAAATTATAGGCTGAAGTAACACTAATTGCTGATAAGTAACTGCACGAGTTTAATTGTTGATTTCAGCTAGAGACTGCCACCAAATTGAGTAAGGAAATTGCAGAGAGAACCCAAGAACTAAGGTATATATATATGAATTTTGTGAAAGAGAAAAAAGAGTTAAAAAAAGGAAAAAAGAAAACTTGAAGAATAACTGGATGAAGTAAAATACATTGTGTTTATGTTTTGAACGATTAGTTGGATGAAAGGCGATGATCTTCAAGGACTAAGCCTAAATGAGTTGCAGCAACTGGAGAAAAAACTTGAAAGTGGACTCGACCGTGTGATTGAGATAAAGGTAAGCACATAATGTCATTTGGTTAAGGTGCATGTTTTGATGAATGATTCATATATACCAACTCATCTCAACTTTTTCCTTCAGGAAAAGCAGATGATGGGTCAGATTTCTGAACTTCAGAAAAAGGTTTTTTTGATATAACTTGATGATGCATGTAGTTAGTATCTTCACTCAAATTGAAATTAATACACATATTAGTATAATTATCTGGTCCTCTTTAAGATAATCTTCCATAGTTCTTGCTGCATGAATATGAATATCAGTTAGTCCTTCCTTTTAGTGAATACCAAGAATTCGATAACTTGGTCATGTTATATTAGAATTCTCACATTAATTAGAGATAAAATCAATTTAGAGTATATAAATGAGTGCAAAATTTTATCTTACAAATTAATTTTGTAAAATTGAATTAGATTTAAAATTCATTTCTGAACCTGCTATAAGCATATAACTAGAAATTAGTGTTTTAATTCTATCATAATGTTCGTACTTAAGTTAATTTAGGACTAGATTTATCAAGGTTTTATAAAATTGAATTAGGTTTAAAATTTATTTCTTAATATGCTATAAACATATAATTAAAAATTAGTGTTTTAATTCTATCATAAGTTGATACTCAAGTAAATTTAGGGCTAGATTTTTCAAGGTTTAGTTAGTAACTTTCGAATTTTGAGGATTGTTTTGCTTTCTTTTCTGTCTGCTAAAGGGAATCGTGTTGGAAGAAGAGAATAAGCATTTAAAGAAAAAGGTGAGAACTCAATGACTCACTCAATTTCTTTTAATCTGTTTACATAAGAAAAACTCAAGATTATGAAATAATGCAACGCATCTGTATCCTGTATAAACAATGTTATAATTTCACTCTCATTTATGATAAACGTGCTAAAAACAAAACTGAAAAGATATATATAATAGGTAATATTGTCTTAAGTTTTTAATTTACAAGTAGATAAATAATTAAAGTTTTGAAAAGGGTACTACAGATGTTTTAGGTTAATTAATGTAATTACTTTCTTTTCCTATGTTTTTATTTTTTCTGAGATAAAATGTTACATTAATTAATCAGCTAGCGGAGACGGAGATGGAGGCTGTGCTGCGTAAAGCAACAATGCATTTTTTGATGGAGTCAAACATGGGAATGCAAGAAGAAGGTGTTTCATTAGAGTCTACAAACAACGTTAGCAGTTGCATCAGTGACCCTCCTCTTGAAGATGGTTCCTCGGACACATCTCTCAAGTTAGGGTAAGCAAAACCACCAAACACTAACAAGTATATATATTAAAGAAAAATGTTTTTTGACACCACGAAAGTATTTCAGTCATTAAAATAGTTCGTTTTTATATTTATAAAAAAAGAAAGAAATTGAAAGATAACATAATCAATGCAAAATATCTGTAAAAATTTATTGAGTGTGAAAATAATACTACTAAATTTGCAAATACCGTTACTTTGAACAAGTTCTTTGTTGTGTTTTTTTTCAGGTTACCCTTCTCTAACTGAAGATATGTAACATGGTGAATGAGCCATGTTCGGCTTCAAGTTTGTAAGAATTTCTCTTGAAATCTGTAACCACTTGTTTTTCTTGAATATTTCGCAAGTGAGAAATGTATGGTTAGCTATCAAAAATCAATGAAATATATATATATATTTTAATAATATATAAATTACGATATCTTTTTATCTGTATTAATTGGGCATGATGTGAATAGTATGGTTTTGTGGCTCTTGTGGAAGCAACCCAAAAGCATAATTGTTTGTATCCTTCGTGATGAGATGAAAAAAATGATTTTTGGAAAGTTATATATGAGTGAAGACTTCAACAAAAGACTCGTGTTGAATAGAGAAAATACTTCTATTATTAATGGTATAATTTACTGATTATGTTTCATAAAAATGGTCCCTCTTCATAACATCATTATTATAGTTTGTTCTCAATGAATTTAAATTTGAAATTCATAATTATTTTAGTGTAAAAACTCTTAAACTTAATTTCCAGAATTTACTCTAGAATAGAATGAACATATTATTTGGAACTCACGTTTCTTGGTTTTTTTAGCAGAATGAGAGGACAAAATCTTTCTCAATCTCATTCTTCATTCACATATGTATTCAATGGTAAGGAATTGAGATTAAATATATGTTATTATAGTGCAAAATCTAAAAATACCCATATTTGAATATTTCCATTTATCTAAAAACTCTGAGATATGAATAGAAACATTGTTTAACCTTATTTATTTTTTCAAACAATAACACTATGGTAATTAAATGAATATTGGACAAATAATGCTTATTTTATTTTATTCTTAAAATCATTTACAAATCCTTATAAAATTTTCTTTTATTTTTCTCCTCTTCTCTTTATTCTTTAATACAAACAATCTTATTTTACACTTTCTCTCTTCTTTTCTCTCATTTTTTTTTACTCCCTCACTTTCTTCATGCTAACAAAGACTTGATGTGTAGTTTGTCCACGTCCATATACTTGAGATCATTTATAAGGTGAGTTCTTCAAATGCAAAGCCATGAATATTTTCACAATAAATTAAAATATACTTTTTGAAAAAAATCATAAATACTTTTAAAATTTACAATATAAACTAGTTTATATATAAATTAATCTATAAATTAATACTGCCTCAATTAAATTTCTTATAATAATTTTTTTTAAATTACGTATAAATTAGTTTTAGTTTATGTAAAAATTATTCAAACTAGCGGTCTTTCTCACATTTTGCTTCATCGTGTATTTTGAACTGCATATGGTTGGACATACCTAAGCAATATGAGTATCTTTATCCTAATATTTTCAAATGAAAAAATTAAAATCACATTTTTACACAATAAATTTATCTGCTTAGCCTATTTAAAGTAATTATACGGTATTATTTCTCTATTTCTGTTTTTTAGTAGAAAACCTCTTTATATGTTTGTATAAACAAAATATATTTTCTGGGTTGTCAATACCAGTTTGTGTATATTTAATTATTTTTATCTATATATATATATATGTGTGTGTGTGACAGTAGTTTACAATACGTATAGCTGCTATTATAATTTACTTAATTATAAGTTTTGAACGTTTTCCTTAAGTTGACTATAAGTTTACGTGAATATTAAATATTTAAATAAAAACTACAAAATTTAAAGCATGCAAAAACATTAGGCCAATTGAGAAATGGAATAATTAAAATAAGATTATTTTGGAGTCACTATAGTGTTACTATGGGTTTATAGTTAACGGATCGGGTAAAGTAACGAATTGGATGAGAAGGACCGAGCGAATGTCGTGAAAACATCTCATGACCGTTCCGTTCCGACAACCATTGAGACAACATTGAGCAGAGTTAAGACGCAATTAATGTCACAATGTTGTTAAGTGATTAAGGTTTGCATTAATGATTATTAAGAGATAAATTAATTGGTCACCCTTACACCGATCGGTTACCAGAGCAAGGAGTGGAGAGACGTTCGGCACCCCGAACTTTCAGACAGACGATTATCCTATAGAAAAGGATAAAATTAATTTAGGCGTGACAGGAGGTGTTCCTAAATCTAAATTTCATTTTATAGTTTCTTGTGGTACTATGTTTTTGAAAATCATAATTCTCTTTAATGATTATGCTTAAATAATTTTGTTCTAAACAACTTTAAGAAAAGGTAAAATGAAAAGAGAAAATAAGTTTTTCAAAAATTAGAAGTAATCCATGTAAAAAAAGAAAACAAAACTGGTTGTAGGGTGAGATTTGCACCCACTTTATAAATTATAAATTGGCTTTATCTTTAGTCGATGTGAGACTTTTAACACTAATAAATATATTTAATGTTATTTTATCATTATAAAAGTTATATAATGTTACAATTCTCATATGAACTAAAAATAAAATTGAATTATAAAGTATAAAATATAAGTACAATTTTTATATTATAAATCAATTTTATAAAATTAAATTATATTTAAAATTATTTTTTTAATATAATTCAGAATTATTTAGAGTTCATTTTCATTTTACAATTTCTTTTATAAAATTAAATTAAACTTAGAGTTCATTCTTTTAAGATCTAACAACAAATCATAAAATATTAAAACCTCCCATTTTATTCTCTTGAACTTTCCTTCTTTATGTAAAAGTGTTGACATAATGCATTCTCAGTATTAATCTACTTATAACATGTTTTTTCTCATCAAAGAATTATTTATTTAAGAAGAGACTCGTATCCAAATATTTTCTTTTCAAATATCATACTACACGTAATCTTTAATTACCGATTTCAATTTTAGAATAATATACCAGAGAGTGTCCAAATAAATTTGTTAAATTATAGGAAATTTGATGTGATTTAGAAGTATTTAGATAATTTCTTTTAATAAAAGTTTTTATGAATTTGTTTTTCGTTGGAGGATACAAAAAGGGCTGTGATTATTGAAGAATAGAACTTATTTTCAATATTCTTTGTATTTTTGTTTGAATAAAAAAAATTCAATTTTTTTATGAAAAACATAAAATTTCAATATTAAGTTCGTATTTATAATTTTCCACCAAATTATTGACAATTAAAAACGATTTTTTTTTTCATAATAACATGGGATATTAACATATTTTTATGTTTGGATGATTTCACTGTGAATAAGTTTCATAATTCTTTTTTACTCGTTTTAGTGAATATTGATTTGTCATGCGATGGATGTATCATTCAAATATGTCTCATTTATTTGAAAGTGTTGTTACGGATTGGTTAAATATCGAGTAGGATTTTTTAATCTACTTCCTTTACTTACTTTTTTTTTTTTTTGAAATAATACAAAAATTTATACTTTTTTTACTATTTTACTCTTTGATTTATATCAAATAAATAAATATAAAAGTGTGTTATTGTGTATTCTTACTTATTTTAAACTGGTGAAACGAAGGTGTATAAATAAGAGGTGTGCATCTGTGATTTGTGGCAGTGAGGCAGCAATCCCTATCAAATTCAATCATAGAGGAAGTTACCGGTGTTTCGTCTGAAAATGAACGACGCAGATGTCTCTAGGCAAATCCAGCAGATGGTGCGGTTCATCCGCCAGGAAGCGGAGGAAAAAGCCAATGAGATCTCTGTCTCCGCCGAGGAGGTATCTATTCATTTGGCCGTGTTTTCTTCTCATTCGCTCTTCATTCATGCTCTTAAACCGATTCGTACTTTTCCTTCGGCAGGAATTCAATATCGAGAAGCTGCAGTTGGTTGAAGCCGAAAAGAAGAAGATCAGGCAAGAGTACGAACGCAAAGAGCGCCAAGTCGAAATTCGGAAGAAGATGTAACTTCGTAATACCTTTCTATACTCTTTTTTATGCGGTTTTTGTCTGAGTTTGAAATTCGCTAGGATTTGTCCTCCGTTGAGATTGCTTAAAATTAAATTCTGGAGACCGAGTTCTACTCGCATAGATCTTGATATTTGATTCTTACGGAATCGGATTCGGTGCAGTTATTTTGTCATGTAATCACTCATTCAGTGTATTTATTTATGATTGAAATACTGTGACAGAGTCTTTTAAGTAGTAGAAGATGATGTTTCGGATCTATATCGAACTGTTCCGAATTGCTGAATTCCCTAATGCATTCAAGTCAGATCAATCAACGATGAAAATCAGTAATTAATGTTAGAAAATATGACTGTAGGTTTAGTTTAGTCCTTTTTTGTTAATTTTCTTTGTTTGTGTTTGAATACTTCGGTTTGATGTTCAATTTCTTTCAAGTTGTTGACGTACTCAAGTATATTGCCAAAGTTTGACGGAGGGAATGGAGGATTTAGTTTCTGAGATGCTTTTTGTTCAGTTATGTGAAGTACAGAGCTGTGCGTTGTACTTCAAAGTGACAAAAACAGTGCTACTTGAGATGGTTTATGTTTTGAGACACAATTGATTGTTTGTTGCAGCGAGTATTCAATGCAGCTGAATGCTTCTCGAATTAAAGTTCTTCAAGCTCAAGATGACGTCATCAGTTCCATGAAAGAAGCTGCTTCCAAGGAACTTTTGAGTGCGAGTCATCATGATCATGTGTACAAAAACCTTCTGAAAGATCTCATTGTTCAGGTCCGTTAAATATTTTAATATGGTACGTCTACTTATGAATTGATAATTTGATTTTGCTGTTTTGCTAAGTGATATCAGATTATTCTTTCCATCTTTTTCTAGTAACAACTGTTTTTAATGATATTTACTTATTGTATTCTACTTTTGTATTATTTAAGATGATGGGCACAACATTTTATCTATAACTAGTAATTTTGCTGCAAATTGCTATTACCCAGTGCGCCATTGTATCAACATTGTTGATCGTTTTTGTGATAGGAACTTGGGTATTATGGGGGTGGGTGGAGTATTTAACTGTTTGGTTCTCCCCTTTGTGGTAGCTACTTTTATAGAGTTGGTTCCAAAGTGTTGGGTACTTATCAATTATTATGAGAGCTAGTTGTGTGTCTTGTAATGGGCATCTTCGTAGGATTCACGGGCTCACATCAGTATGGAAGTGGAGTGAAGTGTCACCATATGAAGTGTTAGAATGAAACCTGCCAAGATGTCGTCTCTTAGAGATGGTATTATGGTAAGAACTTGGGTATTATGGGGTGTCTAAGTCCCACATCAAGTAGTATCGGATCCTTGGTGGAGTATTTAAGTGATCGGTTCTCTCTCCTTTATTGTTAGAGCTTTTGATAATGGGTTCACCGAGTGCTTGGGTCCATATAAATCATAACTATCTCCCAACATGAGGACCTGTGTTCAAAGGCATGGGTTCTATCTCCTTAATAGTTAGCTTTTGAGGATGGGTTCACCGAGTGCTTGAGTTCATTTAAATTATAACTGTCTCCTGACATGAGGATCAACCTTTGTGTCCATGGTGTGTTCAATCTTTCTTACCCTTACCTCTTTCCTTGCTTAACATGACCCTTTTAATCTTTTGTAATGATATATATATATATATATCCTTGACTGCTGTTTATAGACTTCCTTCCTTCTATGCGTAAGTATGTGGACATGCAGTATAATGTTAGGACTCTGTGTTACAGTGTTTGCTAAGACTGAAAGAAACTTCTGTCTTGTTGAGATGTCGGAAAGAGGACCTGCACTTGGTAGAGCATGTGCTGGATTCTGCTGCACAGGAGTATGGTGATAAAGCAAATGTTGAACCCCCAGAGATCATTGTTGACAACCAAGTCTATCTTCCACCTGGACCCATTCATCACAATGATCATGATATCTACTGGTAAAGTTCATATTACAACAATTAAATCTTAACTAATTGTTTGGCCTGGCCAGTCAAGGATTTGCTTTATTTTTTCCTCTTCGTTAATTGTAATTCAACATTATCTTCTGAGAAAAGTGCAAATTCAAATCTTCTGTGCATAGTAATTCTTTCCCACAACAATTGAGGATGCTTCCTAAAATATTATTAACTGTTAGCTGCTTTGATATTTAAATTGCAGTTGTAGCACACTTAATTATTTTTATTGATATTCAGTTCTGGTGGGGTGGTGCTGGCTTCTCGTGATGGAAAGATTGTGTGTGAAAACACTCTTGATGCACGACTTGATGTAGTGTTCCGTAAAAAGCTCCCTGAGGTAAATTTTTTATGCACATTAATTCTTACTCTATGATTTTGAATCCTTTGTTAGATATATTCTACTGAATTTCATATTATTTCCAAGTAGGAAGGTGGGTTATTTTTTCGATAGTGAAACTTTGCCATTGAAATAAATAAAAAAAATACTACAGTAAAATTATATCTGATGGGCTACTAGGACATGTAATGGAATGTACCAGTGATTTTAAGAGAAAGAAGAAGCAGGACTTAGGACTTGTTTAACAGAGAAGAAAACGCATATTAAAAGAGAAAAAAAAGCTGGACTTTCATTTTTTAATATCAGAAGCATTACCATTTTTAAAATTTAATGAATAACTACCCACTAACACAGTAACAACGTGATCCTTCGAATAAGCTATGTAACGGACTCTTTAAGACTAGGACAGCAGCAACAAACAAAAATTACATAAACAGACCGTGGAGTATAGGGAGTAGTTAACTGATGCTCAACTCAATGCCATCTTCCTCACAAAAAGAATTAAGTTTTTCCTTGCTATTATCAAATCTTCTGAAATCATCAATAAAGGCAACGTGATAACAATTCCCTGCTAATGAAGGAGTTCTCTATGGACCAACTGTGTGACTCACTTAATGAAAATAATAACAAATTAGTATTAAAATATAGAAAGTTAGAAATACAAAGGAGACCAAAATAAAATGGAAAGGAAACAGAGAACGGATAATATTTGATACTTCGAAAATTCTGTGATAAGTAGTCTTGTAAAGCAAATAATTCATATTTGATTAATAGATATACTAGATTAGAATATACACCCACATATAATGACATAAAATTAAGAATTGACAGTAATTATTATGTTAAGGGAAGGAGAAGCTGTTAAGATTTGTTAGAGCCAGGAAAAAGACAAAAGTCTTCAAACTAAACTATGAACTTGGACTATTGCTCTTACTCAAATAACTTGTATGTAGAATTTTGATTCACATCCACTTACGTGTTTTATTGGGTTGTTCTACCACGATATTATACTAGTATATACACTTTCTATTGATTGCACTGAAGTAATAGCCAACTATAATCGATTCTTAATTTAGTTCCAAATTCAAAAAGTCGTTTTGTTCCCTGTCTATTTCTCTGTGCCTTTGTTTTTCTAGACTAGTCTAGGAATTCCTTTTCACTAATATTTTCTCACACTCTTTCTCCTTCCAGACGAAATATATACTGTAATGTTCCATTATGGGCAACTTTCTGTCTAGTATGTTTACTTCAGATATTATTTAGAATGATAAATTTAGTAAAACAGTGGAGTAGTCGAAGTTGTGATAACCCCCACATTCTTCTTTATTTTCTTTCTTCTTGGGAAAGGGTGGAATTGTTTTGAGATGATGAACTGGTTAATCACGTCAAACCACTAGATTCTTATGAAGATTCTTGCTCTTTGTTGCAGATTCGAAAGCAGCTCTTTGGACAAGTTGTTGCTTGAAGGTTTCAAATGTATTGTTTCCGTACCCTAGAATGTTTGTATCCCGCAGCATAGGCGTGTCTTGGACCTGAATAGGTTTGGTGCCGTTGAATTATAGTTGTTGTCTTTTGAATAAACACCATTTTTCCGTAGTTCAGCTGCTCCCGTACCGTTTATTATGGGCCACGTGGTGTTCTAGAACTTCTCTGGCTCATTGCCGCATTTTGTTCATTGGTAAAATATATATGCATATATACTGTCGACAGTGTGAGGGAAATATAAGCGTTCTGCATTGTCGTGTCTGGTGCAAGTAAAAAAAATAAATTAAATGGAAATAGTGAATTGTGGGGTCCATGTGAAGGGAGGGGGATTGGACCGCTTTCTACGTGTAATTACCATGGATTTGGTCTCCTGACTGACGGACAAAAATAAATTTACTCGTCTTGATGATTATATTCAAATAGTTATTTAAAAAAATCTTTAATTAGAGGTAAACAAGTACAAGTTATATATAGTTTTAATAAAATATAGGAAATAAAGATATAAAAATGAGTATAATAAATTTATAATATAAACTAGATTTAGTTCAGATTGGTTTTCATAATGAAATCTGAAATTCAATCCAATAAAGGAATTGGATTTTCTTTTTGGTTTTTTTCGCTTTCTATTTATTCAGTTTCATGGTCTTGGATTGATTTATTCTTACCTTGTTACACAGGATTGAATTAATTTACGAACATACCAATTTGATATTAAATAGAAGAAAAATATTTTAATAAACTGTCATCAAACAAAAATTTCATACATTATAAACTTATTTATTGTTAAGAAAAATGAACCATATAATTAATTTTATATAAATTGTCTACTTGTAATTACACTTTGTCAAATTAAAATAGATACAAAAATAATGTTTTTTTTTTCACTAAACAAACAATTCCCAACAAAATTAATCAAGCTTGAATGAGCTTAGAAAACTTGATAAGATGAGAATAAGTAGGCTTAGTGAAAATAGATAAGAAATAAACTGAAAATTTGTATTGTTTTATTGAAGAGAAAAACAAAACTGAAGAAACATGAAGAGATTAATAAGAATATTTGGAAAAAATACTGCGAACTCTATCATTTTTTATAAATAATTTCAACTAACATTGTTCACCAAACCAATATTAATTCTTTCTTCATCTATTTTCTCTCATTCCTTCAACTAAACCCAAGAATTTCAACGAGATTAAGGGTCACATTCCTCCGAGAATAACCTCGATTAGTTTTAGATCCATAAAACCAATGTGGACTTAGCAGAACATTTTGCAAATCCCGATCACAGTTCTGTAGTATTGGACCCTGAGTGGAACGAAGGAACAATAGAAATCGTTCTACACATTTCAGTATACAAAAAAAGACGAGTCAATATCTAAAAGTGAGAAAATGTATTTCCTTACTATAATTTGGAAATAATCTTTTTCGGGTTTTCGATAGACACCGCAATTAAAGAAAATAAGCGTAAAAGTCGTGACAACAAAGAAGTTGCAAAATGTTAAGGGACCTAGAGACAGCGAAGCAAGAGCACATAGACCAACAACCACGCAAAAACAGAGACTCTATAAAAAGGTTAGATGTGCAGACAACTGCAGAGACGAAAGGATAAATTATACATGAAAGGTTTTAGGAATTGTACGTTGCCATAATTGTCCGATTTTAAGCCATTATCCATATTCATTTAGCCTGCTTAAACTATTGATTAGTCGTAGCATAATCCATAGCCAAACCTAATAACTGATCTATTGGGGAAGGAAACCCACGATTAATGTGGCCGACTAACTAACCTAGAAATAAGTAGTCGTGTATTGTGCTTTTGCTTTGTTTTTTTTTTCTATTTTAAGTCCACTTTTTACCTCAGTTCGTCCCTTCAAATATATTTTTATTGTATTTCTCTTAAAATATAATCCATACTTTCCATCAAATGACATAGTTTCCCAAATCACCAAAACATGAGGAATGTACCTGAATGCGTGGGCGCCGACATTTCACTGTTTCCACTTGCCCCAGACACAATGGAAGAGAACACTTTATTTCTGTCACAATGTTCACAATAATGTACTTATGTTCAATATATAAATATCTGCTACATGATTTACCAATAAGCTAAAAGCAGGAATGAGAGAGAAATTATAGCACACCACATGCCCCATCATAAACGGTATGGGAGCAACTGAACTACAGAAAAATGGTGTTATTCAAAAGACAGCAACTATAATTCAACGGCAGCAGACCTATTCAGATCCAAGACAAGCTTATGCTTCGGGATATAAACATTGCAGGGTACGAAACAATACATTCGAAGAAATCTTCAAGCAAAAACTTGTCCAAAGAGCTGCTTTCGAATCTGTAACAAAGAGCAAGAAACTTCATAAGAATCTAGTGGTTTGACGTGATTAACCAGTTCATCATCTCAAAATAATTATACCCCTTCCCCCTTTCCGAAGGAGATAGAAAATAAAGAAGAATGTTGGTTATCACAACTGCAACTACTCCAATGACTTACCAAATTTATCATCCTAAATAATATATAAAGTAAACTGTTAGGGTACAAGATATATGAGAGAAGAAGATATAGGAGAGAAGGAGAAGGACACGGTGGAAGATGGGTCCCCCGTTTTCGGCCTGATCGCTCTCTACCTTCCACCGGCCTGATCGTTCCTCGTCTTCCACCGTTCGGTGCCCTTCTCCTTCTCTCCTATACCTTCTTCTCTCATATACCTTGTACCCTACATAAACATACTAGGCAGAAAGTTGCCATTAATGGAATATTACAGTATATATTTTGTCTGGAAAAAGAAAGGAAGTGTGAGGAAAAATTAGTGAAAAGGAACTACTCCCAGACCAGTCTAGAAAATACAAAGGCACAGAAATATACCGGGAAAGAAACGACTTTTTGAATCTGGAACAGAATTAATAGTCGATAATATTTGGCTATTACTTCAATGCAATCATTAGAAAGTGCAATCAAATGGGAAATGAAGCGATCATATGCAATAGCAAAAATAAAAAACAAGGGGAAGAAACCAAGCTTGTTGATCAAGACAAGGAGGCTCTACTCTGTGGCTATGTATGTGTTTTGCAAACCGTGAAGTAAGATTTGGCTCAATGACAGTGGTTGCACTAATCAAATGACCATTGATATGGAACTTTTCAAAGATTTAAAGACAATCAACATCACCAAAGTCAGAATAGGTAATGGTGAAGGCTTCAAAGTTGCTTTTGAAGACAATCTTTGCCTGATTAGAGATGTAGCTAGTCATGATATCTTTAAAGGAAAAATGGAAAGGAAAAGTTTTGCTATAAATCCATTAGAGGTAGAGCAAGCTGATTTTCCAATCAAGGAAAATATCACAGATTTTTGACAAAAGAGGCTCTGGCATTATCACTACCAATGGCTGCTACAAATGAAGCCCAAGAGGCTGGCAGCTGATTTCCAAGAGCTTGATGATTACACACCAACTTAAAACACTTGTCTATTTGTGAAGCAAAACAGAAGCCTTTTCCGAAGTCAACAAAAGGAGCCACTTGTAAGCTGCAGTTAGTCCACACAGATATATCTAGACCTCAGAGAACTCCTTCATTAGCAGGGAATTCATGTTATGTTCCCTTTATTGATGATTTCACAAGTGGCAACCAAATTCAGATTCTGACATTTGATAACAGCAAGGAGTATACCTAAGAAAACTTCAATCTGGTTTGTGAGGAAGCTGGCATTGAGCATCAGTTAACTACTCCCTAAATTCCTCCTGCTTATGTAATCTTTTGTTTGTTGTTTCTGCCTTAGTCTTAAAGAGTGTGTTAGGAAATCTTAGATACTTTGTTATTCCAGTTTGTATTCACAGCTTATTCCAAGGATCATATTGTTAGTCAGTAGTTATTCGTTAAGCTTTATAAATTCTAATGCTTCTGATATTAAAAAATGAAAGTTCAGTTTTTTTCTCCTTTAATATACGTTTTCTTCTCTGTTAAGCAAGCTCTGTTTCTTATTTTCTCTTGAAAATCACTGACACATTCCATTACTTGTCCTAATAGCCCATCAGATATGATTTTCATGAGGATTTTTTTTTTATTTCAATGTCATAGTCTCAATATCTCAAAAACAACCCACCTTCCTACTTTGAAATAATATGGAAAGTTCACAATCAATTCAGCAGAAAATATCTAACTAAGGATACAAACCAGACTAAGAATTACAACGCATAAAATTTTTTACCTCTGGAAGCTTTTTACGGAACACTACATCCAGTCGTGCATCAAGAGTATTCTCACACACAATCTTGCCATCACGAGAAGCCAGAACCACCCCACCAGAGCTGAATATCAAAGAAAATAATCAGGTCTGCCTTAACTGAAATTTAAATAACAAAGCAGCTAAGACAGGTAATACGATTTTAGGAAGCCTCCTATTGTTGTGGATAAGAATTGCTATGATCATAAGATTTGAATTTGCACTTTTCTCAAAAGACAATGTTGGATTATAATTAACCAAGAGGAAAAAGTAAATTGTAGAGTGAGAAAGCAAATTCTTGATTGGCAGGGCCAAACAATTAGTTAAGATTTATTTTTTGTAATATGAACTTTACCAGTAGATATCATGAGCATTGTGATGACTGGGTCCAGGTGGAAGATAGACTTGGTTGTCAACAATGATCTGTGGGGGCTCAACATTTGCTTTATCAGCATACTCCTGTGCAGCAGAATCCAGCACATGCTCTACCAAGTGTAGGTCCTCTTTCCGACATCTCAATAAGACAGAAGGTTCTTTCAGTCTTAGCAAACACTGTAACAAAAGCCCTAACATTATGCTCCAAGTCCATATACATACGGATCTAGGAAGCTCTGTCTGCGCATTGTAAACCCTAAGACGGCAGCCTGCATTGCTGCTGCATTTTTCTTAACCCTAAGACGGCAGCCTGCATTGCTGCTGCATCTCTCATAACCCTAAGACGGCAGCCTGCATTGCTGCTGCATCTTTTCCTATATTCATTACATTTTTTTTCCCTTGCTATTGCAACCTTCTCTATCGCTCAATCTTCTGTTGCTGCTGTCTTCTCTGTGCCTTAATTGCACAGCCTTTCCTTTTTTCCGCTCAGCCATCTTCTTGCTATGATGTCAAGGGAAGCGGAAGTTGTGAACCCAACCCCAGAAACAGGGAATTCCCATTCCCAGCTTCCTGGAGAACTGCAGAATATCCATTCTGCATATCGACTCAATGGAAGAAATTATTTGAAGTGGGCCCAACTTGTTCGTACAGTGCTGAAGGGAAAGGGGAAGTTGAGTCACCTGATGGAGTCTGGACCCAAACAGGAGGATCCCAAGTTTACTACATGGGATGAGGAAGATTCAATGATCATGGCGTGGCTGTGGAATTCAATGATTCCAGAAATCAGCGACACATGCATGTTCCTTAATTCGGCAAAAGAGATTTGGGATGCTGTAGAGCAAACCTACTCTAAAGCCAAAGATGCTGCTCAAGTATATGACGTAAAGGTGAAAACTTTGGCAGCAAAACAAGGGAACAAGACTGTTACAGAATATGCCAATCAGTTGAAATCATTATGGATGGAGCTAGACCATTATAGAGTCATAAAAGCCAAATGTACTGAAGATTCAGCACTTCTCAAGGAATATATCGAACAAGACAGAGTTTATGATTTCCTTGTTGGTTTGAATCCTGAATTTGATCAAGTTAGGATTCAAATATTGGGGAAGCAAAAGGTACCATGCTTCAATGAAGTGGTGGCTATTGTGAGAAGTGAAGAAAGCAGAAGGGGTCTCATGTTGGAGAGTCCAGCAGTAGTAGAGAACTCAGCAATGGTGGCTGACCATAAAGGAGAACAGACGTTGGCCATGGTAGCCGAACAGAAGAAAGGAGGATCAGCAAATGTGGAGAAAAAAGGTGATGGTCTCTGGTGTACCTACTGCAATAAGCCTCGTCATACCCGAGAGAAGTGCTGGAAGTTGCATGGGAAGCCTTTAAATCGAGATCGAGAAGGGGGACACAGAGGAGGCCCCTCAAGGAAAGGAGGACAAGTTTATGTTGCTGCTGGAACAAATGAAGGAAATAATCCAGAAGCTGCTGCCCATCTTAATCAAGAGGAGATAGAAAGGGTGAGAACCTTTCTTAGTAAGCTGGAAAAACCTACAGGTGTGTGTTCTTTGGCATATTCAGGTAAGTTTCCACTTTCTTTTGGATTAAATGTCTCAGATACACCCTTTAACAATTACTGGATATTGGACTCTGGAGCCACAGACCACATGACACCATTAGCCAAATACTTCTCCACATATTCCCCATGTCCCAGCAACAAGAAAATTGCCACAGCAGATGGAACCCTTATAACTGCAGCTGGTCAAGGAAATATCCAAATCAATTCTTTAATAACCTTAAAAGATGTTCTCCATGTCCCAAAGCTGTCCACCAACCTAGTCTCTATACGAAAACTTATAAAGGATTTGTCATGTAAGGTTGTTTTTTACAACGATCATTGTGTATTTCAGGACAAGGATTCGGGGAGGATGATTGGACATGCTAGAGAATGGAATGGCCTTTATTATCTTGAAGATCCAAATCTGTCCAACAAAAACAGAATCTCTCATTCCTTCATATCTGAATCTTTGATGACCAACAGAGAAAAAATCATGCTTTATCATTGTCGGTTGGGACATCCCTCCTTTGGAGTGATCAAAATTATGTTTCCCTCTCTGTTTACAAAGTTAGATGTTGAGAGTCTTCATTGTGAGGTGTGTGAACTTGCTAAGCACAAGCGTGTATCTTTTCCAATAAGTAATAAAATTAGCAATTTCCCCTTTTATCTTGTTCATACTGATGTATGGGGACCTTCTAATGTTTCAAATGTGTCTGGTGCTCGATGGTTTGTCACCTTTATAGATGATTGTACAAGGGTCACTTGGGTTTTCCTACTTAAACAAAAATCAGAAGTCAGTTCTGTCTTCCTAAACTTCCACTCCCTGATAAAAGGTCAGTTTGGTGTTAATATTAAGAGGCTTAGGTCAGATAATGCCAAAGATTACTTCAATCATGTCCTTAATTCTTTTTGTCAAAAAGAAGGTATAATTCATGAGTCCTCTTGTGTCAAAACACCACAGCAGAATGGGGTCGCAGAAAGAAAAAATGGGCATCTATTAAATCAGACTCGGGCATTGTTGTTCCAACATAGTGTTCCAAAAAATCTCTGGGGGGAAGCTGTTCTTACAGCAACACACCTTATCAATAGACTACCCTCTAGAGTCTTAGGATCAAAAAGCCCTATGGAAGCTTTGTCGTCTTTCTATCCAAACCTATCCACTACAAATAATCTTAAACCAAGAGTTTTTGGGTGCATCTCATATGTCCATATTCATAATACAGACAGGGGGAAACTTGATCCTAGAGCCTTAAAGTGTGTCTTTGTTGGTTACTCACTCACTCAGAAAGGGTATAAATGCTACCA
Organism: Vigna umbellata; assembly: GCF_029865625.1. Classification (NCBI taxonomy): domain Eukaryota; kingdom Viridiplantae; phylum Streptophyta; class Magnoliopsida; order Fabales; family Fabaceae; genus Vigna; species Vigna umbellata. The sequence goes on from NC_142166.1 coordinate 43,603,108, forward strand.
CCCCCCATCCAAAAAATTCTTTGTGTCTAGGGATGTTACCTTCAATGAACAAGAGGGCTATTTCCATCAACCTTATCTTCCGGGGGAGAGTTTCAGGGAAGATAAGGAAAGTAGTAATTCTGGTTTTCCCATTCTTCCAGACCTGATATTTGAACCTAAACTAGATCAAATTGAAGCTGTACCAAGTGAAATTAATTGTGAAGCTGATCAAGGAGATGTTGAAGCTGGAAAATTTGGTAAGAAGCTGGTATACTCAAGAAAGACTAAGGCCATTCCAGGATCAAGCAATGTTCAAGAATCCAACTCAAATCCACAAAAAGAGGTAACAATTTTTTCTCCAGCTGTGCAGGCTGAAATTGAAACCCAAAATGATCTTGAAATTGAAACCCAAAATGATCTTGACCTCCCAATTGCCATTAGAAAAGGGCCAAGAAAATGCACCAAACAGCCAATCTACCCTCTCTCAAATTACCTGTCCTTTGAAAATTTCTCTCCTACCCATAAAGCCTTCCTAGTAAACCTAAACACTACACTCCTACCTAATACCCTATCTGAGGCATTGTCTGACAGAAAATGGAGGCAAGCCATGGATGTAGAGATGGAGGCGTTAGAGAAGAACAACACCTGGGAGTTAGTCACCTTACCAATAGGAAAGAGGCCAGTTGGATGTAAGTGGGTTTATACAGTGAAATACAAGGCTGATGGATCAATTGAGAGATATAAGGCAAGACTAGTTGCCAAAGGGTTCACCCAAACCTATGGAGTTGATTATTTGGAGACCTTTGCTCCGGTTGCCAAAATGAACACAGTTAGGGTGATATTGTCTCTTGCTGCCAATTATGGCTGGAACTTGGAACAATTTGATGTTAAGAATGCTTTCCTACATGGAGACCTTGAAGAAGAAATTTATATGGAGATACCTCCGGGATACGGTAGAGACGTTGTAACCAACACTGTTTGCAAGCTGAAAAAGGCATTATATGGGCTAAAACAGTCCCCCCGTGCATGGTTTGGCAGGTTTACTAAAGTTATGACAGGTCTAGGTTACAAACAAAGTCAAGGGGACCATACTTTGTTCTTTAAACATTCCAAGTCAGGGGGAGTAACAATATTATTGGTGTATGTGGATGACATAATATTAACTGGAGATGATAAAGAAGAGCAGCGATTGTTGAGCCAATGCTTGGGCAAGGAATTTGAGATCAAGACCTTGGGAAAACTAAAATATTTTTTGGGAATTGAAGTTGCCCACTCCAAGAATGGGATATTTATATCCCAGCAGAAGTATATCACTGATTTGCTCAAGGAAACTGGCAAGGCAGCGTGCAAACCTGCTAGTACCCCATTAGAACCAAACATAAAGCTTGGAAATGCAGAAGAAGACGTTGCTGTTGAAAAAGAGATGTACCAGCGATTAGTGGGCAGACTTATATATTTGTCTCATACCAGGCCAGATATTGCCTATGCAGTGAGTTTAATTAGCCAATTTATGCATAGCCCAAAGGAGACCCATTTACAAGCTGCCCACAGAATTTTACAGTACCTTAAAGGAACTCCAGGAAGAGGGATTCTATTCAAAAGGAATGGTAATGTGAAGCTTGAAGCCTATACTGATGCTGATTATGCAGGGTCAATTGTGGATAGGAGGTCAACTACAGGTTATTGCACCTTTCTTGGAGGAAATCTTGTGACTTGGAGAAGTAAAAAGCAGGGTGTAGTGGCTCGGTCCAGTGCTGAAGCGGAATTCCGAGCCATGGCACAAGGTATATGTGAGTTGCTATGGCTTAAAATCATCTTAGAAGACTTGAGGATAAAATGGGAAGAACCTATGAAGCTCTATTGTGATAATAAGTCAGCAATCAGCATAGCCCACAATCCAGTGCAGTAGAAGGTACTCTATAAACAGATGTCAAGGAGACTATCTATATCATTACAAAGGATTTAAAAGGGTCATGTTGACTAGGAAAGAGGAAGGGCAAGGAATTGATCCCATGCCATTCAATATACCATGGAGACCAAGGTTGGTTCCCATGTCAGGAGATAGTTATAATTCAAATGTACCCAAGCACTCAGTGAACTCATCCTCAAAAGTTAACTTATAAGGGAAGGGAACCAATCACCCAAATACCCCACGGAGGATCCTATACCACTTGATGTGGGACTTAAACATCCCACAGTACTCAAGTTCTTATCATAGCACCACCCATTAGGGGCAACTTCTTTTCAACTTTCATTCCACGGCACTTCATATGGTGATACTTCACTAACTTTCCTGTTAGTCAGAACCGTACGTAGCCCTTTCCATGATGCAAACATCCTGCTCCAATAATAGTACCCAATCACTTGGAAACCCACTCTAAAAAAGTAGCTAGCACAAGGGGAGAACCAAACAGTTAAATACTCCACTGCAACACATAATACCCAAGTTCCTATCACAAAACGAACAACATGTTGATACAATGGTGTCTGTGGGTAATAGCAAGTTGCAATGAAAATACTAGTTATATATACAATGTTGCGCCCATCTACGCAAATAATACAAAAGTAGGACACATTAAATAAATAACATTAAAAATGGTTGCCTAGCTGCAAGGATCTAACTAGAAAAAGATGGAAAGAATAATTGACAACTACCTAAGCACTTGCTATCACAAAAAAATCGCCAATGTTATAAAAAAATGTCTCTATGTAATAGGAATTTTCAATGAAAATACTGGTTATAGACACAATAAATAAACAGCATTAAAACAATTTTGTATGAGTAAGGGTCTTACAGAAAAAAGGAAACAACAATCTGACATCGATACTTGGCAAAACAGCAAATTCAAATCAAATCATAAGTAGGTTTACCATATTCAAAGTTTAACTGACCTGAACAACGAGATCTTTCAAAAGGTTTCTGTACACATGATCATGATGAGTCACAGTCAAATGATGATGATGACTCACACTCAAAAGTTCCTTGGAAGCAGCTTCTTTCATGGAACTGATCACATCATCTTGAGCTTGAAGAACTTTAATTCGAGAGGCATTCAGCTGCATCGAGTACTCACTACAAACACAATCAATTGGTTGTGCATCAAAACACAAACTATCTCAAGTAGCAGTGTTCTTTGCCACTTTAAAGCACAACATAGCCCTGTATTTCAGACTATGAAATAAAATACATCTCTGAAACTAAACCCACAATCTCCTTCGTCAAACTTTGAAAATATCCTTGTGTTCGAGCACTTTGCCACAGATGTCAACAGATTGAAAGAAACTGAACACCAAACCAAAGTACTCAAACCCAAACAAAGTAAATATAAAAGAGAACAGGTTAAACCTCCGGCCATATTTTCCAAATGCAAAAGTTTGGAACTATCATTAACTATAGATTTTACTGAAAATTATGACAAGACAACAAGGAGTTGGTAGACTATCTCATAATTGATATGAATTGCATGCATTCGTCAATGCAGAAATACAGATCCGTCCTAATTCATAAATTTAAAAAGAACTATTGCACAAAAGATCATATTCTAGTACTTAAAACACACAGAACCACAATCACAGAAGTTCAATTATAAATACACAGAATGAGTGATAACATAAAAATAAAATAAAATAACTGCACTACATCCGGTTCCATAAGGATTCAAGCATCGGCGGTACCAGTAACCACAGTCAATAGGCATTGCCGCATTAGCGTACGGATCAAGATCTATACGAGTAAGACTTAGCCTCCAGAATTTAGAGACATCTAACGACAAAACCAAATGAACTTTGAAGTCGAAGAGACAAAGAGAAAGGTATATAGAAAGTTACATCTTCTTCCGAATTTCGACTTGACGCTCTTTTCGTTCGTACTCTTGCCTGATCTTCTTCTTTTCGGCTTCAACTAACTGTAGCTTCTCGATATTGAATTCCTGCAGAAGAAAAAGTAAGATTCGGTTTGACAGCATGAACGAAGAGCGAAAGAGAAGAAAACACGGCGAAATGAAGAGATACCTCTTCGGCGGAGACAGAGATCTCGTTAGCTTTTTCCTCTGCTTCCTGGCGGATGAACCGCACCATCTGCTGGATTTGCTTAGAGACATCTGCGTCGTTCATTTTCGGAGAGTCACTACAAACTTTCTCTGAGATGGAACTTGATATCTTGCCCCACTGTAACAACTCACTCCAGCACACCTCTTATTTGAGCACATTTATGCTAACATCTTAAAATTACACATTCTGGTTTACGCGTATAAAATTTATTTCTTTATTTCAGGACATGTCACCCTACAAAATAATCTCACAAATTATAGAAGGAAATGAGTTTAATTTACTGTCATAATAACTTAACTGTTATTTTATTTTACAAGGAAACTTCAATACAAAACACAGATAATATCTATACAAAAATTGAAAAGAAAATTTTGTCAGAGAAATATTAAAGGGTTAATGTTTTATCTTGACTCATTTAATTTCAATATTAAATTTTAATACTGTCCATTATTTTTAAAGTGATGAATTTTGTCTCATTATTCAAATAATGTTTTTATAAATTAAAATCACTTTTAAACTTCTAAAATATTGAATATAACTTTAAATTTTTACATTAATAAATTAATTTCTTTTATTAAAATTATTGTTTTAAACGCTAAATATTTAATGACAACTATTTACATTATTAACCGAATAAATTAGCAGATTTTATCAAAAATCTTATAGATATATTTTGATATAAGTTTGGATGATATTCATCCATTACATCAATAAATTAATTAAAAAAAGTAAAATTAAATAAATTTATAAATATTTTATCACATATTATACTAAAAATCAAGAGAAAAAATATGACTTACTAGATTTATAAACATTTTAGAACATCTTTAAATGCAATATCTTATTTTAAGATCTTACATTATTTTTTGTATAGATACTTCCATTTATTGTATTCACTTTAAGATTTTAAGTAGCTTTTTTTTTATAAATCCTACAATGATTTTTTTTTTTATTAAGGGATACTGAAATATAATATTATTTATCATTTTAGGTATTTTGATAGCTTTTGAGGATTTAAAATACAATATCATGATATATGATGGAGATTTTATCTCTTTTCAGTATAAGATATTGTAACTCAGATTTTGAAAAAAAAAATTGTTTATTTTCAAATTCTACTATTACACAATTTTTTTGTGCCATGGTAATTTAAAAGTTTTTTCATTTTTCAATCAATTGAAAATTACTGCTGAAATGATTTTTAAAGTAATTATAAAAGTTACACATTTATTTCAAAAATTACAATTAAGAATTTTTGCTTAAAATTGAAATTTATATCAGTTTAATAGATATTTTATCAATATACGAAAATTTTCTGTATCAATTAGATAAACGAACATTCATTAGAGGTTGAGACAGCTGTCACATTTTAATTGGCAGATTTCACTACTATTTAGGTCACTCTTCAACGCAGATACCCCCAATTGCGAGAGTGCCATTACAGCTTGGATCAATTTCGCGCTCTCAACCAGCTCCCTCAAAAACCCTTATTGGAGACCATGAGTAAGTCTCCGAGCAGAGATCTGCAAGTCTTTGATTTCAATGAAGAGGATGATGCTGCAGCCTCGGACAAAGATTCCCATCACCAATCCCTATCCCACCACGATCCTCACGGTAAGACGATTCCCCTAAAATTCTAATTCGCCAAAACAAACGTTATCTTCAATGGGAATTGTTCATCTATAATACACGTTTTCCTTTAAAATGTTAATTCCAAAACGTTAACTCGGTAGGTGTCGCCATTGTGTTATTCGTGTTTGATTATTAATGGTTTTGATTTTAAGGTATAGTGTATGCTTCCTAGAGAGTCAAATTGAAGGAACTGAAGGAGAAGGATGAAACCTACAGTAGATTTTTTCCTCTTAACGTTTTTTTGTTTGTCTGTGGACTTGAGGTTATCAATAATTTTAAAACTATGGTATCATGATTGTTGGATATGTTTTTTGACATAAGTTGGATTGTGTTGAGTATAGACATTATAGTTTTGATTGTAGTATGCGGATGAACTTAGGGCGTGTCATGGTTGCTGGATTCGGGCAGGGAAATTGAACTTTGTGTTCTTTAATAGATGGATAATGAAGAATGACTATCTATAATTATTATCATGTGATGAAAAAGGGTTAAAGACATACTAATGCTTACCAGGGCACTCGTTAAGGAAATATAAGTGTTAAGGAAATATGCCTGTCATGACTTCTTGTGTTGTTTCCATTCATCTCAAAGCTGGTATTTAATTAAATTGATTATATATAGCCAATGATATATTGACAGATTCCCAGGTGAGCAAGGTTGGCATAAAGAATGTTGCCAGTGTACCTTGTGTTGGCGTAGCTGGTGCTATTTTTAATTTGGAAAAGGGTGGTTCTGACCCTTCTCCTGATACACCGGAAGATATGTATGATAGTGAAGAGAAGAAATATGTGTTGGAAGCTGACAAACAGTCAAATTTGGGTAGTCATGAAAATGATCATCTTAAAGATGTTGATAACTATAACAAGCCAGAGAAAATGGATATATGTGGCGAAGTATCTTCACCTGAAACAGGCCACATTGAGCCTTCAGGGACTTCATACAGTGTACTGTATCTTCAATTTTGTCAGATTACAGTCTAAGGAATTGATTTAATTGTGAAACTTATATCTATGTTCAATTATTTTACAGAATGAATCAATTGATGTCAATTCAGAAGCTGATGAGAGTGCTCCAACAAGTCCTGCTTCTGATATTCCAGAGAATGGTGCTGTATATTTTATAATCATGGAGTCCTTATAATTCTAGCACTTTCAATTTGAAAATTATATTGCAGTTTTCTCACTAAGTATTCATTATTTCAGTTTCATTAAATGGTTTTGGATTGAATGGCACAGACAATTCTGATATGGTAAAGTTTATTTAACGACATTGACATGATATGCAATGTTTTTTCACCTTTTTTGTTTTTTTTAGATTTGGTATTTCTTTAGTTGTTTTTTTATTGCTGTTCTTTTTACTTTTTCATCATTGATACATGCTATTTTTTTTATTGGTTTGTCTTTCTCCTGCCGCTGGTGCTTCATCGAATATACCTTTTTTACCTGAGAATATAAGTTGTTGTAATATCTCTTTATTTATTATTTTTGTTCTATATTATGTTGCTTTACTTTTTATTTCGTGTTGTTCACTATTATTTTCTTTGATGTATTTTCAGGATGACACAAATATGGAAGTCGTTCTTCATCCCGATTATGTCATATACCAAGATAATCATTATCTGGGGCCAACATTAACCTTTTCACCCTTTTCTGTCAAGATCAATGTTTCAACTTCTTGTATAAAGCAAGAAGCCTTTGATCTGGAATGGGCACTGGATGATCTCATTGACATTAATTGTCAATTGTTTCAAAGTGTGAGTTTTGTATTTCTATTGCTTTCATTACACTATATGTGTGTGTTGTGTATAAGTTCTATAATTCTCCTTTTATGCCTTTTCTTCAGAGTGGAACCGTCATTATTAAGCTTAGAGTAATATCAAGTAATGCAAGCCAGTCAAATCATGTAAGCAATGCTTCAGGTGAGTGCAATTACTATGGTTGATTAATGGGGAATGATATTCTTCGTTATGACTTGCATATTTGACATAACTTAGTATTTTTATTCAAACTGTAGCTATAAAACTATGTGGGTAAATTCTGGTATTAGGAGTTTGTAGACTGTTTTGCATATGATAACTTATCTGTTACTTACTGTACGTGCATTTTTGTACATATGCTAGGCATTGAGGAACTGAAATTTGCGCTTGTTGATTACAATTGGTCCCTGAGACATAGGCAAATCATATCCCTTAATACAAAATACTTGGCTTCTTGGAACATTGCGCTTCAGTAAGTCATTAAATTGTTTATAAACCAGTGATGTGTGATTTCATTGTCATGGTAAAATTTATTTGGAAGATCTGGTTCTCTGAATGCCAATTTGTGTCATTTTTGTGAAGTATTATATTCATGTTTGATATTTGTAGTGCGGATGTAGAAGGCAATGAAACTGATTCACATGCATCAAGATGCTACTTCCCAAAGTAAGAATAATTAATTTTCTTTTCCTTTCAAACAAGTTTACCTTTATGTATTGATGCTGTAGTCCATATCTTTTATTTTAAAAACATTTTCAGGTTTAGTGCTTTATGGTATTCTATTTCCTTTGCTGTTGCATGGTATATGTTGTCTTTTTATTTTCTTTTCCCTTTATTCAATAGTTTATTCTATATGGTTTAATGTGTGTCTGTAATATGTTTGGCTTAGGATGATGTAGCTTTTGGGATAGATGGTTCATGGCATGGTGTTAGAAGCTTTATGGCCATGGTCTAGGGTGGGTGTAACTTTTGCAATTCATTCTTCCAACCGAGAGTGTACTTGAGATTCAGAACAGAGAGAAAATATATGTTTAGAGGGCTTGAAGGACTCCTCTCGTAATCTTCTATTTATATTGAAAAACTGATACAAGAATCCATGGAAGGTTGAGGGACTACACTAGACACCTAGGTGCAGAACTAGGTACAATTGTAGGTACGGCTGATAGTCATTTCCAACACTCTACTCCCTGCACTTAGACTTGATGATAATACATAGATGTAATTATTCTAACAAGTGTCAAAGATATCATTTATTGGAAATCAAATTCTGTTATGGTTACATTTTCCATAGAATTAAGTAGAAACTTCACAAAATCTGTTATGTTGAGGAAATCAAGTTTGCATAAATCTACTGATTTTTTATACTTTTTTAAATCTTTCTATTAGACTGGGTATAAAAGATCATGATATCTTGTATGAAATCATTAGAGCCTACTACCTTGTACTATAATTTTCTTGTTTTCATATTTGTGTGTTTTGGAAGGGGAGTGTAACTTTTTATAGCAGTTTAACTCTGAGAATTTATGATCTGAAACAGTTTTGAGGAGAATTTTGATGATGTTATCTATCCAAAAGGGGATCCAGATGCTGTTTCCCTAAGCAAGAGAGATGTGGATCTCCTGCAACCAGACACATTCATTAATGATACAATTATCGATTTTTACATCCAGTAAGTTTTCTCTTTCTCTATTTGTATACATATCATTCTTTTGTTGCATTTTTTGTTAAAAATTATTTATTCATCATTTCTGTACGATAACATTTTTATCTTGTTCTACCTGTTTGAACCGTGGAGCTTCCTCTATCTTCTCTTTTTTTTTTTGTATACTTATGTTAAAGATCCATAAAAATTGTAGGGTTAAAATCTATATTTTGATTCTGGATGGAGTTGACAATTCACAACTCTCAATCTTCGCAGGTATCTTAAGAATCAAATACCGGAGGAGGAAAAACCTAGATTTCATTTTTTTAATAGTTTTTTCTTTAGAAAGCTGGCTGATATGGACAAAAATCCATCCAGTGCTTCTGATGGAAAAGCAGCATTTCTACGTGTTCGGAAATGGACAAGAAAAGTAAATTTATTTGCAAAGGATTATATCTTCATTCCTGTGAACTTCAAGTAAGACTTTATTGAAGTTTTGGTTCTCTGACTTTCTATTTGTATTAAAGTGCTGATCAGAATTTTCTTTTCATGTGATGATAGTCTTCACTGGAGTTTAATAGTCATATGCCATCCTGGTGAAGTGGTTAATTTTAATGGTGAGATCTCAGTTTATATTCTTTCTTGTGATACTCTGTTTTCAGAAATTTATGTTATTCTGTGTATTCCAGACAAGGAGATGCACGATTCACTTAAGGTACCCAGTATATTGCATATGGATTCTATAAAAGGAAGTCATAGTGGTCTGAAAAACTTGGTGCAAAGGTAGACTAAAACTTCTCACTTTCTTTTGTTCCCCTCTTAATCTCTTTCCTGTCCCAAAAAATGTATGCAGATTTTATGATTTTATTGAAACTGATTCAGTGTTATATATGAAAGTGCAAGTTGTCTCTGGCTTCATGTTTGAGACCTTTGTAGACTATGCCCCTGCAGCTGAAGTTTGCAATTATTGATTTGGCCACTTTGTTAAATTGTGATTTTATAAAGCAATTGATAATGAATCTCCTGGTGGTTAGTGTGCTTGCTTTAATTATATTATTAGTCTTGAAATTTGGCTTGACCTTCATTATAACCAAAATTTGTAAATTATAATTTGTAGGAGCTTTTCAGGCTTTAGAACAAAAACTGATATTTTAAGCTAGTATTTGTGTATAATTATTCACTTAAACGATGTCTATGTTGTACTCAACTTTTGGCACAGCGTTACACATAAATCTGAATAATAGAGCTCAGTTGATCATGCATTTTTATTTATCAAACTGTAAGCGATTCTTGTAGATAAAATTTGTGTTATTGAAACTCTTAGAATTTGGGCTTAGGTTAGGACTTAACTCATAATACAAATAAGAACCAAAATTAATGTACTTATGGATGCTGCTTATGTGTATTGCCATTTTCTGTTACCTTTTTTCAATTTTGACATTAATATCACTTATTTATACTGTTATACATGTTTATTTCCATTGCAACTGTGCAGATTCCTTATATTTGCATTGTCGATTAAAAAATTGAACTCAAGGGAGTTGTATTTGTTCTTTTGTCATCTGATATTTTCAGTTACTTGTGGGAAGAGTGGAAAGAGAGACACAAGGATACCTTGGAAGAAGACCTTTCATCAAGATTCTTCAACATGCGTTTTCTTCCACTTGCGGTAATGTCTGCTAACATTTTGACGATTTTTACCAGGGCAATCATTTTTCTTTTAGAGACCCATTAGTGTTAAATGAAACTAATTTCTGTTTTATCATTTGCTGGGAAGTAGATACTACATTGTTTTGGAAACTGGCTATATTTTTATGAAAAATTTCTTACTGGTTGGTTTTACTGGCTTAATTATTCATATATAATATACATATAATTGTTTCAATCCATTATGTTAGGAGTTGTTTTCAGTAGACCCACAAATTAATCTAAGATTGAATGGGTGAGACATTTTAGATCTTGAGATTTTAAAAGCTGTTAATCCATGGTTTTGCAAAAGCAATACTCATTTTAATCTTTTTCTACTTTGTTTTCCATTGATGTTTTGCAAAGTTAAGCATTTTAGAATTGAGAGTTTTGAAAAATCTCAGACTAAAGTGCCCTAGTCATTCGATCTTGTAGATTAATTTGGGGTTTACTGGGTTTTTATGCAAACCTTGTGTTACATACATTTGAAGAGGAAAATCCCATCACTTGATAATTTCAACTTTCCCCTTTTTTTTTCTACAAACAAATGCATACCTTTTGCATTTGTATCTTTCTTTAAATGTCTCATTATTAGGTGGGTTATTCAAGGAACACGGATCACTTGGCTTTATTCTCTGAAATGATTTTTTAAATTTTATAATTGAATGCTATAACTCCATGGTAGTTGGCCTTTTTTTGCTTAAGACTGGTCACTTTTTGCCTTTTCTGCTTGAGTTCTCTTTTATTGTTATGATTGAATGCTCTCACTCCATGACAGTTGCCGCAGCAAGAAAACTCGTATGATTGTGGCCTATTTCTGCTTCACTACCTTGAGCTGTTCCTTACTGAAGCCCCTCTTAATTTCAACCCTATCAAACTAACCAAGTTTTCCAACTTCGTAAGTGATCTACTTATTCTTGTAGTTATGGTGTATTTCACACTTTTTGTTTGAACAAATGAAATCATTGGCAAAAGTTTCCATTCTAAAATCAATTATCTACTAGATTGGTTATCAATTTACGAATAGTTGTTTTTACTAAGAAATGCTGGTTGACTTAATTACTCGAGTGGTTCAATATTTATAAATGGCATCTTAGTAACGGATTCATACGGATTCTTATATGAGTTTGACCTAATATAACTTGTTATTTCCAGCTCAATGTAGACTGGTTTCTGCCTGCTGAGGCTTATCTCAAGCGAACACTGATCCAGAAGTTAATCTTTGAACTTGTGGAAAACCTTGGTTCACACGAAATCTCTTCCTCTGACTGTAGTGCTGACAATGAGTGCTTAGCAAATAATGATAACAGAACTGGGATTGATCACACTGAAGTCAATAAGGAGTCAACAACTTCGCATGTGGGGCAGGGAATAGAAATCACTCTATTGTCTGGTTCGTCATCTTTGGATCATCAATCTTTTAACAGTTCAGGCTTGGTTCTTAAAGAGCTTTTTGAGCCAGGAGCTACAGCAGGAGCTATGTTGGGACAGTGCCAATCTTTTGACCAGCGTTTCAATGGTTCAATATACACGATGGAGGTACCTACTTGTGTCTGCATTTTCTTTCTTGAATATGTTTGAACCATACAGAAGCCTGTTTTTGTCAAATAATTTATGCTGTCTGCTGTACATTATACAATGAAAAATCAACTTTCGACCTATCACTTTCTGGAGCATAGTTTCTAAATGTAGTCGTTCAGTGATGAGTACATTTTTTATTAGTGCCGTCAAAATGGGTTGAAATCCGTGAGCCAACCCGGCTCACCACGGGTTTGAGCCGGGTTGGGTTGAAAAAAATGCAAAACTTTTTATGCGAGCCAATTTTGAGCCGGCTCACACGGGTTGAACCCGTGGTGGGTTGGGTTGGCTCACTAATCCACCTATTTTTTTAATTAAATCAAATTAATTAAATTAATTATTCAAATTCTATTTTTTTATTGAAATCAAATTAATTAAATTAATTATTCAAAACGCACAATCTTTACTTAGCAATAGAGTCTTTTGCGTTGCTGTCCAAAAGTTCCGCTATGCAAATAAAACCCTAAGATTATAGATTGGATAATATTATAGATGGAGATAAAGAAGAAGATACTTCAAGAAAGCATAATAATGTGGATTTATCCATTCAAGACTCCAATTTAATAGATGGATAAATATTATAGATTGGATAATTCAGGAATATATCATTTGTTTTATCTTGTTTTTAGACCTATCTACAAGCGTGACAATTTTATCTTGTGCTATATATTTTTGTTAATGGCTATATGTAGTTTCTTGGTCAAACGGTTGTGTATGTCTCATTAAACTTAATTGGCAAAATTTTATGCTTGATAGCTTAGAATATATATAACAATATATTTTTTTTTTCATTTTCTTTTATATCAATTGGTCCAATTATTACTTTTTCAATTTAATCGATCAAAGTAACATGTTATAAGAATCTCAGAAGAAGAGGGTGAAAAAAAAGTTAATTAAGTGAGCCAATGAGCCTACCCGTTTAACTCACCAACCCGTGGTGGGTCGGGTCGGGTTCAAATTTCTTCGACTCGCTAATAAATGAGACAGGTTGGGTTGGCTCACTAAGTGGCCAACCCGTGTCGGGTCGGGCCGGGTTACTCGTTTTGACAGCTCTATTTTTTATGTTGGCAAGATATTTATTTTAGATCCCATTACATTCTTTTACATTTATGTTGTAAAACTAACCTTTCATCCCTCTTTTTTGTTGTATTATAATAGGAAGACAGTGATCTTGGGGAACAGTTTATGTACCTGCCTACAGATCCCAACTTCCAGCAAGTGGCTGGAATTATTCCTCAAACATGTTCTTTGCCATATCTTCCCAGGGAGTGTGGAGATGATACATGTCATAGACCACAAATCTCTCTTCAAGCGAACCATGATGTGGTTGAGTCATCTCTACATTCATCAAATGGTGCCTTAGATGATTCAGAAGACGTAAGGGTCACAGAAAACTGCCCTTCTCTGAATGAGCCCAGGTCATCTAATGAAGCTGAACAAGCGGAGAAAACTTTTTCGGCAATGGTAAATGCTGAGCATGTCAGAGATATTTCCACCACTATTATTGGAAATTCTGGAGACTCAATTATGAAGTGTGATGATAACAATGGAGATCTCCACTCTACTGGTCAAGAAATTCTGACAATACCATTGCAACAAGTTTCTCATGTCCCAGATTATGGTGAAACTCCCACGATAACATTGCAACAAGTTTCACAGTTGGCAGTTGACGAGGACACTCCCACAATTCCATTGCAACAAATTTCTGATACAGTAGATGACGGTGAGACTATTGATGACGTGGCACCTGATATGTGTGAGGAACAAGCTTCAAAGAGGCGGCGACTTATGCCTGTTGAATGTAATGGTGAGGGCACTGTGACAAATTCCGATCTGTAGATAACTAGATGTAGATAGATATGGCTTCCTTACATTACTTTTGGATTGTTTCTAGGTTGTACTTTACCAATGTGAATACTAAAATAGTGTCGTTGCTGGGTTGTAGTAGTTAGTTAATTCTGCGGCCAAAATTGGAAATTACCTGCGGACTTTAGATACAATTCATCCTGGCATTAGCAGGATTTTTTTTCCTTGATGAATTTCAAGTTCCCTTCTTACATCTTAAGCTTCATACTTAATTTTACTATTGTTCCTTTTGATTTTGTTTTTCAATAGGGTTAACATGTTTTCTTACAAATAGTGAAGTGGAAACCAATAAAAAGTTAATTACCAATGTTCATGGTGGATGTAATTTGAAAATAACAAATATGGGTTGCGTGGAACATGTTGATCCTTGTTTATATTTCAATTCAACTACTAATCATACTAAAGTAACAATACAGGAAAAAAATCTAATATGATAATTAAATTAATATAAACATTTAATTTTAATTTATTACAATTAAATAATAAAATATTAGACCCACAAGTGCAACCTTGTATGCGATTTTGTTAAAAAAATCTTAAAATTGATATGATTATTCTAGAAAAATGTATTCTAATCAAAGATGTTTAATAAAAACATAAAAAGGCTTGACTAAATTTATTCTCATCCTTTTCAAATTAACCAATCTTGAATGTTACTCCATAATTCTTCAATAAATAAAAATCATGCTTAAAAATAGATGAAAAGAAAGGAAGCTTTTCATAAAATCTGCTACAATACATGCTAGTATTTCATAATTTGATTTTTCTACTTTATTGATGGAAACACATGAAATAACAAAACACTTGAATCAAATGTAAGATTATGAAACAAAACAGGAGAGTTAAGTACAAAACAAATTAATTGTTGACAAACAAGTTTTTAACTTTTATCCATTATATTATAACTTGTTTAACCCTCGTCGTATTTTTAAATAATGTTGATCATGTTTAAATAACGTAAAAAATGTACACAAAAAAATTATAAAGAATCAACATTATTAATTGTTATAAACTATATACTATAGAAAAAATAATTACTAAAATAAAAAATATTAATAAAATTTATATTAAAGTTAAAAAAAAATAGATACACAGAAAACAGTTATAGAATTAATTTACTTATTAACTTCTGTAATATTATAAAATGCTTATAATATTTTATCAGATAGTTATTATTTATTTAGGTATTTTTTAAAAGTTAATAAAATTTATTATGTTTATTAAAATATAATTAATAAGAAAATGTGTAAAAAAATCAGTTTAAAAAAATAGTTAAAAATTAAATTGACTGAAAAGAATGGAATAAACCCAAATGTAAACCAAAATAACATAGCGTATTTAATTTAGGAAAATGTTATTTGGACAACAAAAGTTTGACACAATTTTGACAACGGCGACGTGGCAGCTGTGCATTGGCTCAGTGAATTGAAAACAAACCAGAAAAAACCCAAAATACCCCTCACCCCGGTTCACTGAGCCAATGCACAGCTGCCACGTCGCCGTTGTCAAAATTGTGTCAAACTTTTGTTGTCAAAATAACATTTTCCTTTAATTTATTCATTTCACAGGGTGACCACCACCACTGGACACCACGTAGAGCTAGAGAGGTGCAAAATGGGAGAAGTGGATTATGATTTGATTTTATGTGCATAGTTTAACCTTTATCACCATATGCAGTGTTAGTGAGTTCAACAGTGGGGAGATGCAGAAGCAGAAGGAACAGCCAAATCAATGCGTTTATTGGTTCCCAGAGGAAGAAGAATCGTCAGAAGAAGCATGACATGTCTATGCCTTACCCATTCACTCACTCAAACCCATAGCCCCTTCCCTTCTCTACACAATAACAGAAACTCCCTCTTTCAGTTTTTCTCGGTAAGAAAACCAATTCCCTTTTCTTCTCTCATAAATTCTCTCCATGTTTTTCACTGAAATCTTCGCGTTTCTGTTTCGTCTTTTCTTTCAGGGTATTCTCCGACCTTCAATTCGCCCTTTTTCCGCTAACTTCAACGGTGGGCCCACGCCTGCTGCATCTTCTTCTGCAATAATGGCCGATTTCCACGCTGATTCCGTCACTTACCTCACACAGCGAGAAGCCGCTGAGATTGATGAGACGCTCATGGGTCCTCTCGGCTTCAGCGTCGACCAGCTCATGGTCTTTCTTTCTCTTTTTTTTTTTTTTTTTTCATTTTCGTGTGTTAATGCAGTTGGTTAAGTTAGTTAACGCCTTTTGTTTCTAACTTTTAGGAATTGGCTGGTTTGAGCGTCGCTGCTTCCATTTCTGAGGTACTTGTTTTTTGTGTAAATCGTCTCAATTTTCCACGGAGGATTATGATAATTGTAAATTTGATTTCTGCTACGCAGTGAAGTGTTCTTATTGGTGTTTTGTTGCATTAGGTGACTAGAATGAAGTTTGATAGAGGAAACATCCTTTTGCTAAAATTTGTTCTTTCTCTATGATTTTTTTTTGTCTGTATGTTAATGTTGGTGAGATTGTTCTTGAATTATTTTTATCTCACAGGTTTACAAACCCACTGAGCATGGTCGGGTTCTTACTATATGTGGACCTGGTAACAATGGTGGTGACGGTCTGGTGGCTGCTCGCCACCTGCATCACTTTGGTTATAAGCCCTTTGTGTGTTACCCAAAGCGTACCCCCAAGCCTCTCTATTCTGGATTAGTTACTCAGGTTGGATGGAACTCATCTTGACAGTTTAGAACTCCACACTTTTTTTTTTGTCTAATGAGTTACTTCAAGTCTCATGAATTGTTGTTGCCGTAGCTTGAAGCACTGTCTATCCCTTTCTTGTCAGTGGAAGAACTACCGTCAGATCTTTCAAATGACTTTGACATTCTTGTGGATGCGATGTTTGGATTCTCATTTCATGGTAGGTATTTTTCTTTTTGGGATTTATTTGCGCATCTAGAGCATCTATATGTTTCTCACCTATTGTTTTGCAAACCAGGGACCGAACAACATACTGTTACCACTGTTTTTATGCCGCTAATCATTAATTGCCTTTGTTTTCATGTATTCCCCCTTGTTATTTTGATGCTTACTGTTAGAATCAATATCATTACAATTATAATCTGCAGCAGCACTCGGTTAAATTAAATAACTCTTTCTTTTATTTTCAAAGTCTTTCACATCCCATCACATTGGCTCTGAATTCTGAACTACTGTATGGATCATCAACAAATAATTCCATTTTAATTTTATATGGCTATACTTTGTTGTTTTCTGTTTCTTCAGGTTCTCCCAGGCCTCCTTTTGATGATTTAATCCAGAGACTTGTCTCTTTGCACGATAATGATCAAATTGATAAAAAAAGACCAGTTATAGTCTCTGTAGATATTCCCTCTGGTTGGCATGTTGAAGAGGGAGATGTTGATGGTACAGGCATTAAGCCTGATATGTTGGTATGTTTCAGGGATATTTCTGTCTCATTATTTATTTCTTTAAATGTTGAAATTTAGATATAATATCGTCAGATATTTATTTCCACACAAACTGTGTTTCTATCGAGATACCATTCCTCCGTTGTGTTTATTTTTTCTGTAGGTTTCTTTGACAGCCCCAAAATTAGGCGCAAAGAAGTTTGGTGGTCCTCACCACTTTCTAGGAGGTAGATTTGTCCCACCAGCTATTGCAGAAAAATATAAGCTTGTGCTTCCACCTTATCCTGGAACATCCATGTGTGTTCGAATTGGAAAGCCTCCACAAGTTGATATCTCAGCTCTAAGAGAGAATTACATCTCACCAGAATTTCTTGAAGAGCAGGTGGAGGCTGACCCAATTAATCAGGTAACTTTCATGTGAAACAATACTTTGTTGCAGAGTTGTTCTTTTACCCTTTTTGTGGTTGTCAAGGAATTTAGCACTTTACCATGATCTCTTTCAGTTTCCAAATCTGAGATTTTAATGACTACAAATGATTTCCATTTTACAATATTATTTTTGTTATCTGCAGTTTCGCAAATGGTTTGATGATGCAATGGCTGCTGGTTTGAAGGAACCAAATGCCATGGCCTTGTCAACTGTAGGGAAGGATGGAAAACCGTAAGATTTTCTTAATGTTAAAATGGTTTTTGCCTGAATATAAGTGGGTCTTGTAAAATTAATTACTTTTCCATACTTCTGAATAATGTGTAATATCTGAACTAAAAGTTACAAATTACTCTTCTTGATCTGCCTGCAGCTCATCACGAATGGTTTTGCTAAAAGGGTTGGATAAAGACGGATTTGTGTGGTCAGTAATGATCTGTTATTTTTATTTTAGACCTGTTATATTTGAGCAAATGCTTAATTGTGTTCAGCTACTGCAATTGATTTGCACAGGTACACAAACTATGAAAGTCGAAAGGCACGTGAATTGTCTGAAAATCCTCGAGCATCTCTGCTTTTTTACTGGGATGGTTTAAACCGTTCGGTGAGTATTGCTTACATTCTGGCCAGCCACATCTTCAGATTGACCAATTATTCATGGAATTGATGAAGTTTAGTTTCAATCCAATCACGCCATCTTGGAAACACGGTGCGTCATGCCATAATGTACTTTTATATGGAGGGATAAGAAGGATCAGTATGATAATTGGTAGTTACAATATAACACCTAAGAGACTTTTTAGGATTTGGATTACTAAAACCTCAGGTGGTATAACATAGGGGATTAGAATATCTACTATCGGTATGGCTTCAACTTTTGGAGGCTTGAGTTGATTAGTGTCGGTAAGATTCAGCTGGGATTCAAAAGGGCTTGATATGTTTGGTGATCCATCGATGTGGTTTTAATTTTCTTAAGCCTTGGTAGAGAAAAGCTGATTTTCCATGTTAAAGTCAAAACAGACAGCTAGAAATTTTAGTCATGATAAAACTTGAACACGTGAAGTCTGTGTCCTTTATCATTGTTGTTTTCTCTCTTTTATCTAGCAAAATAATAATCCATATTGATCTTAATCCAGTCTGTTTATTTATCTATATTTGTTGCATTAAGTTTGTTATTAATACTGTTAGAATATTTACCCTATTTATCATAATTGTATTATATCTAGATTACCCTATTTATCATGATTATATTGTGTCTAGGATACTCTATCATGATTATATTGTGTCTAAGGTTACCCTAATTATCATGTACTCTTGTATCAATTTATTTTTATAAATAGAAGATTATGAGAGGGATCAAATCAAGCCCTCAAGAATTATTTTACAGTTTAATTCTCAAGTTGGTATCAGAGCAGGTTGTTTGAGTCTCTGTCTTTGTTGCCGCGGTGGCAGCGCTGGCCACTGGCGGCCTTAAAAATTTCATCTTTTCTGAAATACCTCAATGAGCAGTCCCTTTCTAATTTCTCTCTAGTCTCCAAACCTTAGTTGTTGTCCGCAACTGTCCAGCACCGTTTACCGTTGTCTAGGCGTCGTTTGTAGTTGTTCGACATCGTTTGTCATTGTCTGGTGCCATTTGTAGTTGTCCATCTAACATTGTTTTGCCACTGTGAGGAGCTGCCTACAGAAGTTTGTCACCATCAACTTCTGTTCTCGACGTCGTTCGTCATTGTCCTCCACTGTCCGCTGTTTCCCACCGTCCGCAGCTGTCCGCTGCCGACCACTGTCCGCTGTCGACCACCGTCTATTGTCGTCTGTTGCCATCTGCTGCCACAGTTTAGTCTAACTAGTGATCTGGATCGCCTCCTTGAGCGAGAGGGCTAGTTCTCATCCAGGCGCCGCCATGTGCGCCACATTTGTCCGACGTTCGTCTCCGCAGTCGTCACATTTTCTCTGTCGAAGTTAGGAGTTTTGTGCGCCTCGAGGAGCGCGAACCATCCCTAGTCGTTGCCTCATTCTCATCTTGTCACGCACGACTTCTCTCCGATAAGCTTCCGGCGCTTGTTTGTCACACGCCACCTTTCCGGTGTCGGAATCACACGGCGTCACTATAGTTCGTCTCGCTCGACCAAATAAAAAAAAACTCTCTCTTTCAGCATTATACCTCTGTTTCAGCATTGTTCCTTAGCCTCCTTTCATAATATTTGTTTAGCTTTGCGTATTGTAGCAGCTGTGATGTTCCTGATGACTTGTGTCATTTATTTACAAGTTTCCAAGGAGAGTCAGTGCTATTAGTTGGTTAGTTCCAAGGAATTTCAACACCAAAGTCATAGGTTGAAGGTTCCTCATGGCATGATTCAGAATCTTAGTCAAACAATTTCACCAGTCCCTTGTCAGATCTGTTTTTGGATGCTTTGATGAATAAAGGAGAGCATTATGATCTTCCACCTTCACGATTTGTCATCGGCGGCATCGTCATTTCCGTCGTTTGTTGTGAGGGGAGTATGCTTCCAACCACTGCAATATGTTTCCAGCCACATGCTCCATCAGTCAATGATGGCAGTCCCTGCAGTTTTGTCCTTTCAACCGCTGTAGGCCCCCATCACCTCGTCAGTCAGTGATGGCAGTCCCTGCAGGCTCCATCAGTCAGTGATGGTAATTTAGTCCCTGCAGGCCCCATCAGTCAGTAATGGCAATTTAGTCCCTGCAGTGAGGGGAGTATGTTTCCAGCAACTAGTCAGAGATGATAGTCCCTGCATTTTTGTCGCTTTTAGCCATGCAGGCCCCATCCTTACTTGATGGCAATCCAGTCTCTGCAGTTTGTCGTTGTCTACCACTCATCATTCACTTTTGATGAAAATCAACTTTGTCGAAGTCATCCTACTTGAAGCTTGATAATGCTAGATGAAGTTTCGTGGTTGTCCAATATTATTCTTCATAAGCTTATGAGGAGTCTTTTTGGTTATGCTGGTTTGTGAGTCCAATTTGGTTTATAAACATCCTCTCCCAATGGTCTGAAGTATATGTGCATCTTGTTCGGAGCCAAAGTTACCACGTCTATTGTCTCGACATTTTAGACAAGTTGATTTTGTTGGATTGAGTCTATTTATTCCAAGCTTGGCACATACAATTTGTATGCTCCAGCTTGAGGGGGAGTGTTAGAATATTTACCCTATTTATCATGATTATATTGTGTCTAGATTACTCTATCATGATTATATTGTGTCTAAGGTTACCCTAATTATCATGTACTCTTGTATCAATTTATTTTTATAAATAGAAGATTATGAGAGGAATCAAATCAAGCCCTCAAGAATTATTTTACAGTTTAATTCTCAAGTAATACCACCAAAACTTCCTGCAGTTGCCTACCTGCATTCGTAGTCGAATACCTTTTTTAAACCATTTTGTTTCTTGAAATGATCATATATTAGGGAACCTGCACAAATGATACAAGATGAACATCAGTAATATTGATGAACATCAGTAATATTTCGGCTAGACAAATTTAATTTGCTGTTGTTGTGTTCTATTGCATTTGCTGACTTGATTTACATTGGTGAAGAACAATGGTTAGCGTTTCAATTTAACTTGATACATACATACATTTTGATAATGCAAACTGTCACTGCATTTTGGATGCATGCCTCAACTATTGGATATTCATGATATTTTAGGAGTGTTGGATACGCTCACTCAAAGGGATCTAACTCCCATGAGGCTACATTTTTCTCTTTATCAAGCTTTCCGTCATCTAACTCATGTCACTCAAGGGCTCTCTTTGCCGAGATGCCACATCTTCTTCTTTTCCGGGCTCAGACGCAAACCACTCATGAGAATCTGAAGAATGAGAGCCTTATTTCGAGATTCGCAACAATGAGATCAAGCAAAGGAAAGACTGACCTGTGTAGTGTTAGGTAGAGGTATTGCCTGGCACACCTCTCCTAGTGTTCTTGTTGCCTTCAACCCTTAAGGGAATGAGCAGCTAGCTAACTCGAAAGATGCAGTTAATGCAGTCATAACTACACCCGGAACCCAGTTTGGAAAATCTGAAGCAACTGCCAATTGTGATTGACTGATTCTGTTTTCGCAGGTCCTTTTAGTTGGACCAGCTGTAATCAATTGTTTATCTGTATCTTAGGGAAATGATTTTTTTTTCCTTTCTTATTTAGGCTTCTGAAATTGTGTACGGTTTTCATAATTTATTTCCTCCGTAATTCATATTTATTGTTATCCATTACTTTTTTTGTTTATTTCTTTTCCTAGGTACGGGTAGAAGGGCCCGTTCAGAAAGTCTCTGATGAGGAATCGGAAGAATATTTCCATAGCCGTCCTAGAGGAAGTCAGATTGGAGCAATAGTTAGCAAGCAGGTCTAGTTCTGCCTCACTTTAAATTTAATTGTTATATATGGAAATGGTATGACATATTAACTTATAATTTCAATTTCTTGGATCATTAGAGTACTGTAGTACCTGGTAGGCATGTTCTTTATCAGGAGTACAAAGAACTGGAACAAAAATACGCCGATGGGTAAGTTATTGAACAACTACTTTTGACTCAATGTTATTTGTAAATTATGATAAAATATGTTACTCTCTCGAGATGGTCTATAACCCCATGGATTCTCATTGCTTGTACTTGGAAACCTGAGTAGCTAACCATCTCATTTGGCCACGATTATACTTTTCTCCCATTTGTTAACTCTAGGGAAGATGTAAATAATCCTCATATTTTCTACTTGCAGAAGTATGATCCCTAGACCTAACTGGGGAGGATATAGACTCACACCACAACTTTTTGAGTTTTGGCAAGGACAGAAATCTCGCTTGCACGACAGGTGGTTGCATCCTCGTTTGTGATAGGTTTTCTTGTTTTTAAGTTGCTTTTTTTCTATGAATGGATGAAGCCAAACAATATGTACATAATAGTTTTTTAGTAACGTGTATTGGGTTTTCAAGCCACGGCTTAGGTTCAAGATCCGAGTCGTATGCCTATCAATTTGAGTTTATCTATATCCTAGTCTGCCTGCTTGGTTACGATAACGTTATAAAGTAATCTGCCATATCTACAACAATATATGACATTTTTACTTTAAAGAGTTATTCATTCTATCCCCACAAGAAAAAATTGAGTTACTTAAATAAGTTTGAGATTTATATTGAAAATCAACCCTTACAAGCTTTTGCTGCATCCCCTCATCAGTCTAAAATAGCTTGAATGTCGAAGCTTATCTTGACATTGCTTAAAATTTGGATATACTTGTCCTTGATGAGCAATTTTTATTTGGAATTATTTTTTATTTAGGGACGTTGTTCAATTTTGAATTATTTTATTCTGGTGTAGAATATGGTTATCTGGGTGTTTTGTTACGTTTGGTCTATAAATAAACCGTCTACAGGAACCTGGTATTTTATTAGGAAGAAATATGGATATCCTATTACAAAGATAAAGCATTGGAAAACTTTAAGGGTACGCGCCTTCCATTCCCAGACCTGTGGCCCCAATTCTCTCAGAAATGAGACTAGTTACCTCTCCCTCTGAAACCCTGCCTATCCATAGTCAAGATGCATTATTTTTCTTTTGTCCCAATTAATTTAACTCCCTCACTAACAATTACTCATTGATGCTAAAGATATCTAGTGCCCCTAAACATCATGGGGAACAACTTTTTACCATCATGGGGAACAACTTGTGATTTCTGAAAAGAGTTCCACTGAGGTCCTATTGTCTGATGTTCCCCATAAGTGACTAGTTACCTTTCAATCTCTACTCTTCTTGTTTATGAGGGAGATGCCTGATTTCTTCTAAATATCCCAGCCCAACTCCCTGTCTCTCACTCACTAAAAGATATCTAACACTGACACCTAACAGAAACATTTCACAGACTTCCTTTCCTTATAAGATTTGTTTGAAACCCTAGTTAAAGGAGTACGATGTCCTAGACCATCATTCTGTGCCAGAGCACATTTTCATATACAGTGAAGTAAATTTAAACACAATATTTTCCTGAGATTGTGTGCATGTTTTATTCACAGGTTGCAATATACTCCCCATGAGATCAATGGACAGCGGCTGTGGAAGATTGAGCGGTTGGCTCCCTGATAATATTTTTTCTGTTAAATATCTCAATTTGTGAAGAGCAAAGGAAATAAAGTTGTATTTAAATGTCAGCCTCTTTTTTCTTTCGTCATGTTGAATCGTGTTCTACCTATTTGTTCATATACTTGTACTTTTTTTATATGACATTCTAAGTAGACTTGATCGCAGGCATACATTCCAAGTAAAAAATTTCCCGAACGATAGCAGTTCCTTTGGAAATTGTTATAGCTTGCGATTCCAATTCAAGAAATGGCACCTTTCTTTTTCATTTTCTCATTGAATGTAAACCGAGTAATGCCTTTCATTGAGTTCGTGTGTTGATAATACTAATTTTCGATCAAAGTGATTCCTCAGAATAAGTTTTAAGTAAGCGTGCGTTTAAATTAATTTTGATTTTTGTTTGTCCAATAGATAGTAGAAAATTAATATTAAAACCATGTTTGAAAACTTGTAATTAGGGGGTGTGTACTAACAACTATTTGTCACAAAAAATAGAATAACATATAAGTATATAGCTACGTGTTAGCAAAACTTATTTACTTTCAACTAATTATAAATTACTGTTATTATTATTAACATAACTCCACCTAATTATCATAAAAGTCCATAAACTCGTAATTTGCATTTGTTGTATGAAGCATGAATTTGTTTGTCATCATAAATTTATCTAAAATAAAACTATTTTGTGGTAAGAATTTCAAATTACAACGCTTTTAACTACTGTTATGATATTTAAGAGAATTTACATATAAATGACAAAAAATTATGGGTTTTTCCTATTTAAATATTTCAATTTAGAACATCCACAATATGATTACTTAAGTTAGTCGTTTATTTTAATATTATGGATATAAAATTAAGTATTTTTCCCAAAAAAATTATTACAATGAGGTTGGTAAGATTGGGTGCTTTAACTTACCAATATTAGTACCTAAAACATTATCTCTATTAATTTATTCAGGCTAACGCCTAATTTTTCTCAAACAATTTTGTTATTAATCTTAACATGTTTACCAAAAATATGTTTTGAATAATAAACTCTACTTATTCACTTTTGTTATTTCTAATCCCAAAAATACAGTATAAAACCATATAATAGAATGATCACATATAATAATATTACTGCTCAGTTCTTTCAAAAGATAGAACGTACGATTAAGGCCGAACGTCCTTACAAAAATAGTAGGGAGTTAAAAATGTGCAAATAAGCAATCTAGACCGAACGATTTACAAAAGGCCTATACCGAACGGTCATACAAAAGAAAAAGGTAAAAGATGATCGAACGGTCATCGTACAATTAAACTGACTACTGACCGAACGGTTCTATTATTCGGTCTTAACTTCTACCTCGACCAAACTTTCTTCTTCCAGCGCTTCTTCCAGCAGCTCTTCTCCTTCTGCTCACATCCACACGGATGATCATTGCGATGACAAGGACGAACAAACGGGAATACATGACATGACAGGAAATAGGGCAAGTTTATGTAATTTAATTCATGTATCAGCATATATTTCACACAATCAATTAAACCAGATAAAATCATTAACTCTTTCATGCAAAGCCTAATACTAGACTCTGACTGTCCGGACTGTATGAATTCTGTGTAGCTACGACATTCGTGCACCTGGGTGATGTAGTAACTGGGATACCCTCAACAGCTGCCATCGAGGTTAGTCCTATCTGTCCAAATTAACCATAAGAACTAGGACCTCCTGTCATTCTCACACATGACTTACCCTTCTCTACGTGAGAAACGAGTAATCACGGAATATCAGGATGAATTGTCAGCTTCGCTTTATCCACATTCATACTTTACCAATTTCCAATATCCATTCATGAGATATTCCTCCCCAGAATACTCTTTCATAATCAAAGTCATTTCATCCATATCATATTCCATCACCTTTCATCATTAAAACTTCAACTTAACCAATTTGAATAAAGATCTAGTAGGATACCAAATACCGAACGTTAGTTTTTAACCCAGAACGAGACTGAAAACTTGGAGTGAGACCGAGATGTCTCCAACTCAAAACTAATCAAATCGAGAGAGTTACTCACTTGTTGTGAAAGGGACCGAATACAATAATACTTCTTAGAGACCAATAGAATCGAACGTTATTTTCCAAGTGAGCCAATTCAATGAACTGACTCTTGAGATTTCAAACCGAACACCGTAAAGCCTAGGCCGAGTCTTAAGACTCTAGGCCGAAACCAATTAAGACAGATACTGTAGGACATCAAATAATAGCACTTGACGGAATCATATGAAGAAACCGAACGCCAATAAATACTTAGCTTCTTAATGAGTTAAACATCAAGGAAACCAAATGTCAGTCGAAGACCGGGCACTGTAGAGAGCGAACGCTATTAAGTTTGGACGAACGCTCTTATTATAAAGATAGATTACGGAAATGGGAACTAGCGCCTGGTGTAAGACCGAGCACTTACTTAGTACGAGCGCTTGGTGTAAGACCAAGTACTACTTAGTACGAACGCTTGGTGTAAGACCGAGCACTACTTAATTTATAAAATAAAAGCTTGATAAATATAAGATATCATTTAACTAATGTTCAAGAACGAACGAAATATACAAATACATATAGATATACTCGAGTTTATAATCAAATACCAAGGAATGAATATCCTTGGTTGAACACTTAAGTACAAATATTACAAAACGAAACGAAGACGCTAGTCTTCAACTAGAACTCTCTCCAAATGAAAGAATCCAGTTCCAACCGAGTCCACAAGAAAACCGAACACTATATCGAACGAGCGCTGGTAGAATACCAAACACTTATTAAGAACGAACGCTGTTGAGAACGAACGCTTGTATAATTGAATGGTCAATACTGAGTCTTGAGAACATGGTCTAATACCAAACACTTATTAAGAATGAACACTACTGAAAACGAACGCTTGTATAATTGAATGGTCAATATTGACTCTCGACAACATGGTCTAATACCTAACACTTATTAAGAACGAACGCTACTGAGAACGAACGTTGGTATAATTGGATGATCAATACTAACTCTTGACAACATCCCTACCCATTTCATGGCTTTCATTAATCATCAATACTTTTAAACGACATACCATATTTCATCATCAACCAAATCATCAAACACAATATCATTCTAGTTCCTCATACAGTCAACAATGCAGTAACAACCATTTTTCATATTCATTCAAAAATCAACGAACATGCATCCATACAAAGCAAGAATCTAAATCAAATTATATAAGCTTCCCTTACCTCTTAACGTGACCGAACGCTCACAGATATGGATACTGGTTCACCTCTACCAATCCTTCTACCCTCAACGCTCGACAACTTCCGAAACTAAATCAAGTAAAGATCAAAGCACTATCAGAATCACTCTTTTTAGAAGAATGATCAACACATGAAACCAGAACTTGGGTTGCATGTCCAGGAAACCACACGGCTAAGAGAGAGATGAACTTATCAGCTCGAAATCAAAAACTGGTCGGTTCAAACGAACGCCCTCGTCGCCGGGAATACTCAGGTGTGGTCTGTTTGATGATCGGAGGAAGGAAAAAGTAAGATTTCGTAGAGAGAAGATGAAGAAATCTTAGAGAGAAGAAAGAGAAGAATGGAGTTTCAGAAGGTTGAAGAAGATGGTTGCATGCAAAGAGTGGCGTGAATTTTTGAAAACTTAGAGTTTTACTCCTACCGTCAAAACCGAACGGCTACTCCACTGCTCACACCTGTCTTCTACTTTCTGTTTTCCAGCTCCCCTTCCTCGACACTTGTCTTCCACTCAGCTGGGGTTTTGGTGGATTTTTAATGGGTTTGACATTATTCTTTAAAAAAAATTATTCTCCTTATTCGTTATTCTTTTAATCCTAATTTTGCACCACATTTATACCCTTTCTTAAAACCTTTGCATTTTTCCCCTTTTTTTTCCTATAAAAGATAATGGAATCTCATTATAATTTCAGGTCGGTTTTTCCTACATCTTTCTTTTTTTTACTCCACCTGATAAATTATAATATTTTTAATTTATCCTCCTAAATTTATAATAAAATAAGAAAAGTGCATATGTCCTCTCTTCAACTTCACCCTTATTTATTTTTTGTGTTTAAATACTTTTTTGTTGTCTAATTTGTTTTGATAATTCAATAACACTCCTAGTTTTTGTTTTTATACTTTTAATCCTTCACTTTTTTAAAATTATTCAATTTGATCCTAATTAGTGATGACGCTAAAATGATTAACGGGAGAGTGAGTAGGATTGAATATATGTCATGGTTATGTCAATGTGTACATGAAGAATTCTTCAACTTGTACATGAAAAGTTCTTCAACGTGAACGTGAAGAATTTTTGAGATATTCAGGCTTATTGTGAAAATATTTTCGTCATTGATGTTCAGTGAGAAAAAGTGGAGAGATTTGAGTTTGTGATAATCGGGATAACAGGTGTGAATACGTTCGAGTTCTTCAGATGTTAAGAACATTTTTGTTATGTCACCTCCTCCATTTATACAAACCATTTTCAGAAATGTGCTACAATTCCATTACAACGTGCAACCTCATCTCTATCAAAATGGTGTTAAGTTTAACATGTGAGGGACAAATTGAATGATTTTGAAAAACTAAAGGATCAAATAAACAAAATAAAAAGTAGTGGTCTTATTGAATTTTTAAAACAAATTAAAGGACAAAAAACTATTTAAACCTTTTTGTTTTCTGGTTGAGAGTGTTTGGGATCGGGGTTTTAGTTTTTAGAATGGTTTCTAATGGTGAAGTTGTGAAGTTTAGAATGTATTTCTAAATTTGAAAATAAATTACGGATTATTTAATTCAAAATATATATTTGTAAATGTATTATGAATCATATAATTTATAATATATTTTCAAATACCAAAATACAGGTTTATGTTTTAGATTGTATAATCCAAAAATATGTCATCTTTGAAAGTAAGAAGAGAGAGTAAAATGTTAGATTCGGTAAAAATTATATAATTTTGTAATTTGTTTTACTTTCCTGTCTATTCTAGAAAATTTTAAGATTTTTCAATCTGTAGTATTTATAGATTACCAAGAAAGAGGAAGATAATGTTAATGTAGTAATTTAGAAATCATCTCATATATTAGAAAGCTTGTTTCAAAAAGTTTATTTTAGAAAACATCTCATTTGTTGGAGAGCTTATTCGGAAAAAAGTTGTTCTATAATCATCTTATATGTCCCGAAAATCTTATTCCAAAAATTTAATTCTGAAAAATCTCGTTTAGAAGGTCCTATTTTAAAAAGGATCTTATACATTTTAGAAAACTTATTTTAAAAAAAAATATTTGAAAAGTCGTTTCAATAAGCATTTTTATATATTCTAGAAAACTTATTTTGGAAACTCTATTTCAGAAATATGTTTCAACGAGTTTGTTTTAAGATATGTACCATAGAAGTGAACATTAAAATATCATTTTAAAAATTAGGGAGATGTAAATAGTAATTATGTGGTGCAGGAAGCAAAGAAACTTGAAATACTACTGTTGAAAGATGAGTAATGGGCTGTAACAGTGAAAGCATGCTTTTTACGGCTTTCTTTTTGCAAACCATAGTGTTTTCCAGCAAAGCAATTCCATAGTATTAGAGTGTAAATGACGAAAATGCCCAAACAAACATCGTAAAAAAAAACACGGGCAGGGGAGAGAGAGTAAAACGGGCAGATCCAGAAAGAGCATTGAAAACATGAATTGAATCTTTTAAAACCAGTTTGACGATTTTGGCAGATTTTGACGTTTGAAATTGAAGTCCCACACACGTGTACTCTTCCTCCTCCACTCTCCACTGCGATCGATCGCCTCTCTTCACCGATACTCCGATCCTCAACCAAACCGAACCTAAACCAACAACATGAGTGCCGACGCCCCCACCCAAACCCAAGCCTCCGCCACCAAACCTCCCGAAACCCAAACCCAAACCCAAACCGTCGAAACAAAACATGAAGAATCCCAATCTGCATCTCCTCCTCACACCGCCGATTATGCTCCATACCCTAAACTGGACCCAGACGACGTCGTGCCACCTCCTCTTCAACAGCAAGAAGCACCCCTCAATACTGAATCTCGTGCCCCAATCTCCGGCGATGCTGCTACTACCATGCCCAAAGACTCCAATCCCTATGTCACTCCTGCTCCCGTTGCCGCTTCCTCTTCCAAGAGTAACCAACTCGTCACTTTTCTTCTCCTTTTTCTGATTTTCCTTTACACAAGAACACTCTTTCACAGCTTATATTATTTTCGCAGCCACTTTAGATTCCGTGAAAGACGTTCTCGGCAAATGGGGCAAGAAAGCCGCCGAGGCCACCAAAAAGGCGGAGGATCTCGCCGGCAACATGTGGCAGCACTGTATGTATTCATTTCCTGTCATTTCTTAAAACCCGTCTTTTCTTTTCGTTATTATTTTTTGTATTATTGCTATTATTGGAAAGTAGTTTAGGCCCGTTTTAATTCTTTAGAATCTGTGATTCCCAACAATTATTATTTTTTTTAGGAAAATCTAATTAAGGGTTATAATTGATTATTGTTACGATCAAAATCTGTTTTGTTTAGATAAATTGACTGAAAGGTGGTTTAATTGCTTTCGTTATTATACAATAACAAACCAGCTTGCACATAAGGGATTTATGTGTGTGTATATGAAGTTGAATAAAAAAACTAATGAAAAATAATCATAAGCGATACATATTCAGATTCATGAAAATAAGTTATTTAAAAGATTTTAGCTGCAACTTTTAGTTTACAAACAATTTATTGTTTTGTAAAGCAGCTGAACGGGAGGGAAAGGAAAACTTACCCGAAACTGTTAAAAGGAGAATTTTTCTTTTGGGATGGGAAATATTGTGTTTCTCCGTGATTTCTAATGCAGTTGCTCTGTGATATCTAAAGAAACAAATTCCTTTTAATTTCTTCTTCAATGCCTGAGGATATTGGTAAACGTGACTCTTGTTAATATCATTATTATTATTTAATTGTGTGGAACAGTGAAAACGGGTCCAAGTTTTGCGGATGCAGCTGTGGGGAGAATTGCTCAGGGAACTAAAGTTCTTGCGGAAGGAGGGTATGAGAAGATCTTTAGGCAAACTTTTGAGACAGTTCCAGAGGAGCAGCTTCTGAAAACGTATGCATGCTACTTGTCTACTTCAGCTGGACCTGTGATGGGAGTCTTGTATTTGTCAACAGCGAAGCTGGCGTTTTGTAGTGATAACCCACTTTCTTACCAAATGGGTGACCAGACACAATGGAGCTATTATAAGGTATTGCTGGAACCTCCTTGCTTCTTATTGATCTACAATAGAAATTATGATATGCATATGCAATTTCCGTTTGATTTGATGATGTTAATCTGTGAATGGCTTCATTGTCTATGATTTGTTGACATTTTTGCTTGTTTATTTACACTCATATATTTACATTCCATTTCTTGAATTCTGATTGTAATCAAAGAAATGAGGTTTGCTATTTTTTTTAAACTATACACTGGTAACGCTGAGTGAGTATTTTCTTTAGATTGTGATTAGCTACATGGCCGGCTCAATGCCTAAACTGGTAAAGCCCTTGGTTTAGGTCTTCAAGAAAAAAGGGTTTCTTTAGGCCTCTAAGAATAAAAGGCCTCAAATTTCTGTTAGTACTAAATGCTTGAGGCCTTAAGAAAAAAAAAAAAAAAAACCTAAAAAAAGTCTCATTCTTAAGTTTGTTTTAGACCTCCTAAATCCTTGAGCCACCCCTGATTATCTATTATTATTATATAGTTTGGCAATGTAATTTTGTTTTGAACTATTGGCAACGACGATGATGGTGTTCGGTTGCTTTGTGCTCTGTAGTCTGTTTGCCGGGGTGCAATTTGATTGGCTTTAAACTGTGTGCTAGTTATGCAGAATCGAGTAGTATATTTAAGAGTTATTGTGGTATGTGTTAATTACTTTTTCATAGTAGAGAAAGGTAGTATTATATTAGATGTTGAATGATGATCAAGAATACTTCTAATCTATTTCATCGTTTAGAAGCTTTTCCACCATTGAGATTACGGTCATCATGATCCCATGTTATTTCATCATGAACCCATCTTTTGTTAGGTGGCCATATAATTTATTTCATCTTTTAGATTATGGTCATCATGATCCATGTTATTTTATTATGGAATGACGATTGAGGATATGTGCCAGCATTGCTTTAGTACCCTTTCAGGTCCTGGCCAATTACAAATTAGCAAGTAACAATTCGGTTTGAAACTATTTTAATATTTATTGCCGAAGGTATTTCCTAGGAACTTATTGGCTATGGCATTTAACAAAATACGAGACTATACTAATAAAGAATTGAAGTCTTGACATTACCATGTCCAACGTTTTCAGCACTCATCCACATAAATTGATATTTTGTAGGGGATATTAAACATACTAAACTACACCAAATCATTTTCAATGTTTAAATATTTAGCTTTTGGACAAAACTCTTAAGATTACTTGTCCCTCCCTTAATTTGGTCCACTTTTTAGATTAAACAATGTAATTTTCTTCTATTTGCTGATATTCTTAGAAGATCTAAGGAAAATGTTCCACATGAATTTATATATTTATATTCATTTGCAACTAATAATTTATAATTTTATTATTAGAAAATTGCGTAACATTTTTTGTAAGAACAAGTTCTGCAAGTGAATAACATTTTGTAAATGCACAATTAAAGGAATGATAAACGGAAGATTAAACATGAGAGAAAAACCTTGCAAGCATTTGACTTTGCAAAATTAAAGAATAACATCATTTTTCCACGTGTCCTGTGTGGAATGTATCAAGTCCGTCCACACCTCAAAATATGTAATACTTTACTCAAGAAAAATTAAGAATCCAAATCTAAATGAAACATCAATTACTAATTTCACAACATCTAATAAAAAAATTGATCATAAATTGGATTTCCCTCCATAAAAACAAATAAATTCCCGAAACTTAAAATAACTTTGATAATAAATTTAAAAAACGATCATTTGTCCAGGACCATTTCCAGAAACAGTACTACTTTCATCTATTTTCTGATAATCATAGAAGATTCTCAGTAAATTGTTAAACCACTTGTTTACTTCAATGCATTCATACATATATAACGTATATATAGACACATTGTCATTAATGTATTCATACATACATACATGTCATGAATGTATTATACTTTTATTAATCAAATGCTTTTGTTCCCATGCATTAGGTGGTCATTCCATTGCATCAACTGAGAGCAGTGAACGCTTCAACAAGCAGAACCAACTCGTCTGAAAAATATATTCAGATTATCTCTGTTGACAACCATGAATTTTGGTTTATGGGGTTTGTGCACTATGACAGCGCTGTTAAAAATATTCAAGGAGCATTGCAGCCTCATTGACACACAAAGGATTGAAAAACACCATGGATCATTTATACCAAAGATGAGGTTTGTATTCATAAATTATGAAACATTTTAAGTTTGTGGAGCTGTTATAGATTGAAACTCATGTAGTGTGCATTATATATTTTTTACCTGTTGTTCTCTGAAAATGAAAGTTAATTCATTTGTTGTAAAAGTTGAATGGATATATAGTTGGTGGATTTACATTTTATTTTATTAATTATCTCTTTTATTTTTCTGTATATTTTGGTGATTTAACTACTTGACTAATCTCTACTTTAGGAACACCTTATTCTTACCAAGCTTTAGAAAGCTGCTACTATTGAGGACAATTCAATCATGGTCGTACATGTCTGTTACTGTTACAAGCTAAATGATTCTAAAAGAAGTGACGTGGCAGAATACATTTTCTAATACACTCTTTTTTATCATGTGGGTCTTCCAGTACGATATTGATAAGTTGAGAAAGACATTATAATATCGTTGGTTTACATGTTCTCAATAATGAAGAGACAGTCCCAAACATAACAAGCTAGAAAAGGTATGATAAGAAAATAAAAGAAAAAGACAAGGACTTACACTGATGAGGTAGCAAAAACTGTATCCTTGTTTTGAACAGCTTTATTTTATTTTTTCAGTAGGGCAGAATAAATTACATCTAAATTTTTCTCAAAAAATTATAAAAGTGGACTATTATTGTCATGTTCTTGGTGCAGTATGCTAGGTCATGATCTGCTCTTTAATGGTGGTGAAAGCTAAAGAAAGTATGGTGACGTTTGTAACTTTATTTTAGAATAATTATGCATGTTTAACATTTAAAGACTAAAAAAATTCAAGAATGAAAAATTAAAACGGAAGTATTCAGTTTTTCATTCATCGAAAAACTGGTTTTTGCAAGACTCAAAAACTAATGTTGTGTTTAGATATTAGGGAGTACTGTTCATGCGGACGGACAGAAGAACACGGTCATTAGCAAAAGTGAGAAGAAGGAAAGACAAAGTCATGCCAAACAGACAAAATTACTTATTTTGTGATATGATTTTAAGTGAATCTGATGTTTGTGAGATATGTGATGGAGATGTATGTATTTGTTCATGGAAATCACGAAGACGAAGGCTGGAAATGGATTCTAGAAATGAGAGAATCGATCATCTCATGTAAAATATATCAAATACCTAACCGCTGAATCGATTATGCTCTCAGGTAATCGATTCACTTCTCTCAATTAAATATTTTTCACAGAACTGATTTAGTTCTTTTATATATATATATATAATCAATTTTTTATTTTTTTACTATATGTAGTATAAATATAATAGTAATAATAAATAAATAATGATGTAATTAAAATTTCTTCTTATAAATCCTTTTTAACTTCAATTTCATTTTTTTCATTTGAATTTTTTTTTATTTTGAATAATAACTTCATTTTCATCTTAATGTAATTTTCACTATTTATATTTAATATATCACAATTTGTCTTCAAGGATAAAATAATCATCATCGAATTTTATCTATTCAAATATCTTTTTAATATCCCATATTCATCATATCATTTATAAACTTTTATCTCAAATCCATTCAAATCATATCATCTTTCTCTTAATTCAAACATTTCTAACATCATCTAATTTTCCTATCCAATCCATTTCTCCAAATCTATCTCCAAATCTATCTTCAAATCTAAACACACAAGACGAGTATGCAACAGTGTATTATCATATAAACTAATTTTTTTATAGGGCTCCAACATGTGATGAACATTCTGTTCCACAGCATTGGAGTTCTCTATTTTACCACTTAAAAGAATTCTCATTCTTTTTCGCAGAGCCCAAAAAGGAGTACATTCTGAAATTTTGACAGGATACCACTTTTCGAATTTTAAAACGTGAAAAAATTAACCAAATATTATTCCACTGAATGACAAAAGAAAAATTATAATTTATAAAAATATTAATGAAACTTTTACCTAATGGTCCCCTCTTATTTTGGATTTGCATACAGAGTAACTAAATGGCCTCTGACATGATCTGACAGTTGGTCAGACTAAGATAAGGTAAAAAAGAAAAAAAGGTTCTCTCGCTCCATCTTCAGTACTGTTGATGTGTTATTGTTGTTATCAAGTAGGTCACTTTGGCCCATTCTCTAAATCTCAATTTATCAAAAAAACCCACAAGCCTTTCAATTATTATTTTTCAACCATCACAATTCAGAATCTAGTATATAAAAAAAGTAAAACAATTTCAAATTCCCCCAACCCCGGCAAGAAAATAACATTGGCTCAAAAACATAAATTACAGCAAAGCAGTTATTGGTTAAAAGGAAAAAAGGTAAACAAACTTGCCATCTTTTCAAATCCATTTCAACCTAACATTCAACTGCGTTTTTGTATTTTTATTCAAGCCAACTCTACAGTTATGCATGGACCACGTTGTAAATACATCCTTAATCATAGATATCATGTTATGATAATATCTTATCCAATAAAGATAAGAATATTTTATATTGTATAATTTTATATTTAAAGTTTATTTTTTATATTTTTGATATCAGAATGTGTCAGAACTCATTTTAATAAAATTTAATATTAATTAAATCTATTATTTTATTCATTATCATACTATTATTAAATTATTTATTAATATTTAATTATATATAATATATTCTAATAAATTAGATATGTTAAAAATTTTATATTAACTAAAAATAAAATGAATTTAGGATCTATAAAAAATGTAACGATAAGATTGAGTTAAATTAAATATTATTTTTTTATTATAAAAAATTTATACACAGAAAATAATGTGGTTGCATGCAGAGAAAGGTAAAACAAATGTATTAATTATATTTTACTTCTCTATATTTATTGACATTGGCAATTGTCAAACACTTTATCCTAATATGCATGCTGAGAAAAAAAGAAACATATTCATTAAAAATGATGCTGACATGCTTAAATAGTTTAGGTGTGAAGATATATAAATTAAGGATAAAGAAATATTTAACGAATGAAAATTTCATCTCGTAATCTAATTTTATAATAGCAAATTAAAATTAAAATTCATATAGAATGATCCAAAATCTATGATGGCATGTCATATTGTAGAGAGTGTACGTAGAAAAGAATAAGTAAAAGCTGTGTCAGTTAAAAAAAAGAAAGAAAAAAAAAAGATAATTATATTTTAAAAATATTAATTTAATAATATTTTAATATTATTTATGTGTTATAATATAATTAATTTAAAATTAATAATAATAATCACAATGAAAAACAAAAAGTGGTAGTTTTGATTTGACCAACTGGTGTAGAATAGTATCACCTTGAAATTGGAAGTCAAAGTAACACTTCCATTTAATGCATGCACTCAAATTTAGAAATCAGCGCAAAGTATTTCTCTCTGTATTGTCTTGCTCCTTCCCCGACATCACATTCAACAACAAGAGCTTCTTTCGTTGACTTTGACAGACACATGTTTAGTTATACAAATGCACCAAAATTTTGAACAGTCTCGACAAAGTCAGCTTAAGCTATAAAACATGGCGACGTAATAATAACTATTGCCAGAGATAACCAAAAAAACCTTTAGTCAAATCATTTTTGGTTCGTCATACTTGCTCAGTTTGACATCTTAAGGATTCTTTAAAGTTCATTTCATATAAAAATTTATGTTATAATCAAAACTCACATAAGCATGCATTTCCATCGGAATACATTTCTTTTGTCAAATATATTTTTTAATTCTGTGTTTTCTAAATTATCTCTACTTGACTACGCTATATTGATTCTTAAAACTGATTTTAATTTTAAGAATTTCATTTTAGTTTAAAAAATCCATTGCATTAAGAGCGTATAAATATAGTACACTTTTTTTCTATCTTATGTACGTTCTTGAAGGTAGAATACAGAAAGTAATGTAGTTAACTTTTCTTCCATACGAAAATCATTTATAACTTTTCAATGTTATTTATTATTTTGATTACTAATATTAAATTTTCTGTTTTAATGTACTACCAAAGAAAATACTTAATTAGTGCTACCATAAATTCTTAAAAGTAAAAATTAAAAAAAAAATGTATGAAAGTTTGTAGCATCTTCCTGAGAAACAAGGAAGTATGGAGTTAAGCATTTATTGCTATTGCTCCTTTCACCGATGTTGCTATGATAGTGTTAATGGTTCTGAGTAACTTTATCCTAATTAATCATCTGTTGTTGCACGTTTTCTTCTTTTTCATTCATTTCGAAGATAGTTTATGAGGATTTGAAGTTATTATTACAAAACTTCGTCTCCTCTGTATTTTCCTGCTTGCCGCCTATTATACATATAAATATTGGAAGTCTCACACGCCAACTAAAAATAAGATTAATTTATAATATATAAATGAGATGCAAACTTTATTTTACAAGTCGGTTACATAAAGTTTAAAAATCCACAACTTAATAATATATATATATATATATATATATATATATATATTAAATAAACTCAAGAAATGAATTTTTAAAGGAATTTTGTAAGAAAAATCCTATATGGTGTTATGCATTTAATGAATTCTGAACGTGATGAAGTT